>NC_062544.1:227185074-227488104 GCF_016906955.1 Phacochoerus africanus
CTTCTTATCTCTAATTTGATAGTCCATAATAGAAATTTGCAATTGGTAATCTAGTTCCTAGATTGGATTAAGGTGTTGTAATAGAAAATGCACAGAGTTGAGTAGGGGAGATCTACAATTCCTTACCCAAAACTCTTGGGAGAAAACATATTTTAATATTCAAAAATGTTTAGGAGTTCTCTGTGGCTCAGTGGGGATCCAGCATTGTTACTGCAGCGGCTTGGGTTGCTGCTGTGTTATGCTTTTGATCCCTGGCCTCAGAACCTCTGCATGCCATGGGTGTAGCCGAAAAAAATTTTTTTTAATTTACGTTTTATAAAAGATAACGCATGTGTCATTGTTTTTTTTGTTTTTGTTTTTTTTTTTCTGCTCCACAAGCATGTGGAAGTTCCCAGGCCAGGGATGAAATCTGCACCATAACAGCGACCCAGCTGCAGCAGTGACAATATTGGATCCTTAACCCACTGTGCCACAGAACACCTGTGTGTCATTGTTAAAGAGAAAAATTATTCATGACCCTTGTTAAAAAATGATAAAGCAGACTTTATTCTGGGGAGCAATAAAATGGGGTTTTGTGGTAGGGGAGAGAAATCAGTTTAACTCTGACTACAACATGACAAGTGGAGATTTATAGCCAAGGAACAAAATGGGAGTTAGTTGATAGAAAATTACTAAGCAGTAGGGTAATTCTTTGCTAAATTGACCTGAAAAGATTTTTGCTGACAGCAGGCCAGAGGGATAAGCTATTGAGGGTGGGGAATAAGGAATTTGATCAGGTATCTAGGGTGGGGAATTTTACTAAACTGGCTCAGCAGGATTCTTCCTAAAACTGGACTAAATGGGCCCTGGACAGAGCTCAAGGTCAAGGACTAGTCAGAGGAGTGAGAAGACTCAAATTTGGTCAAAGGAGAGTCTTTGTCAACTAACATTCCATCAGGATTAATCAAACAAATGAAACAGCTTAAATAGTTCCACAGCAAGATATGAATATTCACACTATGTAGGTAAAATAAATATGATAAATAGCATTATTTCAGTTCAGAGACGTTATGCAAATCTTCTCGGTTTTCAGAGCACTGTGATTTAGGAATTGTAGACTACATAACCAAGTGTGTGGGCAGGTGGGTCGCAACATAAGCAGCCTGACAGCTTAGTCTCAACCTTCTCTGACTCAATGAATTATTAATTGCACAACCTTCTGCAGGCATTTGAGATGTGGTCTCTGCGTCCCTGACCATTTTAAGTCCTTCTCAAAGTATTGAGTAATTTCCTGCTTTATTGTTTCCCTCATGATTAACTCATTGAAACATGATTTATTTTTCAAATCTGGGATTTAGCTTAACATAGGACCTTCTCTGCTTATTAAAAATGTTTCCCTCTCTCCTTAGAAGAAGATGAGGAAAGTGATGAATCAAGTGAAGAGGAATCCAGCTTGGAGAGTGATGAGGAGGAGTCTGGATCTGAAGATGATGTTTTTGATGATTCCATCTGCCCCACAAGTAAGTTGGATAAAACCATGTTCCCTGGAAAGTGAGAATATGGATTGATGAGACCAAAAAGGCCATTTTTGTTTTCTCAATGGTGTTGTAATAAAAGTTAGGGGAAGGATGATTTGATATGTATGAAGTATAGTCTAATGAATACTTTTTGGGGCTATCTGGATGATTTATTTCCTGTTTGAGGCAGTTATTCCTGAGTAACAGATTAAATAATCAGCAGGCAATCTGTAGTTTATTCAGAGTTATAAATTATGCAGCAAATTTTTTAGAGAAATATAAGAATTATATATATATATGTATATGTGGTCTATGTGTATTATATATATTTTTTTTAATAAAATTGTCTTTTTGCCAAACCATTTGGTTTTCATATTTCATGCTTAGTTTGTAGGGCATTTTTTTACCAGTTTCCTAGAGATGCTTGGCAATTTCTAGTCACTGTTTTACTGATGAAACAGTCCGGAATATTCTGACAGTCCAGACCAATATTCTTACTGTCTCCATTGATGAGTGATTTAGTAGGAAAAATTCTTCTTGATCTGAAATTGTTTCCCTAGATATGTCATACAAATTATGAATCAAATTTTAATGTTTCATTTCAAATAAAGTTTAAATCTTGTTTTGATTTTGAAAACAAGAGTCTCTTTAAAATCATATTTATGAGCTAGAAGAGAGATTTAAAAAAATCTCATAATGCAACTTGTTATTTTTATCGCAGGGTTACATGGTTTGAACAAAGGATCACAGCTAGTTTAGTGGTAGAACCAGGCTGGCACTAAGGTTCCTAAATTCCATTGTAATCTGCTGTTATATTTTCACATTCTTTTATCAGTTATTCAGTGGATAAATGCAGCTGTTAGTGTGACATAGTGGAAATTAACATAGAGATACTGTGCTTGAGTCCCATTCTGACACGAATCAGTTGCACTTAGATTCACCTGTAAAATGGAAACAATGGTCTCTACCTCACAAGGGCTGTGAGCCTCGAAGGAGATAATGTACATAATGGGCCTAACACCACGCCCTGCTCAGAGTACTGCTCAGAACATCAATACTGGTGTCGTAACTACTATCGTGATTATGAATACCATTAGGAATTCCTACCTGGAATAATTTCTACCTGGGCTCTAATAAGTGTAGTGAAACCTTGCTAGGGTAGATCCACAAATGGGCATTAATAATTCCAAAGCCCCAAAGTCCACACTTAGTATATTACTACATCCCTAACAAACAGGGCTGCTTTTTTTTTTTATCATACACACACACACACACACACACACACACACACATCTCTACTGAACAGCATGGTGACCCAGTTACACTTACATGTATACATTCTTTTTTCTCACATTACATGTTCCATCATAAATGACTAGACAGAGTTCCCAGTGCTACACAGCAGGATTCCATTGCTAATCCATCCTGAAGGCAACATTCTACATCTATTTATCCCAAGCCCCCAGTCCCTCCCACTCCCTCCCCTTCCCCCTTGGCAACCACAAGTCTATTCTCCAAGTCCGTGATTTTCTTTTGTGTGGAAAGTCCTTTGTGCTGTATATTATATTCCAGATACAAGTGATACCATATGGTATTTGTCTTTCTCTTTCTGACTTAACTTCACTCAGGATGAGAGTCTCTAGTTCCATCCATGTTGCTGAAAATGGCATTATTTTATTCTTTGTTATGGCTGAGTAGTATTCCATTGTGTATATATACCACATCTTCCTAATCCAATCATCTATCAGTGGACATTTGGGTTGATTCTATGTCTTGGCTATTGTGAATATGAACATGCAGGTGCATGTGTCTTTTTTAAGGAAAGTTTTGTCTGGATATATGCCTAAGAGTGGGATTGCTGGGTCATATGGTAGTTCTATGCATAGTTTTCTAAGATACCTCCATACTATTCTCCATGGTGGTTGTACCAATTTACATTCCCACCAACAGTGCGGCAGGGTTCCCTTTTCTCCACACCCCCTCCAGCATTCGTTATTTGTGGACTTATTAATGATGGCCATTCTGACAGCCATTCTGACTGGTATGAGGTGGTATCTCATGGTAGTTTTTTTTGTTTTTTTTTGTCTTTTTTTGCTATTTCTTGGGCCACTCCCGTGGCATATGGAGGTTCCCAGGCTAGGGGTCGAATTGGAGCTGTAGCCACCAGCCTACGCGAGAGCCACAGCAATGCGGGATCCGAGCCGCGTCTGCGATCTACACCACAGCTCAGGGAAACGCCGGCAACGCCGGATCGTTAACCCACTGAGCAAGGGCAGGGACTGAACCCGCAACCTCATGGTTCCTAGTTGGATTCGTTAACCACTGCGCCACGACGGGAACTCCACTCATGGTAGTTTTGATTTGCATTTCTCTAATTATCAGTTATGTTGAGCATTGTTTCAAATGTTTGTTGGCCATCTGTATATCTTCCTTGGAGAAATGTCTATTCAGGTCCTTTGCCCATTTTTCAATTGGGTTGTTGGCTAAGACTGCTTTTTTAATTTTATTTTTTTATTTCTATCTTTTCAGATTGTGATATTGGTCTCTTTGAATTGGCCCTTCAACTCCGGGAGAAAAGGCTGGACATTGAAGAGGCCTTAGTTGAAGAAAAGAAAGTTATTGATAACCTCAAAAAGGAATATGATGCATTGTCCAAAAAAGTATGTTGTTCTACCTTTTTCAGATCTGTTTATTCTCTCCACACATGTACACCTCTTCCCAGCTGTAATATTCCTATTTCATAGCAACAGCATGAGTTAGGATTTATCCTAAGAAAAGGAACACTTCAAATATTACATCCAGCTTTTTTTTTTTCCTTAAAGCACAGTCTTGGTGGGGGTGCAGTTGCGCTTTTGATGATTGAAACATTCTTTATCTAAATCACTGCCCCCAAACTTTTTTGATTACATACTTCCATAAGTAAAACAAAATTGTGGCGCACATATTTCTGCAATAAATGTTTATTTATTTATGTTATACTCATGAACTACTCTACTAATATATTTTGAATATTATGAAACATTTGCAAAAACAGAAACTAAAAATAAGATAAAAGTAAACAGAGATAGAAACTCTATTTTCATTTATTTATTTATCATCTTTTTTTTAGGGTCGCACCCACGACATATGGAGGTTCCCAGGCTAGGGGTCCAATTGGAGCTGTAGCCTCTGGCCTACACCACAGCCACAGCAACACGGGATCTGAGTTGCGGCTGCATCTTTGAACTACACCACAGATCACAGCAATGCCGGATTCTTAACACCAGGGATTGAACCTACATCCTCATGGATGCTAGTTAGGTTGGTTAACCACCGAGCCACGACGGGAACTCCTAAACTCCATTTTCTTTCCATACCCCAGTAGATCACTTTGACACTCTGGGAAGTGTGCACCTTATGTGGGAGACCGCTAAGCTAACTTCTGGTACAATTGTATTGATTGATTGATTTTCAGTCTTATCTGCTCATTTCCCTCTTCGGTACTCTTTCCCTGAGCAACATGACTTGACTTGACTTTACTCATATTCAGGAATATTTTTGATAGATTGCTTTTCCTCTTGAGAAAAGGGAATGAACTGGGTAACTTCCAACTTTTTTAGGAGATGAAGCGTGTACTTTAGAAATACTTCAGTTAGGGGTATCCATCGTGGCTCAGCAGTTTTGGTAACAAACCCCTGACTAGTATCCATGAGGATGCAAGTTTAGTCCCTGGCCCCATTCTGTGGGTTAAGCATCCTGTGTTGCTGTGGCTGTGGCATAGGCTGACAGCTGCAGCTCTGATTTGACCCCTAGTCTGGAAACTTCCATGTGCTGTGGGTGCAGCCTTAAAAAAAAAAAAAAAAAAGACAAAGAGATACTTCAGTTAGTACTTTCATCACTTTAAAGGGCTTTCTTTTCTAATTTATTGAGATCATTATGACCAAATGAGATTTGAACCATCCTGACAAAGATGTTACAGGCTGAGAGATGCAGAAACTTAAAGGGAGAGGGGGATGTGTCTTCTGAGCTCTCATTCACAAAACCTCTACAACTCTAGGGTCACAGGAACAACTGAAAAAGTAGTGTAGATTGTGACTTAGAAGGAAGAGAATTATATACGTTCCTGGGCTGCAGACTGGGGTCATCCATTGAATTATACCCCAACAAAGCAGATCCTGCTCATGCATTAGCTTCCTCCCAAAGTGGCATCATTTACTACCATGGGTACATATTCATTGAATCGTGTCAACATCTCACACATGGGGCTTTCCACAGGTAAAAATTGTGGCAACTAATCTGAATGCAGCAGAGGAGGCCCTGGAGGCTTATCAACGGGAGAAACAGCAGCAGCTGAATGAACTGCTGGTTGTGATTCCACTCAAGCTCCACCAGGTGAGAAGTGGCCCCACCTTGTCTGAGCAGAAGAGCCACCACACCCAGGCTCTTCCAGAGAAAGATCCCTGGGCCACTAGTAGGGGGGGGAAGTGCAGTCCTTGGCTGAGAAATCTGCCTGTAGAATGACACCCCAACCTTTCTTACCCCGGGCTGAGATTGTTATAAATGGGTAATATTGGAGTTTCCTGGTGGCCTAGTGGGTAAGGATCCAGCATTGTCACTGCAGTGGCCCTGGTCACTCCTGTGATGTGGATTTGATCCCTGGCCTGGGAATTCCCACATGCCACAGGTGTGGTCAAAGAAAAGGCAGGGGCTGTGGGGGAGGTTAACATCAAAACATTTCCCCATGGCCCATTATCACTGTGAAAGTTGACTCATTTCAAGTTTAAAGAAATGAGGTGGCTATAACTTAAAGAAATGGCTCGGAGGTTGAAACCTTGGCCCTTGGACACATGTCACTTTTCACACCTTTTTTTTTTTTTGTCATTTTGTCTTTTTAGGGCTACACCAGCGACATATGGAGGTTCCCAGGCCTAGGCCTAGGGATCTAATTGGAGCTGTAGCCGAGGGCCTGCACCACAGCCACAGCATTGCGGGATCCAAGCCACGTCTGCAACCTACACCACAGCTCACGGCAATGCTGGATCCTTAACCCACTAAGCAAGGCCAGGGATCGAACCCATGTCCTCATGGATGCTAGTCAGGTTTGCTAACCGGGAACGTCTTATACCATCTTTAAATAGTGACCTAATGACGTAAAAATGATCTTCACTTAATATATGAAGGGAGATTAAGATAAAAGGAAAATACTCTTTCTCCTTTTTCCCTTCTCTTTATTCGTTTCTATGTCCCACTTGCAACTTATATTAAAATGCAGGACACAAATCAGGGAAGGCCCATCGTACTGTAGTTTGTCAGGTAAAGAGAGAAAGCTATATTTTCAAAGAAAATCCTAGGCTCACCCTTACATATATTTCATATAACCTGACTCAAACCGGATTAGCTATCTTTAGCAATTTGCCTAATATGCCAATGCTGAAATGCCCATTGCTTCCTTATGCAGTAGATATCAGGCGTGGTCCAGGTGGGAAGATCTGCTGTCCCCAGAGGGACATAACATGGCTTCTCTTTGAAAACAGCTTCCTCCTTTCACCTGGCTCAGTGGTGGGAGTTAGAAGCCCAAAGGCCGAGACCTAAACAAGGGATGAAGAAAGAAGGGCTTCTCTTCTGCTTTCTGTGACCTTGCATTTAGTTTGCTCTGTCTATTTTGATTTTGATTTGGTTTTGCTCTTGTAGATAGAGCATGTGGTATATGGAGAAATACCCAGTGATCTTTCTGGAACTTTGGTGTTTTCTAACCACTCCTTGGGGCGACTGCAAGAACGGATCGTACAGCTGCAGGAGGAAAATTCCAAGCAGCAAAAACTTAACAAAGAATACCGGGAGAGGCGTAAACAGCTCATCCGAGAAAAGAGAGAGATGGCAAAGACTATACAGAGTGAGTAACTAAGCCTGTGGATTATCTGGTAATATGTACTGATTAGTGAGGTAACTGCCATGTGCCCATCTCCAACTCTGAAAACAGTAAGACATCACAGACTCAGAACTACTGAGAGGAAAGAATACCTTCTTATCTTCTTATTTGCTATCTCTCCTGATTCTATCAAAAGGTTACCCTCCTATTATTTAGTTAGTTACTTAGTTTTTAGGGCTGTGCCTACTGCATATGTAAATTCCCAGGCCAGCAGTCGAATCGAAGCTGCAGCTGCTGGTCTACACCACAGCCACAGCCACACCGGAATCCAAGCTGTGTCTGACTGTGACCTGCACTGCATCTTAGGGAAATGCCGGATCCTTAATCCACTGAGTGAGGCCAGGGATTGAATTTTTATCCTCATGGATACTAGTCTGGTTTGTAACCTGCTGAACCACAAGGGGAATTCCCACTTTCCTATTTCAAAAGGATAAATCTTTTGTCATAGAAACAACTTAGAATTTTTAAAAGGTTTTATGTGTAACAAAATACAGAATAAGATAGAAATAACCCATGTAGCCACTACCAAGTTTAAGAAATAAAGCATTGAAGATACTATTGAAACCCCCTCTCTTTCTAATACTATTCTGTCATCTCCTTCCCCAGGGTCAACCCACCAGGTACGTACATGTATATGGAAGCATCCATACATGGTATATGAAATGCCTTTGCATGTTTTTAACTGTAGTATAATATCATTCATAATTTTTGCAGTTTACTTTATTAAACCTGTTTTTGAGAGTAATCCACATTGCTACAGATAATCATTTTAACTGCTACTACAGTATTCCATTGTCAGTCTCCTGTTGATGGACATTTAGGATGTTCTACTTTTTCTTGATTATGTTACAATGGACCTTCTTGTGCACATGCGGGAAGAGGTGGGTCCCCAGTACTGGGGGCTCTGGGTGAGAGGGGCATGTGCATTTTCCCCTCTCCTGGGTATTGTCAAGGAGAGGTTGTACTGTTTTATTTCCCCCAGCAGTGTGTGAAAATTGCCCAGGACCCATAGTGTCATCAACTCTTGTTTTTTGTTTTTGTTGTTTTTTTGCTTTGTAGGGCCACACCTGTGGCATATGGAGGTTCCCAGACTAAGGGTCAAATCAGAGCTATGGCTGCTGACCTATGTTACAGCCACAGCAATGCAACGTGGGATCCAAGCTGCATCTGTGACCTACACCACAGCTCACGGCAATGCCAGATCCTCAACCCACTGAGTGAGGCCAGGGATCGAACCCACGTCCTCATGGATCTTAGTTGGGTTCATTAACCACTGAGCCATGAAGGGAACTCCCTCATCAGCTCTTAAGACTCTTAGACTTGCATATTTCTGCCAACCTGGTGGATGTTAAAATTGAATTTCACTGTGGTTTTTGTGTTTTCCTGATTCCTTGAGGTTGAACATTCATTTGTTTGCCATTTTTTTTTGTTTCCTTTTGTGAAACTTGCCTGTCATACACTTTGTCCATTTTTTTAAACTTCTGTTTATTTTGATTATTCAGTGTAAAGGGTTCTTTCCTATATTGTCTTTGTCCATTAAATGCATTCCACAGTTTTTCTAGTATGTATCTTCCCTTTTTACTTTGTTTAGTGTGTGTTTGTGGGATAGAGGCATTTTAAATCTTAATGTAGTTGATTTTATTAATCTATTTATAGTTTGTGCATTGTGTATGTGTGTGTCTTAAGAAATCCTTTCCTCTGGTTAAGTCATAAAGTTATTTTTCTAATGTTTCCTCTATTAATGTTCCTCGCATTTACTTTCTTAATTCACTGGAATTGAGGTATATAGTATAAGATGTATGGTGTAAAGACAAATTTTTTTGAGTATTTGAAATATGAGACATGTGTAAATGATGAAGTCCTTTAATATTTATTTATTTTTTAGGGCTGCAGGTGCAGCATATGGAAATTCCCAGGCTAGAAGTCAAATCAGAGCTACAGCTGCTGGTCTACACCACAGCTCACGGCAATGCCAGATCCTCAACCCACTGAGTGAGGCCAGGGATCAAACCCGCGTCCTCATGGATTCTAATTGGGTTCGTTTCTGCTGAGCCACAATGGGGATGCCTGAGGTATTCTGACTTTAATAACAATGATATTACCAATACTGTAGCATCTACAATACCACGGAAGTGTACACTTTAAAAAGATTGAAGAGTTCCTGTTGTGGCACAGTGGAAATGAATCTGACTAGTATTCATGGGGTGGGTTCGATCCTTGGCTTCACTCAGTGGGTTGGGGATCCAGCATTGCCATCAGCTGTGGTGTAGGTGACATAGTAGGATCCTATGTTGCTGTGGCTGTGCTGTAGGCTGGCAGCTGTAGCTCTGATTCGGCCCCTAGCCTGAGAACTTCCATATGCTGTATGTGTAGCCCTAAAAAAAAGGAAAAAAAAAAGTTGAAATACTTCATCACTTACACATGTCTCATATTTCAAATATTCAGAAAGTATTCGTCTTTATACCGTACATCTTATACTATATACCTCAGTTCCAAAGAATTTTCCCTAAAAAGCAAATAAATAAAGATTAAAATGATGTATTTTATTATGTGTATTTTACCACAATTTAAAAAGAATTTTCTTGGGGGTGCCACACCCACAGCTCACGGAAGGTCTGAGGTCAGGGATCGAATCCAAGCTGTAGCTGTGACTTATGCCACAGCTGTGGCAATGCCAGATTCTTAACTCATTGTGCCACAGCAGAAACTCCAAAAAAGAATATTTTTAAAAAGAAAGCTTGGGGAGTTCCCGTCGTGGTGCAGTGGTTAACGAATCCGACTAGGAACTATGAGGTTGCGGGTTCGGTCCCTGCCCTTGCTCAGTGGGTTAACGATCCGGCGTTGCTGTGAGCTGTGGTATAGGTTGCAGATGCAGCTCGGATCCCGCGTTGCTGTGGCTCTTGCGTAGGCTGGTGGCTACAGCTCCGATTCGACCCCTAGCCTGGGAACCTCCATATGCCGCGGGAGCGGCCCAAGAAATAGCAACAACAACAACAACAACAACAACAAAAGACAAAAGACAAAAAAAAAAAAAAAAAGAAAGCTTGAAAGAAAAAAATGGGAAAAGATAATGGTTGGTCTAAGATGTGTGGATTCGTAGAGTCCAGTTTCTAATGAGTGCTGAGGATTCTGCCTCAGGGGTAGCTGGATTATAAAGTTAAAAAATACATGTTAGAGACAAAAAAAAAAAAAAAACCCTCTGTATGCCACTGGTGTAGCCCTAAAAGGACAAAAGACCAAAAAAAAAAAAAAAGAAAAAATACATATTAGGACTCTCTTTGAATAGCACTTATTTGAAACACAGACTTTTCTCAGGTATAAGCCCTGAGGCTCCAGTGTTTCTCACGTACTTTACATTCCTTTGGCTTCCGTAGCCTGTGAACATTGTTTATATTTGGAAATATTATTCTTCAAACCAAGGAACACACTAGTAAGAAAATGAGGAAAGAAACTTGTTTTCATTTGAGTAAACTCTCTGGGGAAATGTGTGAAGGAGATGAAATGAAGTATTCACACTTTTGGAATGTTAGTTGAAATTAAAAAAGAATAGTTCCATGTGGTGCAAGTTTTATTCAGTGACTTTCAGTCCTTTTCCCACCTCTAGTTTGTTTTCTGAAAGCAAGTTGTGAGTCTGGTTAAAGACTGATCTCCTAATTCTGAAGGTACAACTAGGAGTGGGTTCCCTTCCAGTAACTTGGAGAACAAAGACTCACCCATGATGAGAAACAGCAGAGTCACTCACTGTTGCCTTCCTCCATCCCTAGACCCAATGGGGAAGAAGAGGGGAGTCTAGAACCTGGGGGTGGGCAAGGAGGGCACACCTTATAGCCATGGGGACAGAGGATGAGGAGTGTTCCAGAAGCTTCATGTCCCCAGCGAACACTAGCTGGCCTAATCGAGTCAGGAGGAGAGTATTAGAGGGAAGGGCAGGGAGCAGAGCACCTGTCCTAGTACATGAGATGCCACCGGAGAGGGCACCCACTTACGTGGGGCTGGCTGGCGGAAGTCAAGATTCTTTTTGTTTGTTTGTTTTTTAGGGCCATATCTGCAGCATATGGAGGTTCCCAGGCTAGGGGGTTAAATCAGCGCTGTAGCTGCCAGCATACACCACAGCCACAGAAATGCGGGATCCAAGCTGAGCCATGTCTGTGACCTACACCACAGCACACGGCACCACCAGATCCTTAACCCACGGAGCAAAGCCGGGATCAAACCCTCATCTTCATGGATACTAGTCGGTTTCGTTACTGCTGAGCCAAGATGGGAACTCCGGGAAGTCAAGTTTCTTACTGAGAGAGGCTAAGCAGGCAGCTGTAGGCTGGCCATACATGTGCACATAATCCAGTCGTCATTTCATTTGCCTCACTGATTATCATGGCCACCACATTACACATATCCATGAGGGTACCACCCACATAGAATAGAAATGAATAGCCCTCCCTAGATTGTGCAAGACGATAGCCATGCCAGTTATACCATTATCATTCAGCCGTAACCGTTATACCTGAATACAAAGTTCTGTACTGTTACAGAATTGCATCATCTTGTTATACCTGAGGGCCTTCAGACTTCACTAAGGGGGCTCTGGGGACAGAGAAAATCTTGTTACAAGATGACATGTTCTTGGGGAGCTCAGACTTCACAAATGGAAATTAATCCAAAAGGTCCAGTGTTCACCAGTAAAATATATCTCATGTTAAATGGAGATAACTGTTAAGAAGAAAAAATTAAAAAGGGACTGGGAAAGAGTGGTGCAGTCTGCAAGGGGCCTGGGAAGAACTCCCTAGAAACGTGAGGAACCTGCTGAGACGTGGTTCTCCCTGGTTAGAGGACGAGGACCTTGGTTACACCTTCAGAAATGAATGTTTTGCAAATGGGTTTTTCACCAGTCTCACAACTCATTTTCAGAAAACAGGCTGTGTGGAGAGAGCCAAGTGGCTATTTGGGGAAGAGAATGCCAGACGGTGGAATTCCAGAAAATTCCAGACCAGTGTGCTGGAGTGAGCCTGGAATGTTTGAGAAGCAAAAAGGTGTCTGGAGTAAATGAGGAGAGATAATTGGGGCAGGCAGGGAGGGCCAGGTAGGACCTTGTGAACCCCTGCAAGGATTTTAATATTTTTACTTGGAATAAGATGGAAACTTCTGTCACGTGCTTATTCTATTCTTAACACTTGATGTCATAAAGATCAATAATAAAGTTAAAAAAAAACACCCCGAAGAGTTCATAATCCATTTGGGGTAATGAATAGTCTGAGGAGGAGGAGATCAGAGTGTGTGAGCCATTTGGGAAATATGAGTCTGTTTTACACAGGATTTTGAAGGAGATGAAAAGACAATATAGCAGTGTGCGTTCTAAGAGAGGCAAGTAGTAGGCGAGAGATCACAGAGGAAAACTCAGCTGGTAACAGAAAATCTTTCACCATCTTTTTGCAAAAGCTATTCCTTTATGTTCCTCTGTGGCATATGGAAGGTCCCAGGCTATGCATCAAATTGGAGCTGGAGCTGCAGCTGCAAGTGTGTACCACAGCAACACCAGATCCTAACCCACTGAGTGAGGCCAGGGATCAAACCCTCATCTTCACAATGGGAACTCCTGGTATTGGTATTCTTTTTTTTTTTTTTTTTTGGCTTTTGTCTTTTAAGGGCCACACCCATGGCATATGGAGGTTCCTAGGCTAGGGGCCCAATCAGAGCCTAAACCACCAGCCTACCCCACAGCCACAGCAAGATGGGATCTGAGCTGTGTCTGTGACCTACCCCATAGCTCACAGTAATGCTGGATCCCCAACCCACTGAGCAAGGCCAGGGATCAAACCCACATCCTCATGGATGCTAGTCAGGTTCACTAACTGTTGAGCCACAATGGGAACTCCGATATTGGTACTTTTCATTTAACCACAGTGGGAGCTGTTGTCCAACCTAACAGTGACTGTCTTCTTTCAGAAATGGAAGAAACAGTCAGTCAACTCATGATCAGCAAGTTTGGCCGTGTGATAAACCTGGAAGCCCTTCAGACACTTTCTGTGAATACAACACTTGAAGAACTGAAGATCAGAAAACTGCGAAAGGAGCTGTCGAACGCCAAGGAAATGAAGATGTGGGAGGTAAGGATGAAAGGGCAGGTGACCTACTTTGCTTCTGTCTGGGTGGAGGCAAGAACGCCTGGTGAGCTGTAGGCAGCTCCCTAGAAGCATCTGTATAGCTGGAGATGTGTCCATGAGCCTCCTTTGTTCCCTCATGATTGTAAGCCTGTCTCAGCTTCCTTACTGTTCGCTTAGTTGGAGGGACTGGTCTGTCTTGGGATGAAAGCACTGGCAGAGGGGTCTGGGACCCAGGATTCATGTAAATATGATGGCAAAATAGCGTGAAGCATGACAGAGGGATTTCCACATTAATGTATGAACACTCCCAAGGTGTTAGAAATGAAACACTATACTGTGAGGATCCCAGAGTATGGCTCTGTATTATTCCATATAGCTTTTGCATGCTGTTTCCACCACAAATTAGAAAACATCTCTAAGTAATAAAGTTTCTAGCAGGTTATATACTCTTTAGCTAGTAGGATCTTAGACTGTTAAACGGCCCCAAATCATTATGACTACTTCAGTTTTCTGTCTTAGCAGTAGATAGGGAAGAAGTTCCTAGTGCTAAATCGTCTCAAGATCTTTTCCAAGATTTGCCACTTTACTGTAAAGGAACAAATTACTTCAGTGTTCATATCAGTGGGCCTGGTCCCTGTCTGGGGAGTGCTGGAGATAATTCATCGGAGCAATAAGAAAACAAAGGAAAGCCACTGGCAGATGTATGGCCATTCAGGCTGGTCATGTAGAGGGTCCTGGGCCAAGACTGGGGAAAGAGTCATATAGGACAGTGTCCTGCTTTAGGATGATGCTCCCTTGTAGGTAATGAATAACAGCACTCAGTTTGCACACTAATTTCCTTCCTCCACAATGGAGGGATATCTATGTCTATCTTATTTTTACCTACTGTCATCCTACTTACATTCTTCTTCTCTCTAATCGAACCAGACCCAATGCAGTTGCTTCTGATTTTATTATTGGCTTATTATGTTTTCCTATGTGCCTGTCACTCCATTTGCCTGATGGTTTTGATCAAATATGGACATTCATTTTTATTTCCTCTCTCATTCACTTAACCTGTTTTGCATCTTCCTGCTCTGGTAGGAAAAGATTGCTCAAGTGCGATGGGAATTGATGATGAAGACCAAAGAACACACCAAAAAGCTTCATCAGATGAATGATTTATGTATGGAAAAGAAGCAACTCGACTCCCAGTTGAATATGCTACAGAACCAGCAGGTACGCTTTCCTTTTCTTCAGACCCTTCGTCAGAACCAGGACATTCTATAAAGGTAGTCATTCACGACAATATCAAACAAACCTTGATCTTGGGCTATTTCTAGCCCACCTGGGTCTCCAAGGACACTGAGTTGATACTGGCTACATTACAGTGAGCCTTGAGGACTAGCTTTACTATATGTTTCTTGGGCACTATGAGCAGTTCATTAACCTCTGTTTCCGTATCTTTAAAATTGGAATAACCATACCTTGCTCTGAGTTGTGAGGGTTACGTGAGGTCACATGTGTAAAGCACCTGGCACAGCACAGACACTAGGTGTCCTGTCCCTTCCTTTAATGTGCATTCATATTTTTGAGCATCTACTCATGTAACAAGCTCTAGGGCAGGTGCTGGGTCAAGTGGTGAGATCCAGGCATACTGGCCTCTGTCTCTAAAGCACAGGATCTGGCAAGAAGGACATATCAAACAAGCATTTAAGGTGAACCACAGGAGATGGCTACTTTTTAGGTTAAAAAAAATGGTCAAATATCCCTAATTTCAAATTGTTCAGTCTAAGAACTGCAGTGATGTGTGATGTATGATTTGATAGAACATAGAGCAGGGATCCTAACCCAATCCGTGTGGTGCAGGAGGCCTCCCTAAAAGGAACATCCGAAGTGTGGCAGGAATCGGCTGGGCAGGGGAAGAAATCAGATGAGGAAATAAGGATGCCTTTTTTAGAAAACAAGATATGGGCTGTTTAGGTAAAGGAGGTATCTTGCCTTTGGTAATTCCAGTGAATTTTAGCCCTGCAGCTGCTGAATGACTGAGGGCTAGCTTAATGAGTTTCCTCTAAAGGGGATTTGCATTTTAAGGGCTATTGGTTCACAGTGACACATTTCCAATGGTAGGATTTTAGTGGAGAAACTGAAGGCTTCTGAAGATAAGGAGAAAGGACTGTTTAAATTGACTGCAAGGCAGGCGCACCTAGCAGACAAATGAAGACAGGGAAGTTCCCATCTTCCAAATGATGCTTAAAGCAGGGAGGTGTTTTCTTTCAACAGGGCAATGCCTTCCAGGGCCCTCGGAAAGCAGATACTGTGGCAAGAGAGAAGGTCACTGAATTGATCCAAGTCCAGGCCCAAAGGATTTTGGCCTTAAAGGAAGAGATTGCTCTTTTGCGTAAGAAAGGTGGCCTTATTCTCCCACCCATCCATCCTCCACAAGAGAATGAATGAAGTCCGTGGGTCTTTAAATTTACTTTTTTCTTCTCAAATCCATCCAAGATTTCTGACAACACAATTCAACAGAAGTTCTGTTTCCTTATTGCCTGCAATAATCCTACTCTTTTAAAGGGAACTTATCTAAAAGTCTAAAAGCAGATCCAGTTCATGTAGTTTTAATAATCCCCCCCCCAAACTGGTTATCTTAGAACTGACTTCAGCAACCAGCATCTACTTATTGTTGAATTGAACCCTTTTAGATGTGTTTGGAACCAAATGGATTGAGTATGAGGTCTTGGGAGGCTGTATCTCAAATCACCAGGAAGCATCTGTAATATATCCTGTTTTAGGAAATTTGGTTTTTGGTCATTTGAATTTTTAGCCTGGCAATGTCAGGTCCCTCTGCATTATTTCTCTTGATTCTTGCCCACACGCAACAAAGATTTGGAGGTGCAGGCAGTCTGGCCCGGGGTTGTTCCCAGGATCTGGCTGACGGTTGTCCCAGCTAGGAAGTGCAGCTGCAGTGCCCAGACGGAGCCAGCGATCTTGCAGTGCAAGGATGCAAGGACGGAGGCAGGTGGTCTCTTTGGGCAGGAGTGTTCCATTCGGGATGGGAGCTGCTCTGGGTCAAAGGGAATTTCTTTTGTCAGCAACAGCACCTTAGTTTGAAAGTTACAGCTTGATAGGGCACTCTAATGGGCCATTCCCTGCCTGTCTCCCTGAGTGAAACACTCCCACTGGTTGCCTCCAGTCTTGATTGCAATCAAGACTCAAGTTCATAGCAATGTACAGTAAATTTTATTCACACCCTCAGAGAGAGCCGGCCGTTCTGGGGTAGGGGACTGGGTCTGGCTGCAGCTGGGTCCTTCCTTATATCCCCATACAGCAGACATGTTTGAGGACCCCAATTCTCCCTCCCCAGGCCCACTAATTTTTCTTGCCCAGCCCCCCTGCACCGTGTGTAAGGGCTCAGTGTTGTTTGATCTCTGTATGGGGGCACGTTTTGATCCTCCAGTTGGTTTCAGGCAGGATGCCTTATCTGCCTGGGGAATAGGCTATAGGGAGGTGCTCCAATGAGCAATGCCTCTGGTATCTGCACGTGTCCTCATTATTTGATCACCGGCCTCCTGTTTTCGTTAACGAGAAATGGCCTGTTTTGAATTACCTGGGTCCAAGTCCCTATCCTATCCTACCTAAAAGCAGGAAAATCTATCATTCAGCAAACCATGAGGAAACATCCTTTTCTTGATCATTGGATCCTTGGAAAATGAGCTTTGAGATAGTCAGGGATTCTCTGAAAAAATACAAGAGAAAAAAAAATTACCAACCAAATCTGAGAAAAAGAAATGTAATTTAGACTTTTAACATTAACTTCACAAAGCAGTTATTTGAGGGCTCAGGATTCAGGGACAGGTAGACAGAGCAGAGCAGTTTTGCTTTAGATTAGCAGGAAGCCAAAAAAGAATCAGCTTCCTGGATCACCTCTGGGTGAAGCAGAGAAGTGAGTCTGCGAAATGGTTAAGGAGGCTTTTCTCTGTAGATGTTTGCAACACTACCTGCATTCTAAGTATTTCCTATGGTTTCTCATGTCCTGTGCCATTTTCTCTCAGGTTCTACTTGAGTCACTTGCTGGTCTTGATATGAATCAGGGAGTCATGAAATAGATTCCATTCCTCTGGGAGATCATCTCTAACAATCATTTTTGATTGGACAGAACATTTTGAACTAATTTGAGAGTGTCCTTTCAGGTTTGGGGTAAGTGGTCACTGGAATTCATTAAGTGGTCACAGGCAATGCGACTCCTAGCCTGGGAAACTTCCATATGCCAAGGGTGCGGCCCTAAAATCCACTGAAAGTTGGATTCCTTTTAGTAATAGAACATAGCATTAAGTTCCATGCTCTGTGGGTCCATTTTAAGGAGCTACTTACTCCCTTGAGGCTGTCCCAGAAAATGAGTTGGTTACTGAAAGAGAAAGAAGGCAGTGTCACACCAGTGTGGAAAGTGCCTCAGCAATGTCAAGTCTTCTCAGCCTGCTCATCTGCCCCCCAGATTATAGGCAGGACTTGGATTCTTTGTATGTTGGGATGTATGTTAGGGTGGCCACTTGATCTATTGTGTTTCTAAGGTCCTTTCCTACTCCTCTTTAAGAGCTTCTAGTAGCTTCTCACTGGAGATCTCTGATGTAGCAACCTCTCTACTGGAAAGCACTCATCTTCTCTGCCCTAGGCCCCAAACTATGTGTACTCTTCAAGAATTTTTTTTTTTTTTAAAAACATGCAAGTCATATCTCTGTTTTACTTATTTACTCCTGCATAAAAAATTACCCCCAAACATAGCTTAAAATGAGAAGTACTAAATATCCCGTTTTCTGAAGGTCAGGTCAGAAACTGTGGGCTGGGGCTGTGGCCATCTGAAGCTTGGTTGGGGCTGGAGGGGCTACTTCCAGACTCACTTGACTGACTGGCAACCGTCTAGATAGAGCAGGGCCTCAAGGAGACACTATTCTCTTGGTTTTGGTGAGACCTAGGGGAATTTATGTTTTTTCCTGGGCCTCATGTTGTTATCAGATAAATGAGGGATTTGGATAAGCTCTGAGGCCTCTTCCCATTCTGAAATCCTGTGATTCTCATTGCAGCAAGAATGAACTTAGAATCTATGGAAGAGCTAGGTCAAGGATTCGGTGTGTGTATCAACTTAAGCGTAAAACCAGTCAGGAGTGGGGTTCCTGTTGTGGCTCAGTGGAAACGAATCTGACTAGCATCCATGAGGATGCAGGTTCAATCCCTGGCCTTGGTCAGTGGGTTAAGGATCCTGGCCTCACTGTGGCTGTGGTGTAGGTTGATGGCTACAGTTCTGATTAGACCCCTAGCCTGTGAACCTCCATATGCAGAGGGTGTGGCCCTAGAAAGACAACAACAACAAACCAGTCAGAAGTATTACTTTTTTCCCAAATTGAACTAGATGAAACCACTCAAGTTTACAATATTAAGATCTTTATGCAGCATGTTTGGGATCTGACAATATAGTTCATTTTTATTTTGAATTAGACAAGATATATAGATAGCTTTAGTTTCATTTCTACTTGATTCCAGCCTTAGCCTTGAACCTACAATTAAATATGAGCATCTGCATCTTTAGGAGGTTTAGCTTCAAACAGGAGGAGTACCAGGGGGTGCAGCCTCAGCTGAGGGTAGGTAGAAAGTCCTGGTCTCCAATCAAGCTGTTCTCTGCCTCCTGCTGTGCCCTTAAAAAGGCATCGTCACCTATGAGAAAGCCCCAGAGCAGTCTAAATTGAGTTTCTTGTGGATTAGGTGTTAATCTCCCTTGGCTATTTTGAACCCACATCCATACTGCCATCAAATCTCAACACTGAAAGAAAAACTGCCGAATGTCAAAGGAAAAGGAGTTACTCGGTTCTGCTGAGTCGGCTTTACTCTTCCTTCTGATTAATTTATACAGCTGTTGCTGACGGAGTCAGGCTTTTGAAGGGCATTATAATAATTAACCTGAATCTAAAGAATACAAAATGCTGTTTCATTTTCTAGGCTAAAATTTAAAGGCCTGATGCCCTAACCTGTTCCCCGTTTCCTGCAATTGGCTAAGGTAAATATGCACAAGTGTCTCACTTAACATGCCTTAGACGTGCTGTGTCTTTCCCAGAACTTTTTTTGAGCACTAAAAGCATTCAGTGTAGTTATATAAAACCGATTTCTGCACAGCACTGGAACCATTATCACTCCCATAAAGTTCAACAAAGTTTTCTGAACCACTGGGATCATCAAGGATCAAAAAAACAGGAGGACATTTTTAAAAAGTCATGGGCTAGAAGTTGTGTTACATTCCAGATCTGAGAGTCCTGTCCCCCTCCTGGAAGTGACCTTTAGGCCCTCGGTGCTGGATTGTGTCTGAAGTCGCAATCTCTTATTCTTCTCTTCCCTGCTCTACTTCTCTTTTCCTATCATTTCCATATTCCTTACAACCCTTCATTTCATTTCTGAAAACCATGTTCCAATTTAGCTGTTGGATGGGAAAAGGACGCAGGAATGTCTTCTGACCAGCAGAGGGTGTACTTGTCCTTGGCCATCAGAGTCACTCCAGGTGCTTTCCTAGGACTTGGTTTATCAAATTCATGAGCGGAGTGTAAATCTAGTAAGTAGCTAGCTAGGGTCAGTCTGCCCTTGATGACTCTTAAGTCCCTCAAGTGGTATTTCATCTGCAACTCAACTTTACCAAAATCTGGAAAATACATTTCCCTACTAAAAACAGTTAAAAGTGTGTTAGGGGCGTTCCCGTAGTGGCTCAGAAGTTAACAAACCTGACTGGTATCCATGAGGAAGCAGGTTCAACCCCTGGCCTCAATCAGTGGGTTAAGGATCCAGCGTTGCTGTGAGCTGTGGTGTAGGTCGCAGACACAGCTTGGATCCTGTGTTGCTGTGGCTCTGGCATAGGCTGGTGGCTACAGCTCTGATTCGATCCCTGGGAACCACCATATGCCACAGGTGTGGCCCTAAAAAGACCAAAAAAAAAAAAAAAAGTGTGTTAGGAGTTTCAGTGCAAGCTTCAGCCTCCTTCTAGTTCCATGTTCAAGCGCAATGCTTGATCCTGTGGTTGGATGGCAGTGAGTCAACGTTGATTTTTATCCATCCAGTGAGTCAACTCCTCTGGCCATGTTGGTGTGTCTTTGGAAAGAAGGGAAGTGAATTTTATCAGGCACCATATGTTCATGTGTAATATGGCACTTAAACTAGTATTTTAGAGAAAATACTTAGTCTTCAACACATACCTGTATAGAAAAAGTACGTTTCATTCCCTGGGTCTGAACAAAGCGTGACCTCAAGTCCAGTTAGAGAATGGTGAGGTACTTCTCGCCTGCTGTACACTGACTGCCTCTTGGACTAAACAGCCATCAACACATCTGCCTTAATAAAAACACAACTGACATTCAATATTTAAAAGACAAAAAATTAGAAACATCTGCTACCTTTTTCCAGCTCTCCCCTCCAGGGCTCTGCAAACGGCCCACAGAGCCCAAGTGGGTGTTTCTTCAAATACTCAGACTGAACCCTAAGGTGGAAGGAGAATGCTGACTCATACATGACTAAGCTGAAGGTTACAGGGAAGACTAAACATTTATTTAGACGTTACAGTGTTTATTTTTACAGAGATATGTTGCCACAGATTATTGATTCTGGAAGCTTTGTTAATGCTTATGGTCCTATACACATCTTAGTCTATTCTCATGGGCATCTTCTGAAAACGTTTCCTGTAGCACCAGATCCAGCCACTGTCACACGGGCAGCTCCAATCTCTGAGTCCGTGGCCCTGGCTTTTCCCCTTAGGGTCCCTCTGGACAGTGTGCCTAGGAGCCTTCCTTCCTTCTGCAGCCTCCCGGGCAGGGGCAGGCGTTCTCAGGGAAGGGCTGCCTCCTCAGTCCTGTTGCTCGGTCCTGGTTGATTCCTGTTATGTCGCGGCTTCTTTGTTTTCCCTCTCAGACCCTTGGTGGGTAGGCTTCCCTATGTCTCTTCGGCATTATAAAAACACACATATACATTTATTTACAAGTGCATAAATATATAAATATGGCTATTATAGAAAAATAAATACCAATTTCCATTTTTTTTTTAAACAACAATATATAGTCTTTCTGGGATATCAGCTTCTGCCTAAATTGTAGGAGGTGGTGTTTCAAAAGATACGTGCACTGGTGGGCTGGGGCAGAGCTGTGTCCCAAGTTCCTGGCCTCTGTAGGCCCCCAGGGGGTGCTGGGGACACCAGGCTCCTCTACCCGCTTGGCAGGAGTCAGGACTGTCCACCTCTTCAACCGGTGCAAGGCCCAGGCAGCACGGGGGCCCTGGGGGGAGAGCAGAGTGGGCAACGTCAGAATCCAGACTGATTGGGAACCAGCACTCCCTCGTGCTGGGTCAGTCTCTACCCAGGACCAGAGCCAGTTATCCTGGAAGGAGGGACAGAGACCTACAACCACATCAAGGATGATGATGCTCCCTCCAAGGTCTCGCACAGACATGGCATGGCTCTGGCTCTAGGAGGTGCTTGTCCTAGAATTTCATCATCCAGAGACAGCTAGGATCGGCATGGGACCTGGCCTCCATACTATGGAGGCAAAGAAACCTCAGCTAATTCTCTGAACCAGTCTGTGCCCAACCAGGTATCCAACGACTTCTAGGAGCTTGGCACAAAGACAGAGAGTGGGCTGGGAGCACCATGCATTGAGTGCCCTGCACAGAGTTCTGATGATGTGAGAACCTGGCTTCATGATGGAGGCAACCTCATTCCTTAATTAAGAGACAAGATCCAACAAAGCAGGCTGTTTTCAAATGATTAGAGAACGCCTCTTAGTGTGATGAGAGGCAGCAGGAATTCATGAAAGACCTTGAAATGCCAAGACCAAAAGGGCTTCTTTGAAATGAAGAAGTGCCCTTTCCGCCTTTGAGGACACAGTTTGCCATGCTGGAGTGGGGCCCACCTGACAGCGCCCCCCCCCCTCGCCCCCAGATTTGCTGGGCTTTCAGCAGGGAAGGAGGCAGCTGGCTCCCCTTTGCACCCCCATCTCAGATACATAAGCTGTGGATGGCTCCTTACCACCAGGCCTGGCCTCCATGTCCCTCCTGGGTCTCAGATGCCTCCCTCACATCACCCCAGCCTGTAATGTTTCCCCGCCCTGCCCTTGGCACTGACCTGGGTGGAACAGAGGGTCCCACACGGCTTCCAGCCCAGGACTCCGAGGACCATTATTCATGCCCCGCTGGCCTGTGGCTGCAGACTGCTCCTGGAGGTGGTGGCAGTCCTGTGAGGGCTGGAGCAGCTGGTGGGTCGAGTCGTCAGGCAGTGTGTATAAGAAAGAGCCTTCCTCCGGGTTAGACTTGGGAGCCCTGCGTGCACAAGACCGGGTGGAGGGGTGAGGTGGAGCAGAGGAGGTCTGTATCCCCGCTGCCCTGGCTACTTCCCTATCTGGGGGAGGCAGAGCTGGGCAGAGCTCAGACAGGGCAGCAACTGCCCCCCTTTGCACATCAAGAGGTGCCACAGCAACACTTCCAAAGGTAACTCTCATCTGTCTTCATGTGATTCTGGAGATGTCCAGTGGGCAAAGCCAGCCCTGTGTGCGCTGCTCTGGCCTGACCAGCAAGGGAAAAACAGGCACTGGACTTGCAAACACAACAACTCTGCCTCAGGCTGAGAGTCCAGTGGGGCAGGCTGTCCGCTGAGGGGAGCCCTGCAGGAAGCAGTGACTGCCACTGGGTGTGAGGAGCTGGTGAGAGAGTGAGCCCCGGGGGCTCAGGAGTGGAAGGCAGGGGTGAGGTGGGGTGGGGCCCGGGTACCTGGGAATCTGGTGATGGTGGGGGTCATATCCACTGCCAAGGACGGTCTGCCTCAGCACGTTGCTGGTGTCATCCTGCTGCTTGAGAGAGTAATGAGAAGGTCACGTCAGAGAGACCAAGTAACTTTCCCATTGATTGTTCCCCAGGCCGGGCAGCCCAGGATTAGAGGCTGGGAGGGAGGGAGCCCCAGGAAGCAGCCAAACCATAACCCCTGCCACGGTGGCCTGTACCCACGTGCCCACACCCTCAGAATTCCCTTACCTGCTGGAGCTCCCCTGGGCAGTGCTGCTGAGGCTTCATGCCCGGGTAGCCCATGGTGGCTGCAGGGCAGGCCCTGTTCACGTGTAGCCCATTGGCACAAGCCCGTCCACTGGTGCCACTGAGGTAGGGGTGCCCACTGGCTCGGTGGCCTGGGAGCCCTCCCAGTGGGACCATAGTATACTGGCAGGAGGGGGACAGAAGGGCACTTCGAGGAAAACCCAGGTCTGCTGTATGTTCTGGAAGGACAGAAGGACAGAGGTATGCTTAGGCCAAGGAGGGCTGAAGCAGCTTGAAAAAGTCCCATGGGAATTTCAGAAAACTCCTGAGGACTTAAGGTCAAGTGAGGTAAGCAGGGAGTTGATACTGCCCCAGAGGTGAGAATATTCTCTCAGAAAATTCTTCCTAACATCTAGCTGTTTGGTTTTTTTTTTTTTTTCTGGCTGTGGGGAGAAGGGTTAGGAGATAATACAGGGCCAGGGTTTGGAGAAGGAAGTGGTAAGTGAACAGAAGGATCAATATTTAAATGAGGCAAGTTGACCAGATGTGTTGACATTTGAAACAGAAATTAGTGAATAAATTCTGTTAACCCGGAATAAGGGAAAGCTCAAGGCAGCCACAGACCTGAAGAGGCGGGAAGAGGCAGGGTCAACTGAAAGTATGAAGCATGAGCGTGTGGTCAGAGCAGG
Source organism: Phacochoerus africanus (assembly GCF_016906955.1). Taxonomy (NCBI): domain Eukaryota; kingdom Metazoa; phylum Chordata; class Mammalia; order Artiodactyla; family Suidae; genus Phacochoerus; species Phacochoerus africanus. The sequence goes on from NC_062544.1 coordinate 227,209,286, forward strand.
AGCTTCACACAGACAGAAGTTGGAGCCAGGTGAGTACTGAGCTCCAGGGATGCAGAAAGGACAGACCACCTCCATCCTCTGCACCTGCCAAGGTCTGTGAGCTGAAGGAAGGCCCCATCCGAGAGTGTTGTCTGACCCTCCCCAAGCGCCCCCGGGTGGGGGCCGCTGGGAACGTGAGCTCCCGTGACTGTGCGCCCTGCGCTGGGCGGAGGCCCCTCCCCTCCTTCCCCTCCTCTTGGTGCTGAGGAGGGTCACTCACTCACTTTGCTTAGACCAGGCCCTCCACAAGCAGAAGGGGATGAAGGCAACGATGATGAGGACGATGGAGCCCAGGACAACACCAACAATCAGGTAGGGCAGATCACTGGAGCGAGCCACGATGGCCCCGGGGCCCACTGGCCGCTCTATGGTTTCGGGGGGTGGCGGCTGAGGCGGGGCCAGAGTTGGGGGTGGGAGTCGACCCGGCTGACCGGAAGACTTCCGAGCTGTAATTGAGACAAAACTCACTTCAGCATCAATTTCTTTGTCATTTCTTGCCCCCCAAAATAGGGAAATAATACCCTGGTTCCATGGGTGTGAGTAATGGGGTACAACTTACAAGACAGGGACTTTATTAGATGAATGTGATATCCAAGCTCAGCATGAAATGGACATTTAATGTGAAACTGAGTACTGCTGAAGAGACTTGAATTTTACATTGCAAAATGCAGCCTAAGATACTTATGGGCCAAGGGTTAGGGTCGGATTGGGCCTTTGGGGGCAGAAGTGGTGTAGGGGTTTTCCAAAGGAATAGCCAGTGAGCTTTTGGAAGAAAATATTACAAAATGCTTGAAGCCGGAGTTCCCACTGTGGTGTAGCGGAAGCGATGCCAACTACTATCCATGAGGATGTGGGTTTGATCCCTGACCTCAATCAATGGGTTAAGGATCTGGTGTTGCCGTGAGCTGTGGTGTTGGTGGAAGATGTGGCTCAGATCCTGCACTGCTATGGCTGTAGGGTGGGAACTTCCACATGCCTCGGGTGGGGCCCTAAGAAAAAAAAAGAAAAAAAGAAAAAAAAGCATGAAACCAGAAAAACACAGAAATGGAAGAACTTCCTTGTGAATTTGCTATTCCTGGGCACATTGAGGGGTGTGAGGAGCTTGGGGGGCAGAGCTGGGAGGTGGTGTGTTGGGTCTTGCTGGTACGGACAGTGCTCAGGAAACCCAATCCTTAGGTTTACTAGATGGCAAACTCATCCGGCGTTTGCTATCATCAGGAAGTATCCGACAGCAACTCCTTTTCACAGCTGCCTCCCCCTTGACTTTCGGCCTTCTGGGTTTCCCACACCCTCTTAGACTGCTGTTCCCTACTTTTCTCTTTTCTTGCCCTTTTTTTCTGTCCTCACCTCAGACTCTGGGACGTCCTCCTGGTCCATCTCGGTTTACGTGCTCTCTATTCTGTCCCTGTGAGTTCAGCCTACATCCCAATGACCACCAAATACCCACTGTCCAGGCAGGACACCTGCTTCCCTGGGGGGACACCTGCATTTCAATGTCTCAGAAGAACGAGATCCAGTTCCTCTCTTGTGGAAGCTGCTTCTCTTCGGGCCTTCCCTCTTTCCACAGAGGCAAAACCACCTCAAGGTTTACTCTGAACTCCTTTCACTCTCTCCCCAGCTCAGTGCACTGTCGGTCCTCCCTTTGCTTACTCAGAAAGGAGACTCCAACCCACCCCTTCTCCTTATATTTACTTCAGGGCCCTGTCCTCTCCCCTCAGCTTATTCCTGTGCAGTCACCAGTGACCCTTCCTGATAAACAAACCTGGCAATGGCCTTTTTCCACCTCACACCCAAGGTCCTAATGGCCCCCAGCCCCTCCCGCTCCTCCTCACAGCGCCACACCCTCCAACCCTGCGGAGCTGCTTGAAGGCTTGTCCTGTCCCTGCTCCCACCCAAGCCACTCCCTCCATCCACAGCTGAAGGTTCAGTCCCTCCAGAAGACCTGTGTGAGTCTCTGTTCCTTGCCCCGGGCACTCTGTGTGTCACCTGATACAGGACTCCTGACTGTGTGCACATCTGACCCTGACCTCACTGGGCATGACAGAAGTGCACACAGCAGGGGCAGCGTGGCCAGTGATAGGAAAAGGGGTTGTCTGCATCCTGTTCCTTTGGGATCTTCTCCTGATTATGTTCTTTGCAATACACCCTTCAAAATGGAAATGATATCTATCCACTTGACCAGTGTGCTAATACTAACAAGTTGTTATATGAATATGTTTGTGTTTGGGGGCAGGGAAAGAGCCTGGGCTTGTAGTTAGATGAACCTGGCCCAAAGTGTTCTCTGTCACTAACTGGCTGGGGGACGCTGGTCAAGGTGTTTCATTTCCCATTGCTCTCAGTTTCTTCCTTTCTCATGGGGTAACCAATGCAAGTACCAAATGTTATCACAGGAATAAAGTCTTCATAGAAAGCTCCTGGCTTAACAAGGGGGTCTAGTCCATGAGTTCATATGTGAGTTAATTCCCAAGTTCCTAGAAGCTGTTATGATGGCAACCCATTTGAACTTAATATATGAGGCCCAGGCCAAGGAACAGAAGGGTTAAAAATCACAAGGTTTGAGGATCCTTGGAAACTAAGGAGTCATCCTGAGGAAGAGACACCCAGCACAGCACATGGAGCAGCCACTCTGCCCTGGTCTGCTGGGACTAGCAGGAGGACAGCAGTGAACCCAAGAGAATCACCTTTGGTTTCACAGATCATCACGTTGCTGAACTCGCTCTCCCCTCCTTCGTTGAAGCACTGCATCTTGATGTCGTAGGAGGTCTCTGGCTGCAGGTGGCTGATGGAGTGCCAGTACCTATCCCCTGGGAAGGAGAGCAAGAGAGTCATATGAGGTGATCATGCATGCGGTTTGCTTGGCCCCTGGCTGCAGTCACACTCAGGCAGCACTGGAAGCAATGTTCTAGGTGCCCATCCAGTTCCGGTTGTCCCATCACCATGAACTTGACGCTCCCAAGTATGTCATGAAAGAGACACTGACATGAGGCACACCTGGACAACAGAGGAAACCATCACACACACACGTGTTTCTCACCTTCCACCATATCCTTCTTGTAGTCACTGTCATTGTCACTGTCTGTGGGCCGGTAATAGATATAAAAGCCATGGATTGGGGTGTTGTTGTTACTTGCTGGGATATACTATAGGGAATAAAAGAAGAAACAAGTTGACAATAGAGCAGAGAAGTCCTCATGGGAACAGAACCACTTGGTGGAGGGAAATTTTATCCCAGCCTAGAGTTAAAAATTCACTGGGGACCCTGACAGACATTTCTGATGATCTCCCCGAGGATCTCTGGACAATGCTCTAGAGATCACTCGTTATTTTATTTAGCCTAGGAGTCCCCGACTTTTTAAGACAAGAAACAAATGGCCATTTCTTCAAAGACTTAATTCCCCTCCTGGGAATCGTGAGGGTGGGTATGTATCTCTGGCTCGACTCTCAGGTACACAGGTGGATGAACACTTAAGGGGACGGAGCTCAGGATGAGGCAGGGGAGAAAGGTGATTCCTTCCTGCCAGAGCTGCGGTGGCCAGCTCCCGCCCAAGGCGGCGTTCAGCCGGTCTTACCACTGCGGTCTGTGCCAGGCCACTCACCATCCACTTGAGCATGATGGTGGTCTCATTGACAGCATCGGTGAAGGTGATGTAAGGGCCGGCCACGGGCCTCTCGTACACGCGGCCGCTGTAGCCTGACACCACGTACGGCCGGGAGGGGGCGCTGGGTTCACTTTCCCCCAGCATGTTCAGAGCCCGGACTCGGAACTTGTAGGAGGTGCCTGGGGAGAGATACTCACTGAACTGGGGCCGGGAGACACCATCGGCCTCTCCATAGGTCTGTGCAGGCTCAGGATGTGGAGAGCTCTTCTGGGCGGCCCTTCCCCACCAGCAGGCCCGAAAGGACTCCAGAACTCCCTCTCATCAGAAGGGAGGAGCATGGGGAGTGGGGGGGTGTTGTGGGACTGAGGTAACACGACCAAGAGGGTCCATAGGAGCCTGGTGGCGGGTAGAGATGAGCAGAGAGAGGAACCCCCCCAAAGCCCCCCTTTCTCCTCCAGGTGGGCAGGGGGCAGCTGGAGGACTAGGGAGGACAGTGACCAGGACCCTACCTTTCTCCAGGCCTGTGATCTCCACTGAGAGCCGGGAGGGAGGGATGGAGCTGGTGGCCAGGATCCAGTCCCCCACTTTCTTTAGCTTCTTATACTCCACACGGAAGGACTGGATCGGGAAGCCACCATTCCCACGGGGAATCCAGGTCACGTACACCGAAGTCTCAGAGGCCATGGAGATAGTGGGCCTGTCTGGAGCTTCTGGGGCTGCAAGAGAGGGCACACGGGGGAGGAAGGAAGCAGGGGGAAGGGGGTGTGATGAAAAGATGGTTGTAACCAGACTAGACAAGGCCTGTCCTGATGGGGGCCAGCTCCACCCCGCAGCCCTCCACCTGCTGGGGCTGTGTCAGATTTTCCAAGGGGCCCCTGGGTCACTCTGTCCTGGAAGGAGCCCCTGCAAGGCTTCAATCAATATCTTTTCATTGTGGTTAACTGGGGAGAGGCCAGGAAAATGTCACAAGGACTCCTGGACCCCATTCACCCCGCAGTGGTAAGCTTTCTGAGGCTGCAGGCCCGGGTCCAGTTCTGACTGCACGTCACCCCTCCCCGTGGGGCTGCTGAGGGCTTACGGGACAGGCGGCCATGGTCGGGCTGGCTGCTGCTCTGGGGGCTGGCTCCAGGGTCATCCCTCTGGATCTGCTGCTCCTTGCTGGCTATGATTTCAGGTTTGGGCCGCCGTCCTGGGTAGAAATAGTTGAGATCAGCACGGGGAGTGTGCATTAGGTCTCTTTTCCACAGAGTCCTTTCTGCCTGAAGCTCTGCCAGGGGCTCGAGAAGGCGATGCAAATAATCTAGGACATTGGAAGTGTGTCTGATTTTCAGCTCTGCCTGGTGGTCATGGCATTGCACCCGGGCTGAGTGTGAAAGGCACAAAGAGATGCCAGAGGGGCCACCTGGTGACTCTGCTAATGGGAGGTGGGACCTCAGCCTAGGCACGCAGACCACAGGGAGGCAGGAACTGAAAGGAAGATAAAGTCCATGGTGAAGAGCTGGGGCAAGGTGAGTAGCGCTTCGCATCTGGCCTGGTAGGACAGCTCAGGTCCACGGAAACCCTAAGCTGGGGGCAACGCTGGGCACTCACCAGTTCGGAAGGTGACCATGGCTGTCTGGCCTTCGCCTGCACAGTTGTAAGCTGCCATCTCCACTTCGTACAAGCTCCCAGGATCGAGTCTGGTGAGAGTCAGGTGGTGCTGGCTGGCCGGAATGCCAGAGATAGTCCACTCGTCAGAGGAGTTTGTGACCTGCTGGAGAAGGTGGCTGGTATGAGGCACCCTGGCCTGGAGCTATAGGGGGCTGTGCTATGCAAGGAAAGCAGAACTGAGCCCAAGGGGGCAGGAGAAAAGGAGGGAGACTGGACAGGTTGGGAGAGGGGTGGCCCTACAGCCCGAAGACTGGTCCTGCTGGCTCGGGGACACCCATCCTCACAGGGACAATAAAGCCAGGTTCCCTAATCCCTCATCTAATGATCTCATCAAAGAAAACTCAGTGGGGAGGGTCAGATGGCCCAACTGATACTGGCGAGAGAGTTTCTCCAAAGACCCTGTCTTTCTGAAAAACTCTCTATTTAACTCTGTTTCTCCTTGACCTATTTAACCAAACACAGTATCTTCAGTTTATAATGAGATGATGATGAGAATGATAAAGGCAGCAGTACCAGTAGAAATGGCCACATTTGCTGAGTGCTTACTATGTGCTAGGCATGCCGCGAAGTACTTGCCAGCTCCATAAAGCCCTTCCAGGACAACAGCCCAAGAGATGGCTGTTAATACTGTTTCCACCTCACAAATGGGGAGACTAAGGCTTAGAGAGATGGGTGATTTGTCTAAAACCACCTCGCTAGTGAGTGCAAAAACCCTGACTTGACTCCGGAGAGCAAACTCATAGTCATAACCTACCGCAGAAAGCAAGCCCGGGAGCCAGAAAATGCCAGGCTCAAATCTGGGTTGTGTCTCTTACCACACACACAGGTTGCCAGCTGTGTAACCCTTCGCAAATTCCCAAATCTTTCTGATCCCTAAGGTTTTCATTTCTAAAATGAAGCCAAGAAAACCTCTCAGGTTATTCTGAAGATTAAATTGCTGATTTACGCAACGGCTCAAGCACTGAAGCTGGCACACAGTAGGCTCCCAACAAGTGCCTGCCCCTCCCCCTGCCCCACACCCCCCATCCTCTGCTCAGTGAGGATTTCAATCTTCCTTTTTCTGCTCTTGCCCTTAGGCCTTGCTTAGAACTTAAAAACTGTGGATGAACTGTAACTGCTACAGATTAATCCTTAATGGCTTCAAATTCCTTGCTCTTTAAAGAAAAAAGATAAGGAGGCTCCAGGCTCCTGGACAGGGCATGCCGAGAGGCTGCTTCACCTCCCCCACGTACCCCCACCCCCCAACCCCCCTACCCCCCAACTCCACTCAGGACACAGACTTAACTGCCAGCTGTGCACATCTCAGAGAGCCTGAGGTTGTGGTTTGCTGAAAGAATTAAACAGCTGGTAGGAAAAGCTTTTATCCCCCAGCAGAATATTCCAAAGTAGAACAAAACCTACTATTCAAGGGACAGGGATGGTCTGGGCTCATTCATGTCAGGCTTCCAGGATTTGTTCCAAGGGGAGACGTTTTTACAAACTGAGACTCCCCAGTGGTGCTGGAAACCCAAACACAGTAGCTCAGGGTCTGCAGATGCACCAGGAAATGAAAACTGGCTTCACGTATGTGAAAAAGTGAAAATGAATGATTCCCAGTCTCCAGTGAGAGAGGGGAGCAGAAAAAATACAACACAAATGCTGATTTTTGCTTACAAAATCCTTTCTTGTGGGATGATCTTTTAAGACACGTTAGTTCCTTAAGAAAGGAACTGCTTTCAGGACATAATCTGCACCTTGGCCAGGTCCACCTAACAGCTCCACCGCCCCACAGGCCAGAGCCTAACAGAAGCCAGGCCCAGTGGGGGCACTGGCCCCTCACTTTCCCTGTGCCCTTTCTCCCTTGGCCTCCCTGCACTGGCCTCTCTTCCACTGGGCTTAGAAATGAAAATAAGAAATGGAATGGTAATTAGTCACTGTCACACACACGGAGCTGGGGAAGGCGGCCTCAACCTGGCGTTTCTGGATCACCTCATGTGGCCTTTGCCAGCCTGCCTCCTGAGGAGATGGTTTCATGGCCACCTATTGGCCCGAAAAATATTATTCTTGCTCTCATGCTGGTTCTTGTCTCCCGGGTCCATGAGCATTTGGCCTGCTCTGATCTCTGTCTACAACTCTGCGATGGAAGTGTCCAGTTACACGGGGAAATGAGGATGAGGGGGCAGCCCTGCCCCATAACCTGGGCTGAACAATGCTGCCTTTTGTTAAAACCTCATCATCCCCCCTCTTTGCTGGCTGCCTAGGAAGAGGCCAGCAGACTGAGGGTTAATGAGAAACTGCCCCCTCTCGACCCCCACCTAGGAGGCAGCTTTGCCACAGGGCCTCTGTGGGCTTGTCCTGACCAGAGATGCTCTAGGAGAGCACGGAAAAGGGAGAACAGTGGGGTCCAGAGCAGGGGCACAGCTTCAACACAGCCAGCACTTTCCACTGGACAGGGCTGGTTTTGTTTGTTTTTGGAGGTGGGAAGAAACTTGATAAATACTTTTAGTTCCACATTCTTATATTACCAAGTGCACACAGCACCTTTACAAGCAACAAATAAATGCATAATAAAGTCTAGCATTTATGGTACATTATTACTTATGAAATAAGATTTTTTTTAAATCCATTTAAGAACAGAAATTTTTGGGAGTTCCCATTGTGGCGCAGTGGAAATGAACCCAACTAGTCTCCATGAGGATGCGGGTTTGATCCCTGGCCTCGCTCAGTGAGTTGGAGATCCGGCGTTGCCGTGAGCTGTGGTGTAGGTTGCAGAAGTGGCTTGGATCTGGCGTTGCTGTGGCTGTGGCATAGGCTGGCAGCTGTAACTCCAATTCGACCCCTAGCTGGGAACTTCCATATGCCGCTAGTGTGGCCCCAAAAGCAAAAAAAGCAAAGAAAAAAATATTTTCTCCTATCTAATGGCTTCAGGAAGAAAACAGCATGCTCCTGGGATAAACAGACATGTTTTCCAGAATATTTTCTTTTTTTCAGCTGCATCCATGGCATGCAGAAGTTCCAGAGCCAGGGAGCGAACCCATACCACAGCAGCAAACCCAGCCACAGCAGTGACAGTGCTTGATCCTTAACCCACTGAGCCACCAGGGAACTCCCAGGATATTTTCTTAAGGGAATTTTGTGTTCTTCCCTCCTGAGGAGTAACAGCAGTGACAGCATAGCCTTAAATGAGGGTGGCAGCCTGAGGGCCCCATCCTGCCTTTGAGGGCACAGTATCCAAGAGGATGGGCTGGCCCAGCTCTGTCCCTGGATCCCCTCAGAGCCAGAGTCCCTCCTGGACAGCTCCCAAAACATCCACCTGGACAGACTTCCTTCTGTCAAGAAGAAATAGCTGAGGTCTAAACAACATGATGTGCTTTGAGCTCAAATGCCTGCTTGGCAGACCTGAGCCATGAGGAATCCTGAGAACTAACTGAAGGGATATTTTGTAGCCCTCAGAGAAAACACTTGTCCACAAATATTGGTTTTTCTGGCTTTGGAGCTAGCCTGCCATGCCAGAGTTCCTGCAGGTATGTACCCAGCAAGCTTACTCAGGTTAAAAAAAAAAGAAAACAACAACAACAAATGGCAAAGGGAAAGGGGAGGATGGGCAATGGTTAACAGGGAGCCTATGAAATCTCCTGGGGGCCAGAATCTGGTACACGAGGCTCAGACATGTAGGCACACCCAGAGCTTTTTCCTGGGCCTCCTGGGGTCCCAAATGCCCAACTCACAACCAGCTAGCTGGGAGGTAGTGGGAAAGTACACCGGAGGGAAAAGGTCATGTCGGCAGTAGGGATTACTCTTCCAGGCTTCAAGAGCTCAAGGGGAGATGGCCAGCAGGCAGAGACCCCTGCCCAGCCTCACCAAGAGGTGGTGCAGGGCCAGGTACCATACCTTGCGGTGTTTCACCACATAGTAGAGGATCGGGGCCCGGCTGCCACCCTCATACCGAGGCCGCCACACCAGCTCATAGGAATCAGTCTTGGAGGTGCGGGGCGAGCTGAGGATGACAGGCGCCTCGGCAGGAGTCCCCTGCCCCTGCTCTCCAAGACACTGTGGAGAAGCTGGCTGCACAGATGCTGGCGGCCTCAGGAGTCCTGGGTGGCCCTTCAGCATCTGCTCAGGGGTTCTGGCTCTGGAGGGTGGTGTGGGAGGTGTGGCAGTGTCCGGCCTGGCATCCGGCCATGGCTGCAGGGTGGTGCCTGGAGGACCAAGCAGGAACGAGAAGGTAAGGAAGAGCAGTTAGTCTTTTGGCATCTGCCATGCTATTCTGTCCGAGGAGAAAACAGAGAAAAGTGAGAGGGAAGGGCTGTTGGAGCAGGAAGAGCCCTCAGCTCATCACCCGAGGTGACCACAGGCCCTCTTGAAACATAACCATGCTCCATGGGAAGAGAGAGGGCTGTACCCCAGCCTGGGCAGGAGGGAAAGGCAGCCTGATGCCCCCTGCCCGGGCTTCATGCTGCCTGCTAGTTTTCTGGCATCCAACCAGGTGTGTCTTTTTTTTTTTTTTTTTGGTCTTATTTAGGGTCACATCTGTGGCATATGGAGATTCCCAGGCTAGGGGTCAAATCAGAGCTGTAGCCGCCAGCCTATGCCACACCCACAGCCACGCCAGATCCAAGCCACATCTGCGATCTACACCACAACTCACAGCAATGCTGGATCCTGAACCCAAAGAACGAGGCCAGGGATGGAACCCGCATCCTCATGGATACTAGTCAGATTCATTACTGCTGAGCCACAGTGGAACTCCCACAAACCAGGTGTGTCTTGAGTGAATTATCTCAATTTGCTCCTTAGGTGCTGGAACCTGGGCCTTCTTTGTCATGTCTATGCAGAGTGGAGACGTGCCCCCTTCACTTGGGATCCAACCCTGGCACAATGTGGGCTTCTTCCTGCTCCCCGAGGCACAAATTAAAACTAATTTGAAAGGGGTTTTGTTTGTTTGTTTTCTTTTTTTAAATACAACAGTTAAATGAGTCATTTTCACTGCTGGAAATTTGCATTTCTTACTTCATAAATTCATGTAAATTGTAACTGACAATTTATTTCATACACTGGGGTTTTAAGTTGGATTTCATTTGCAAAAAAAGGTTCTGCAAATATTTTGCTGGAACCTCAGCCCTGTGGGCTGCACTCACCGGGCCGGGCGGTCCTCAGCTGGACCACGGCATGGGCACTCCCAACTTCATTCTCGGCCATGCACTGGTAGACGCCTTCATCCTCGGGCCCCACGCTGACCACCCGCAGGGCCCGACGGGACAGCCGGAGGCGCTGGCTGGAGGTCAGGGGCACAGCATTCCTCAGCCACAGCACCGAGGGCGGGGGGTTCCCGCGCACCTCACAGGTCAGCTTGGCGCTCTGGCCCCACGGGATGACCAGCTGGGACAGCTCCATGGTGACCTCGGGGGGTTCTGCCAGGAAACCAGAACGGGGGTATGAAAGCTTGAGTCCTTCCGTCCAGGTCCCGACAGGCTGCGCAGGGGACCACGGTCAGGAAGGCTCCTTCCTGCCCTGTGGCTGCTGGGAGAAGAGAGGAAAGGTCCCACGTCGCCTCCATCAGAGTCACGACTGGGAAGGGCATGAAGGGGGCTGCCAGGTCCTACACCCTAGGTCCCTGGGCTCCAAGGCAGCCCGCGCTCTCAGTTCTCCTCCATCATTCAGGGCACGTGATCTCTCACAAGGCACTCGACCCTGTCTGGGCCTCGGCTTATGAGCTTCTAGAAAGGCCTGCAGATGAGAAGGCCGAGGAGAAGAAGGTCTGCAGGACACTTACCAAACACCTGGACATTGTAAAGGATGACCGCAGCCCCAGGCTCCCCGACCCCGTTGTCAGCCATGCAGCGGTAGGTCCCCGAGTCCTCCTCACTGGTGGTGTCGATGAGGAGGTTGCTTAGCAGGAAGCGCGTCTTGTTGTAGCTGGCGACGCTGGACCCATCCTTGGCCCAGGTGACCCTCGGGGGTGGGATCCCACTGGCCACACACTCCAGAATGAGGCTCTGGCCTTTGGTGACAACGATGGTCTGGGCCTCTGGGGGGTAGATGATGCGGGCAGCCTCGGCAGTGGAGCCTGGAGGGACAGTGAGCGGTAGGATGGCATGTGGGATCAGGACTGGGTGCAGAGGACCCCTCCGCCCTGCTTTTTTTTTTTTTGTCTTTTTGTCTTTTTGTTGTTGTTGTTGTTGCTATTTATTGGGCCACTCCCGCTGCATATGGAGGTTCCCAGGCTAGGGGTTGAATCGGAGCTGCAGCCACTGGCCTACGCCAGAGCCACAACAACGCGGGATCCGAGCCGCGTCTGCAACCTACACCACAGCTCACGGCAACGCCACATCGTTAACCCACTGAGCAAGGGCAGGGACCGAACCCGAAACCTCATGGTTCCTAGTCGGATTCGTTAACCACTGCGCCACGATGGGAACTCCCACCCTGCTTCTGATGGCCTAGCCCCAGGCGGCAGCCAGGAGAATGGAGGTTTGAATCTAACAGCCCTTCAGGGGCTTAGACCTATGTGAAATGGGACAAATTACCAGTTCCCTTGGGCCTTGACTTCCTTATTGGAAACAAAGCCCTTCTGCAAAGAGCTGTCTGGAGACAGCAGTGAAGCAGCATCAACGTGACATATACAAGGTTAACTGAGTGTTTTGATAAAGAGAGAAAGATAAGGGGTAGACAGAGACTTCAAATGGTGCAGGTGGCTTTTCTCACTGCGCTCAGTAAGCGCACTCTGAGACCAAGGAAGAGAGGGGAGACAGGATCCCTCGTGTCCTGCGAGCCCCACCCACGGGTCTCAGTTCCTGAGGATCTCCCAGGGAGACAGACACTGTGTTCAGCAGGCAATGCGTGTCCTGCTGAGCTGAACCGGATGTGTTGTTTAAAGATGAGCATTTCTCATGTCCAAAAGCGAATCAAGCATTTCATCAGGTGCTCAGCTGAAGAAGCAGAGAGCTTTTTTCAAAGCTGGGGGAGAAACTGCATAAGCTGACGGAAAGGCATGCCATTCTCCCTACATGGTGCCTCCCTCAGGAACCCAAGGAGCATGTGTGATTTTGCCTTATGTGCCAACCAGGGGCCTATCCAGTGTTTAGAAGACTGAAGTTTACACAGCTTGGGAGGCTTTCTTGAAGAAAAAGAATACAAAATTACAGATACAAAGTCAGAAGGAGAAAGACAAATACCATACACTATCACTTATTTGTGGAATCTAAAAGATGGCACAAATGAACCTACCTACAGAACAGAAACAGATTCATAAACATAGAGAACAGACTTGTGGTTGCCAAGTGGGTGGGGGAGGAAGTGGGGTGGACTGGAAGTTTGGGGTTAATAGATGCAAACTATTATAATTAGAATGGATAAGCAATGAGATTTTACTGTACAGCCCAGGGAACTATAACCAGTCTCTTGGGATAGACCTTGATGGAAGATAATGTGCAAAAAAAAATGTATATGTATGACTGGGTCACTTTGCTGTACAGCAGAAATTGACACAACATTGTAAACTAACTATAATAAAAAAATGTAAAAAAAAAATTACAGATACAAAATTAGCTGAAGGCCCACTTAAGTTCTGTTTCATTAGCTTCAGGGTAGGTCAGCCTCTGCTGCCAACTCTAAGAACTGGTTCCACTAAGATGTCACTCCACTAAGCATGCAGGAGCCTAGAAAAGTGCCTGATACATAGGAGGTGCTCCCCCAAGGTAACTGTGGTTTTCACATAAATGGGGGGCCTCTGGGGACTTTCTCCAGAGGGAGGTGATAGACAGCACAGGCACAGCCTGGCCTTGTGCAAGGCAGGCCTAGTGACCTCATACAGGCACAAAGGCCTGGTCATCTTTTCTATCTGTACACTATGGCCAGCCTGTCCCACTACCTCCCTCTTGGCAACCGCCCCCCCCCCCCGGCTCATGTATACATGTATCCCAACCTGCCCTGTAACTGAAAGGAACACGGGGCAGGAAAGCTTTCAACCGGCAGGAGTTAGGGCTGAGATGTGCCTAGCAGGCTCACCCATCCCTGAGCCAAGCCCAGGGCCACGTGCAGTGACAGGCTGGCATTTGAGATGGCCAGTGGGGAGAGGACCCCCACCCTGGCTGAGTCCTGTATATTTCACCGGCCCCCCGCCTCCGCCCCCGCCCCCTACCCCCACTTTGGAGAACACTGAGCAGAAGCATGGGCAGCAGCAACCCCAGGCCCCCCATCGGCCAGACCCAGGCCCTTACGGCGCACGCGCAGTCTGTCGCTGGAGCCGGAGGTTTTCACTTCCTGCGTCACTGGGTTGTAGGCGGCGCACTTGTACATCCCCTCGTCCTCCTGGCTGGCGTTCACAATCTGGAGGTTCCCCGACGGCATGATCAGGTAATTGTCTGAGGACAAGGGGAACATGGGATGAGTCTGGGCCCAGAGCACTGCACTCAGCAGCTCCCGAAAAGGCTGGGGCGGGGGGAGGGTTAGGGCAGGAATCAGGAGGTGTGCACCAGAGTCCTAATGGCCCACACTGAAAATACTATTCTCCCCATAAACACTTGCACCAAGTGCAATGGAAGTGCCAGGAATGAAACTAACCAACCAGCCAACAAATGGGTTGGCTGACACCCCACCACCGCCCAAAGTTCGTACATAGGCCTGTGGAAGAGCATTTTATACTTTTAAGGGAGCTTGGGTAGCATGGAAAGGAAGCAGGATTGGGGGTCTACCATACCTGGACTTAGGCTCTGGATCTGCTGTATACTGTGTGATTTGGGCAAGTTAATTAGCCTCTCAGATCCTGTTTCCTCACTTGTGAAATGGTATGATGTGTGCTGTCTCAGAGCCATTTATAGGGACTGAGGAGCCCATACTGCCTACTGGGAGATGAGATGACCATTCCTGCAAGCTACCAGGAAGGAGGGAACTGACTCTCCCATCCATCTCTGTCATGGTTGCAGCTCCGAGCCACCTCATTATTGAGCCAGGGAGGACTATTCTATCCTCATCCCCTACCCTTCCATGAATACCACTGAAGCCCTTCTCTTAAGCAACACTGGCCCGTGAGGCTCTGTCTGCTTCTGGGCCAGGGATGCCATGGAGGTGGGAGTCCCAGGGCTGAGTTCAGCTTCTTTCCACAGAGGATTCACAGCTTCTGGACACGCTAGCCCCTAGGATGGTGTTCAGCTTGCTGGACAATGGACAGGCTGTCCACTCTAAGCCTTCTGGTGGCCTGCCCTTGGCAGTCTGGATGTTCCCGCAATCTGGACTCACAGAGTCTGGTGCCTGCCTGTCCCTGGGCCATCCCAGGCATGAGCTATTTAGGCAAATGCCAGATGTAACAGAAAACGCCCTTGACTCTTGTGGGATAGGCAGGCCAGCTTGAGGGGCTACCACCAGGCTTTTGCTAGGGACAGGAGACATTCATACTCCTCTCAGTCTCCAGTTATTTCTCAGTGGCAGGATTAGGCTTTTTACCCTTTTAAAAAAATAACTTTTTTGGGAGTTCCCATTGTGGTGCGGCAGAAACAAATCCAACTAGAATCTATGAGGATGTGGGTTCAATCCCTGGCCTCACTCAGTGGGTTTGGGATCCCACATTGCCATGAGCTGTGGTGTAGGTCTCAGATACAGCTCAGATCCTGTGTTGCTGTGGCTGTGGCATAGGTCAGCAGCTATTCCCCTAGCCTGAGAACTTCCATATGGTGCAGGTACAGACATAAAAAGCAAAATTCTATAGTAAACATATACTCCTTTCATAAACAGAAAGTCAACAAAAATATTTAAAAATCTCTAGGGCATTTTATTTTATTTTTATTTATTTATTTATTTATTTATTTATTTATTTATTTATTTTCATCTTTTTGCTATTTCTCTGGGCCGCTCCCGTGGCATATGGAGATTCCCAGGCTAGGGGTTGAATAGGAGCTGTAGCCGCTAGCCTACACCAGAGCCACAGCAACGCAGGATCCGAGCCGCGTCTGCAACCTACACCACAGCTCACGGCAACGCCGGATCATTAACCCACTGAGCAAGGGCAGGGACCGAACCTGCAATCTCATGATTCCTAGTCGGATTCGTTAACCACTGCACCACGACGGGAACTCCTCTAGGGCATTTTAAAAGGTAGACAGTTTGAGGAGTTCCCGTCGTGGCTCCGCAGAAATGAATCTGACTAGCATCCATGAGGACACAGGTTCAATCCCTGACCTCACTCAGTGGGTTAAGGATCTGGCATTTCTGTGAGCTGTGGTCTATGTCTCAGATGCCGCTTGGATCCCGCGTTGCTGTTGCTGTGGTATAGGCCAGCAGCTACAGCTCCGATTCAACCCCTAGCCTGGGAACCTCCATGTGCCTTGGGTGCGGCCCTAAAAAGACAAAAATAAATAAATAAATGGCAGACAGTTTGAGATGTGGCATCTGGCCACAGGGTCTACTTGGCCTTGAGTTCAGGTCAGTTGTGGGAAGAAGCTGATCTGGTCTTGAGCCATAGCTTCCCTCCCCACTGGCACTGTGTGGACCAAAGTTGGTTTCCCCGGACCAGGGGCCACGTCCACTGTGATGGCTGAGATGGGCGCATTGGCAGGAAGACAGGGAGCGGGAGAATCTCAAGTGCCACCATATAGACTGCTCTGCTGTGTGGGGAAGAGCCCCACCTCCCACGGGGAACCACATGGCTCCAGGAATCTCTGGTTCATCAGGCAGCCTTCCTGCATGTGCCTGGTGGCAGGGAGCTTGCACAGGGAAAATCTAGAACCCTGTGCTGAGAGCTCTGATCAAATGGCAGCAGCTCAGCAACATTTGCCAAGGCAGGAAGAGAGCCCTCGTGACAGGGCAGGGGACCTCCACAACAGAGGTTGTGGCCAAGCCCTTTAGGATCCTGCAAAGCTAAAGTAGAAGGTAGCTGACAAGCATGTGGAGAGGGCTGTTGGCGTGTCGACGGGAATCTGGGAGGCACTGCAGAGGTGGCCAGCTTCCCTTCCAGCCCGGGCCTCTGGGATCCTGCTTGTTCACTCACCTCTGGAGGCCTCCAGCCACTCCTGTTTGACACTGTATCGGACCTGGGCCTTTGGGTGGCTCTCAGGAAGGTGGCAGGCAATGACTGCAGTGTTCCCCTCATCAACTTCGATCACGTGCTGCACGTCTAACTTGAAGTCCTGGAGATCTGTGGAGAGAAGGAAAGAGGCCGGTTGGGCCTTGACGAAGGAGAGAGGCAGACAGTGCAGCATTTCAGGGTGGGCTTCAGCCTCTGTCTTTGGTCACAAGCAACAGCTGTAAGAACCTCACACACTGGGGGCCCCCTGGGGGGTGCTCTGAGTCTTTCCTCCAATCTTCTGTCATCTAGAGGAGATTACAGGAAGTAATGTGTGGCCTGCATCGCCCCACATATAACTGGGTGTATATACAATTGGGTGTAAATAAGCTGAGGGTGGGGGTGGGGGTGTAGCGAATTCCATCAAGTGATGCCTGTGACACCCACCCGCCTCTTTTGTTACATTGACGGGGATGGGGGCAGGTTGGCTAGGCCCACTGGCCCCACTGAACCTAGCTGGAAATGGGTCATAGTCAAGGCACAAATGTCCTGGCACAGCTCGGCTCATGGAGATTGAAGGGAACAAGGAAAGAATACCTATGTGTTTTCTCCAGTTCAATCAAGAATAGCCTGGCCCAGTTCTTCTCAGACATCTGCTGAAAACTGACAGACCCAAATCTGTTCAATTGCCAACCATGATTCCAACCAGAAGGCTGATTCCTGCTACCCAGGAGCATGTAGTCCTCCCCATGTCCTTTGGGATTGGTTCCAGGTGCTCCAGTGGATACCAAAAATCCGCAGATGCTCAAGTCCCTTATATACATACAATCGTGCTGTGCTGTTACAGTCGGCCCTCCGTATCCGTAGGCACATCAGCATATACGGAGAACCGACTATACTCTCTGTCACATCACAGCTAATTCTTTCTCAGGGCTGGGGGTGGGGATTTGTGGATGCCCAAAGGGGTTTCTAAGGCAAGTTCCCACTGTGGCTTAATGGCACTGGAATTCAGGGGAGCTTAGGGTCCAGACACCAGGCTGCAGTCTCTCCTAACTTGGCTCCGTGGCAGGAAGACTGGGATTTAAACTGGAGAGGATGGAGATCCATCTGGAACAAAAGCTGGATGTTTCCCAAACAACCCAACAGTCCGAACAACAAAACTCTCTTTGTTTGAGTCCAATCACTGATGTTGCTGAACAAAATGGGCCATTTGTGTAACAAAACCACATTCCAAATTTGGTTTTCAGGATGGTAGCTGAATTTAATTTCAGAGAGGAAATAAAACTAATAGAGAATAAGATAAGAGAGATGAAAATATTTACTCAAGACACTCTCTCCATGAAGGTACTTAGAAAGCCCTGGAGGCACCCTCTCTGAATGCTGACCACACCACATTCTGCTCAGCTCTGGAGAACTGATACCATCACGGTGTGACTGCGATTCACAATTCACAGCAAGACTCCACCTGCCTGCGTGGTTGGTTCCCAGACAAGGCAGCAGGAGTAGAGGGATCAGTTTTCTCACAGAAGACATGAGGTAATTACCAAAAACAAACTACTGTCACCATAGAGCCCTGTCCTGAAGGCGCTCAGGGAGGGCAGGAGGTTTCCCATTGAATGGAACTTTCCAGAAGTTCTCATCCAAGCCAGGGCAGGGAAGCCCTTTTGTTTCTAAAAGGATTGTTGCCCCTCTGTGTTCATCTGTGTATCATCTGAACCCCACCTGGGGCCTGGTCCAAGCAGATGCTCAGTGAATACTGAATGACCAAATAGATGGTGATCTTGGAGCTGTGACTCTCAAGTCAGGTACAAGATGCCCATTTATATAGTTTGTGAACACAAATTTCATAGTTGAGGTGGGCCTACATTGTAAGCACCAAGGCCTAGCACAACAAAATTTCTATGGCCCTTTTATCCAAGTGTGGCCAACCTTTAAGTGTGGCTATTTTGAAAGTAGACTGTATCTTGAGAGGTTACTTCTGCAGTCACAGGACAGAGGTAAAATAGGTCTAATACATGTGGAATAAGAAGTACATGGTAATTAAACTATTATATACAGAATGGATGAACATCAAGGTCCTACTTATAGCACAGGGAATTATATTCAATATCCTGTGATAAACCATAGTGGAAGAGAATACGAAAAAGAATATGTATATAAATAACTGAATCACAGTGGTATACAGTAGAAATTAACACAGCATTTAAATCAACGACACTTCAATAAAGTAAATTTAAAAAAAATACATGCTGTTCTTGGAGTAGTGTGGCAAAAACGATGATAAAATGCCTGATTTCTATGGTACCATTTCACTTTCTACGCTGAACGCGTAATTCCTATGGGTCAAGGTGAGATCTCTCATATATTCCTTCCTTTGTGGGGGGTGAGGGGGAGGTGGGGGGGTTGGCAGGGCCTTCTGGGCTTTTAAAGAATTATTTCATCATGGAGTTCTGGTCATGGCACAGCAGAAACGAATCCCACTAGGAACCATGAGCTTGCTGGTTCGATTGCTGGCCTCATTTAGTGGGTTAAGGATCTGGCGTTGCCATGAGCTGTGGTGTAGGTCGCAGACGCGGCTTGGATCCTGTGTTGCTGTGGCTCTGGTGTACGCCATCAGCAACAGCTCCAACTGGACCCCTAACCTGGGAACTTCCATAGGCCGCGGGTGCCGCCCTAAAAAGCAAAAAAAAAAAAGAATTATTTCATCATTATTTCATTCTTTAATTTTGTGTTTGTGATATCTGAACCTAACTACATTGCAAATTCCTAGTGGGCAAACTATTAATTTTATACTCCACCAAGCCCCACTGCACAGTATTTGGGATACACCAAATGCTCATGAAGTCCTTGCTGAATGAATAGTTTGGAAGACTGTGTCCAAGACCAGGCTCATGGGTGTGCAACTTGTGCAGCTGCACCAGACCTCGTGCCTAAAAGAGGCCAACCCTTGGCTTAATGCTCTGCTGTCACCAACCTGAAATTCTGAATAACGTTGGATCAAGGGACCTCACATTTTCATTTTGTATTGGGCCCCACAAAATATGTAGCCCAGTCCTGGCTGAACCTCTCAGCCAAGAAAGTGTATATGCACTTTCTCTCTGGGAGAAAGAAGATATGGACTCTGGGAAACGGCGGACTGCCTGTGCTCAGCGTGTTCTAGCTGAATATTTCTGTGTTTCAAAAGCAAGGTGCTTCAACACCGCAAAGGCCTTAATCCTCCTCAGCACAGTGCATGCTATACCTGCCAAGTCAAGAGACTTCCTGTAAGGCAAGCTGTAAGCAACCGTGAGCTCAGGGGCATCTGGAAAATTCCTCAGTCACTGAGAGGTGCTCTCTTGCATGGTCTAATAAATCTAAAATTACTCCACCAAGAGTTTTTGTTTCATCCTCCTCCTTTTCTTTACCTCGTTCCAAGAAAATCTGCCTCAAGCAAGAACATACTTAAATCTAACAGATCATTTTGCAGGAAAGATGTGAGCAGCTGAAAGGAGTCTGGCATCAGAATGCCATCTCCATCTTCAGAGCCCCCAGGCTCCTGCCCCATTGTAACTGAGGGCTTATCCATGCATGGGGTATGCTCCATGGACCCACCTCACTGACCCAATACTGGAAAACTCTAGGCACCCCTTGGGCCCCTCTTGGCTCCTTCTGCATGCTCTGACAATGAACTGCCGCTTGGAGACAGCAGGCTGTGCAGTGGGGGAGGCATAAAGCTGGGTGCCGGTCAGCCATGTGGCCAGACAGCCCCTCTGTTCTGATGCCAACATGTGCACAACAGCCCTTGCACGCAGGACCCAGGACACCCCAGCTGGGCTTCTAACTCCCCACAAGGGCAGACTGGCAGGCGAGCCTCCAGGCTTCAAAACAAATAAGCAGCAATTTGGTCCTTGGCCCTGTCCCCCCCTAAGCTTAAGCTTTAGCTGTTGCTTCAGCAAACACTCCCAATTTGGCTGCTGGAGCCAAAGTTGAGTTTCACTAAGGGATCAAAGGCAAGTAATGAAGTGATGAACGATCTGAAAATCAGAGCGCCCCTTTTCTAGTATTTTGGGGCAGGAAGGAGGCCAAGGAAGGGTAGAGACTTCATGATCAATAACAGCCTAATCAAGCCACCAGATGAGGGGCAGATGCAGAGAGATCTAGTTGGCTGCATATGAAGGAAACTAGCCTGTTCCCAGGCCCCTTTGTCTGCAAAGCCTGTTTCCTGGCGAGTCCCTGGGCTGCTCAGAGTGCCTTCCTGGGAAAATAAGGGGAGGCCCGTCAGTTACAAATGAGGTTAGCAGGCCTGGCTTCAGAATGATGGATTGAGTTTCACGGGGGAAATGGTTTGACAGGACACCTGCCCTTGCCTGTTGGCTGGTGTGTCTGAGAAATCCATTAGACGAATGTTTTTGCAGCTTTAATCCTCTTACCTTCCCTCAGACTCCTCTTTTGCATCCTCTCTTTGTCTATTTTTCCAGCTATTTTATTAACTTGTTTGCACGAATCAAATGCCAAGAGGCCCACTCTTGTTTCTCTGCTCTCAACAGGTCAGAAGCCCCAGTCTTTGGGGCTATCTCTGAGTTGATGGACCTTCCTTATTAGTCACAGGACTCTGTTCTTTCTGAGAAAGCTCATAACACCTGAGACTCTGTACAGAACAGTTCCTTGCCTTCTAATCCCGGGCTATGGGTCGAACTGGAGCTGTAGCCTCTGGCCTACACCAGAGCCATGGCAATGTAGGATCTGAGCAGCATCTGCGACCTACACCACAACTCATGGCAATGCTTAACCCACTGAGCAAGGCCAGGGATCGAACCCAAATCCTCACGGATGCTAGTTGGGTTCATTAACTGCTGAGCCATGATGGGAACTCCTAATCATTCAAACTCTTAATGGAACGTGTATCTTCTGATGTATCATTTTTGTCGGAGCCTTGGACACACAGATTACAAGAATTTCTTCAGACACAAACCATATAATGTGCTCTGAGTTTCCTCTTCACATCTATGGGGGGATATCAGGCTCCTACCTTCTTGGCCTCCGGGAAAAAAGAAGGTATGTGGGCATATGGGTGTGGCTGCCACCACCAGGGTCACATGTAAAATGACAAGTTGACAAGTTTTATCTTAAGCCCCTCTGAATTTCTCACCACCTTCTAACCTTGATCCTTCCTTGACAAATAAAAGGCTCAGTAGAACCGTGAATTCATTTATAATATTTAGTGTATGCGTGTGTATGGTCATAACACAAAATTGTCCAATCTTAATTGTTGGCTCATTCTCCAATTTTTATAGACTTCACGTGTCCCGTTACAGGGGGCACTGTGCCTCAGCAAAGCACCCCCAGTGTAATCAATAAACCTAATATTGACTTTTTTTTTTTGTCTTTTTGCCTTTTCTAGGGCCGCTTCTGTGGCATATGGAGATTCCCAGGCTAGGGGTCTAATTGGAGCTGTAGCCACCAGCCTACGCCAGAGTCACAGCAATGTGGAATCCAAGCTACGTCTGCAATCTACACCAACGCCGGATCCTTAACCCACTGAGCAACAAGGCCAGGGATTGAACCCGCAACCTCATGGTTCCTAGTCGGATTCGTTAACCACTGCGCCACGACGGGAATTCCATCAAACCTAACATTGACTTTTAAAGTGTTTCCTGGAGTTCCCGTCGTGGCGCAGTGGTTAACGAATCCGACTGGGAACCATGAGGTTGCGGGTTTGGTCCCTGCCCTTGCTCAGTGGATTGACGATCCGGCGTTGCCGTGAGCTGTGGTGTAGGTTGCAGACGCGGCTCGGATCCCGCGTTGCTGTGGCTCTGGCGTAGGCCGGTGGCTACAGCTCCGATTCGACCCCTAGCCCGGGAACCTCCATATGCTGTGGGAGCGGCCCAAAGAAATAGCAAAAAAAAAAAAAAGACAAAAAATAAATAAATAAATAAAGTGTTTCCTCATGTGAGCCTCTTCTCCCCTGTCCTCCCCTAGGCAAATTAATGTTCCAATCTGTTTAAGAAAGAATTCAGTTAAGATGGGGCCTTCAGATGGAGGTGGTATGGAGTTACCAAAATCCCTATCTCCAAGAGTGCACCTGAATGGTTAAAAAACATTTTGGCTTTTAGGAGTTCCCATGTGGCTCAGCAGGAATGAATCTGACTAGTATCCACAAGGATGAGGGTTCGATCCCTGGCCTCGCTCAGTGGGTTAAGGATCTGGCATTGCTGTGAGTTGTGGTGTAGGCTGCAGACATGGCTCAGATCCTGTGCTCCTGTAGCAGTGGTGTAGGCAGGCTGCTGCAGCTCCAATTCGACCCCTAGTCTGGGAGCTTCCACATGCCGCAGTTGCAGCCCTAAAAACAAACAAAAAAACCCAAAACAAAACCATTTTGGCTTTCACTCTATTTGGGCATTTCTCATGTCTAGCCAGCCCTGTCCTACCGTCCTGCCTATTCTCAGGGATCACAGGACAAGCCTGCACCCATGCGTTGAGGCTTGGATGGTGTCCACCAGATTGTAGGGGCACCACACTGGGCTCACTTGGCAAAGCTGTCAGCCGGCTCAGTAGCATCATGTCCTTGGGCAAGTTTCTGGGCTGACTGATAACTCTACTCCCTAACACTCCTGGCCGCCAGGCCTCAACTTGTCCCTGTGCTGGCCTGCTGTGTCTTCAGCCAACATTATAAGACAGAGAAGGATTCTGCCCTAATGGAGTACTCCTCAGTGACGTGCCGACCCTGTGGCCCTTTCCTGCACCTTTTGAAAGATGGCTAAGGTGCAAGGGAAGATAAACGAAGAGCCCATGGCTCTCTGTTCTACAGATGGACTTGGAGTTGGCGTCTGCACAGGCGAAGGGTCCTGGGCATTGCCTCCCTGTGTGGCTTCTGGCAATCCAGGGGCTCCTGTGCCCTGAATTGCTTTGCTGATGGGCAAAGAATCACATCACGACTCTTGATCTCCAAGTCACCTGAGGAGCCATGGCTTGGCACGACTCCAGGATCAGCTTTCGGAAATAAAGGGCTGTATCAACGGAAAACCATGATCGACTACAGAGGCAGAATGGAGGCTGGAGCCTGATGGTGCTTCTGGTAGAGGTGGGAATGCCTGGCTCCTGATGGTGGAAGGAGTTTACTGCAAGATGGGCAGTTCCTCTCAGAAGCCACACATCCTGGGTAGTGACTAAGCCTCTTACTGGTCCATAGCCCTGGCACACAAACCACTGAAGGCAAACCCAACTGGAAGCCCACAAGGCTGGGCAGAATCAGCATATTCTGGAGTCGGCACCTGGCACAACACCATCCCTCCAGGTGTCATTGATGCATTCACTCAGCCAGCCAGAAGTTGCAGAAGATACCAAGAAGACAAAGACAGAGTTCCTAACCACAGGGAGCTTTACTCTAACAGAAAAGACAGTTAAAAACAGCACACAAGGCTGAGTACAACAATTTGCAAGACTGGTGTCCCCACGCGCGGTCCTCGCTGCCCTTACCAGTATTCCAGCCTAGTTAGGTTACCTCCATCTCTAGAGCAACTTCAAAAGGGGGTTGGTGGCATGAGTACTCCTCCTCCCTCTGCAGGCAGGAAGAGTGGGTTAAATAGATTTGCTCTCTGTAGGATTTTTTTCTGCCCGTTCGATTGCACAAATAATTTTGGCTCTAAAGCTTGCTCCTGACAGCCATGGAAACATGACATGAAATTTCTCAAACACACTTTCTGATGAGAGCAAGGCATGCTCTCTTTATTTAAATAAAAAGTTTCTATGGGGGGGGGGAAACCTTTGCAGATGCCAAACACATTAGTTGTTAAATCTTGTGTTTCTTTCTTTTCCTTTGAGTTAAGGTGGGGTGTGCACTCAGCTTTGAGCAGTGGGAGAAAGCAGAGGATGAGGAAGAGATGAAAGAGCCCAGGGGCAGGGTGCAGGGGGGAGAAGGGCAGAAGATCAAAGTCAAGACTGGAGGTGGGCAGGAGAGGGCATAAAAGGAGTGAGAGGAAGAAGGAGGGAAATAAAAAGAACGTAGTTTGCAGTGTCATTAAATGATTTGCAATAAACTGGCCTAATGCTTTAGGAATTTCTTGGCTTGAACCAATTAAAAATAATTAAAAAAAAAAAAGACATACAAGAACGAGGAATGTTATTAATCCTTAAAGACAAGTCAAGGATGGGAACCATTTCTTCACGGAGTCTGGCAGCCAGATGAACAGAGAAGATGGCTGAGACCATCCCCTTTATCTGACTTCAGTGCTGCTCTGAGGTAGGGCTGGCTAACAAAACTGGGGCGTTTCTTTTTGGACTAGATGAAGGACTAAAATGGTTTGAAAAATTACACTGAGGAAGGAGAGAGGGGAAGGAAAAAAAGATTTACTTGCCAGCAACCCACATCACACATATTTCTCTGATCAACCAAATATAAACTAGAAACTCAGCAATGGGAAAATTAATGTGAGTCCTGGTGGTCTGGACTCATCAGAGCCAGAGCTGGATCCTGGCACAGTCTTTGGCAGGCTGGCGGCCTGTACAGGAAGGGAGAGAGATGGAGGCCAAGGCATTCAGAGGAACAATGGAAGTGGGCCCTCCAGCATGGCCCTTAAAAAAAAAGATTCTAGGTGGGAGAGGCAGGGGCGCTGTCTTAAGGCCAGTGGGGCCCACTGTGGTTATGATTTTTCCACCCACACACCTGGGAACTCCCTATGCCAGCCACCACTGTCTCCCCCAGTGTCCCGTGGGGTGCCTGGTAGGAGGAGGAGCCTCATGCACTGGCACCATTTCCCTTCAAGGGTTCCAGAATCTCCTCTAAATAAACATATTTTTAATAGCCCTTACACTCTGACATCCATCAATTTTTCTTAACCCTCGCTAAATCTATTTGTTATCTTCAACCTGTTTGTATCCCGAGTTGTTGCTTCATCCTTTTTTTTTTTAATTTTTATTATTTTATTTTATTTTTTATTTTTGACTTTTTTGTCCTTTTAGGGCCACACCTACGGCATTTGGAGGTTCCCAGGCTAGGGGTCTGATAGCAGCTGCTGGCCTATACCACAATCACAACAATGCTGGATCTGAGCCATGTCTGCAACCTACACCACAGCTCATGGCAACTCTGGATCCTTAACCCACTGAGCAAGGCCAAGGATTGAACCCAAGCCCTCATGGATGCTAGACAGGTTGTTAACCACTGAGCCATGACAGGAATTCCGCTTAATCCTTTCTTACTTCCTCAAAACTTTTAATATAATGGAATTTGGTAAAGAAATCTTTGTTCACCTTCTGCACACCCTTTTTGATCTTCTAGACTTCAAACATATCTTATGCGGCTCAGTAAGCCATTCTCTGAAGGCTGAGTGCCAGGCCCTGTGTGCAGCAGTGTGGCGGTCACAGAGGTGAAGGGCAAAAAGATGGTGGCAGGAGAGGGCTAGAGAAGTAAACATGGGGTGGAGAGGAAGCTGGGAAGAGGGGACGCCACACTCCAGAATTGAGGAATGGAGGGGGTCAAGAAAAGATTCCTAGAGAAGAAACTCGAATCTTGAAAAGTGAGAAGGAATTCATTAATCCAAGGGAGGCGGGAACTTCCTGGGGAAGGGAATGGAAAGGAAGTTGTTCCAGGAAGATGGGGCACCAGTCCCAAAATGACAGCGCAAGACGAACTGAGGAAATGGCAGAGTTTGCTGGGGCCAGAGTGGGAGGCAGAGCTAAGAGGTGGGTTTACGTGTCACGCTGCAGCCCGAGTCTTACTCTGTGATTCCTGAAGTCTTCAGATATTTTTACGTAGAAAAAGAACAGAGTCATTTAAAATTAAGCGCAATTTTTTCTACCCCCCAAAATGCTGTTTTGTCTCAAGTTTTCTTTGTTTTTTGTTTTTTTTCCTTTTGCCTACCTTTTTTTTTCTCATTATTAAGTGATAGTCCTTTATTTAGGTTTGAACACTTTGTCCCATTTGCAGGACAGACTCACTCTTTCATAGTTTCTGGGGCTATTACTAGATTCCAAAAATGGTTGAAAGTCTAAAAACAAGATCAGAGTAGAACTCCCTAAACTTTTCTACACACAACAAAAAAGGGAGCCAAGGAACTCATTTGCTCTTTTGATCCTTTCTTATTTTAAAGGAACCATCTAGAGCCATGTTCTTTAAAGGGTTCCAATAATTTCAAGCAAGCTAATCAATCCTTCCTCTCAGCTTCCTGTGCAAAAGGCTTATCCAGGTCTGTTCTGGCTCATTGAATCTAGAGTTGAACCTGCTTTACCCTCTGTGTGCTCCTTCTCTTCTCTCTTAGCTTATGATATGGACCTCAGGCTCTATTTAAGCATGTAGCTGTGTGTGCAAAGAACAGACTGAGGAGAGGGGTGGGGTAGCTGAAGGGGTCTAAGCATGTCCTCAGTAGAAGATGGCACCATGAACTTGCGTCTTCTTTTGGTAATTACTGACTCTGGCTAAATAGAGAATTGGAACCCTGGCTCTTTGGGGCAGACATTTGCTGCTGTGATGCCCTGAGTTACACCACACATTTATCTGAGCACTTGTGCCAGGCCTAATGGGATTAGTATTGCCAATGCCAGTTGAAAATTTCACCGGGAACTTCTTGTGAAATTCTTGTGGGGGAAATTCTTGTGAAGTATGAATTTCTGCCTGGATCCAGTAGAAAGCAGAAGGGGTTAATATGACTTTGGCCTAAAGCTATAAGGTATTCCTTAGTCATTTCCTATTTAGATATTCAAGTTGCTTAGTATCCTTTGGGATTAGGCTGTCTTTCAGTAATTTTCTTGTCCAACTGGCCAAGTAAAACACATAAAACTTATGGCATAGAGTGGCTATAATTCAAGTTCAAGCTAGTCCTCCTTTTCCAACTCTACACTGCCATGTGGAGCTGCCTCTCTGTCTCCTAGGAAAGGCAGACTCACACCCATCCTGGCAGGTGCCTTTGGTCCCAGCTTTCAGCCATGGGCTCCTTTCCCCTCCCAGGGGAATACAACCACTATGTGACCGTCTCTCCCGCTACCCCATCCTAATTCAGGGTTTGATTAATTCACCATGGAAGTATCTGCACCATCCCAGAAACCACATTGGGCTTAGGTCCATGTACACAAATGTAAAGAGCTGAACTTAGCGGTTGAAGGTCTGAGAAAGGTATGTGGGGACTCAAAAATTTAAAGACTGTCTCACACACATTCCTCAAGGCTCAACCCTGAGTCTTCCTCAATCCCCTGAAATCGAAATGAATCACTGTCCCCTGAGCTCCCATTAAAATCTGTTTACATCTCTATTAGGCAACTCATGGGTTGGATGACTGGCTTTATGGCCAACATGTAATTGCTGTCTGTCTTCTCCATCAGACTGAGATCCTCAACAGCAGGGAGCAGGCCTTCCTGTGCTGCTGGTGGAAATTCTAAACACTCCCAATTCTCAGGACACAAATCTCCAAAACATCCTGATATTGAACTCAGGGCTGGAGAATGGTTGGCTTGCTGGTTCCCCAGTGGAACTCGTGAATCTCTAGCCTGCTGCCTGGCCCTATGGATCATGGACTTACCAGCCTCCACAATCGTGAGCCAATTCTTTAAATCTTTCTCTCCTCCCTTTTTTTTTCCATTTCTCTACTCCTCTATTTCTCTCTCTCCCCATGTGTGTGTATATTTGTACTTGCAGTTTTATATATGTTTGTATATACTCCATAAGATTATATATGTGTGTATATACAATTGTATATGTGTGTGTGTACATGTACATATGTATCTGTGTGTGTATATGCATATAATGATGAGTTCTACTTCTCTGGAGAACTCTGACTAAAACAGGGACCAAGGGAGCTAGAAATATTTTAAGAAAATGTGAGCAGCTGTTCTTAATGGCCTGTTCTAATTTGGGGTCATAGCACAGAAGATCTTAAAGAAGTGTCTGATGGGAGTCAGAATTGGGGAGCTGAGTAAGAAGATGTCTTCCATTTGTGGAACCCACCACGTCAAGGGCCAGGATCCGGCCAACCTGCCAGCACAAACCAACACTGTCCAGTTGGAAGAAAAAGCAGCAGTGACCCAAAGCATAAATAGGCAGCTCTGTGGACTATGGTGACAACACACAGTGTAGTGACATGACGGGCTCCCCTGAAAGGCAGCTCGGAGGTGGAAATCTGGGTGGAAGAATACGTGAACAGAGGGAGCTGAGAGATTCACAGGAAATGGGTTCATTCTCTCTTCCCAAGAAGCCAGTCCTCTCTCTTGGCTCTGGCTGTGACTGGAAGCTTTGCCTCCCCTGGACTCTGTCTTCCTAAGGGCTGCTCCCACAACAGAATTGGGCAGCACAGGGCTGGGTGCAGGGCCCCGAGTCTCCCATGAGAGGGCACTCCACAGATGTGTGTTGACCAGAGGGGTGAATGAATATAGCCTGAAATTTATAAAACACTTCAAAATATTACTATCATATATTCTACCATTTGATTCTCAAGGAAACCCCAAAAAGCCCCTCCCCCCAATAAAACTGAGGATGTGATCATACTGTGCTCATTTCACAGCTGTGACAACCTGAGATATTAACTGACTTGGCCAATGTCACGTTAACGCTTAAGTGGCAGAGTTAAAACAAAAAAAAAGATCCTGGGTTTAAGTTTCTTGTTTTTTTCCATTATACCAGTTTGGCTCTTCATTTCACTCATGGGTTAAATTATGCTAACAAAGGGCCCCTGTCACCTCTGACCTTTCCTCAAAGTCACGGAGTCATGGAGACAGCTGCCTAAGGGAACTCTTTCCTTTCCTGTCAGTTGCCTTGCCTCTGATCTCGGATGCCAGAGAGAGGATAATTCAGGAGTACGTGACTGGTCCCAGCGCTTAAAGACCTTACAGAAGGGTTACAGATCCGCTCTCAATTAAACCAGCACTTGCTTAAGACTTCACAGCAGCTGGAGGACAAAAATTCCCAGATATAGAATCACTACGCAGTTACTGCCTACTTTATTTCCGGCTAAGACTAGAACCTAGAGATCATAGGATAACTGAGAGAATTAATTTAAAAAACAGAAAAAAAGTGAAGATGAAGAATTATTTGGACTATATATGAATGGTAGATGACCAGCAGTAAGTAAAGAAAGAAAGGAGCTTTCACGCTGCCTGAAATCTCTGTTGGATAGGCTGTGACTACTTGCTGCACTGTGTGGAGAACAATTCTAAGCATTGACTCAGGGTCTAAGAATGAGGAATGCTTCTGGGGCTCCAGGTGCACAGAGGGGGAACCTTTGAGCCGTGTACAGTGGCTGGCTTCTGGGTGTGAAGCTTGTGAAAAGAGAGGTAAGAGGAAGAAAGATCAAAGTCAAAGCCTTTCACAAAGCGAGACATAGACAAGATGATCTGAAGGGAGGCATTAGCAGCAAGAGAGACTCACCCCAAAGAAAGCTTAAGTAAAACAGGGAAAAATAAAAACTTCTCTTTGGAGGAGAGTGGGAAGGGCATCTCCACCCAGAGTGAAGGGAGCCATTCTCCACATGGCCAGAACTGCCTGGAGGAGAGGGGTGCAGGGCCTAGAGGGGACGTCATGCAGTTCCATTTCACCTGAAGACCAGAAGCTGTCACCAGGCAGAGGTAAGCTCAAGTGCACCCCATGCCCAGCGTCAGCATAAAAGCGGTCTGGACCAGGAAATTTCCGCTAGAGGCCTCCTTCACACCTTTGAATCCTTAGGCCAGGTCCTGGCACCCATCATTGAAAGCCCCCAGTGATCTCTAGGGGGTTCACTTATGTGCAGGAGGCAGCGTTTTGCCAGGGACACACAGCAAATGCTTTGTCTGAGGATGAACATCTGAATGCATGTGGGAGAGGCTGGAGAAAGAAGCCTGAAATGGTGAGGGTGCATGTGTGCGTGCATGTGTGTGTGTGCATGTGTGCGTGCTGCACACCGCTGCCCAGCCTCGCCTCCGAATGCAGACCATGCCTTCGGTAATCCCTTCTACTGCTCAGCCTCCCTCGCACATCAGCCAAGCAGCAAAACACAGCCCCCATTCTGCTCAGGAATGCGCTTTCGGAAACTTAATCTAGCTGCTGAGTCTGGGCCAAATCCCCCATGGCATTAACCCAAAGACAGCACCCGTTTCTCCCGCCCCTCGCGCCTTCCCGCCACCCCGGCACAGCCTCCTCCAAGTCTGGGGGGCTGTAGTTCCACTCCACCGACTCCCTCTTCTTCGGCCCCCTCCGAGCCCGCTCTCTCCATTTCCAGCACTTCTCCATCCTTTTTCTGGTCAGGCCCAAACATTTCCCTTCTGATTCATGTCTAAATGACACGCCAATAGTTCTTGGCTTTCAAACAAGACTCGCCTCTGCTTCTGCACAAGCCCCTCTTCTCTCACTCTGGCTTCTTGGGTTGCAACCAAACCCTTGCCTTTGTCCTCAGTGCCAACTGCAGATCCCTTCAAGCACCAGAGGAAGAAGTGGCCAGGAATTTTTTAAAAAATAAAGGCTATAAATTGCCTCTCCTCACACAGATACACCTTGAAATAGAAGCAGGGTTGCAAAGAAAATCTCCTCTCCAGCTCTCCCTTCCTCCAAACAATGAAAGTTTCAGCCTGGCTCCTGATCAGGCCAAGTTATGGAGTTTCCCTGAGTCTTCACAGATGAGGGCTGATCGTTTGCAGGTGAGCAAGCGTCCTAAAGGAGCAGCGTCACCCTTTAAAGGCACGACAGTTGCTAAAGGCACCTCTTCTTTGTAATAATGAACTGGCACGGACCTGATTGCCCAGCACTAGGAGAAGGGTCCACTCAGGGATGCTCCAGGGCCATGAGTAATTGTGCTCCTGCCCTGGTTGGGGCTAGGGGACAGATTAACTAGGAGCCTGCTGGAGTGGGGGTTGTGCGTTTAGTACATGTAAAAAAATGCATCAGGTTATCCACTTAAGATTAGTGCACTTTACTGGATGCAGTTTATACTCTATAAAAAAGAAAAACTAACTATGGTCATATGGCCAGTGGAAAATGCTTGTCATATACTGTCAAAGGGAAGAGAATAAGGATGGAAACTATGTTCAGTAGTATAAAAATAATGGGTATGGATGAAGACTGGAAGGGTATACTCCAAAATGATAATGGTGGTTGTCCAAGGATGGTGGGAAGATGTTATTTTCTATATATTCTGAACTTTCTACTATGTAATTTTAATTTAAAAATATACAAGGGAGTAAGGAGTGTAGCTCTGACCTCAGCCCTTCTTGTTATGATAAGGTGACCCCTCCCCATCCTCATCTCCAGGTACCCTCCCCCAGCTCCTAGCACAGCTGGAGGGGAGGGCCCAGCTGGGGGTCTAGGCTGCCTCCCTCACTGGGCACTCACAGGCTGCTCCCCAGAAGCCTGGCTCTCAGATTCAGTGAGTGCTCCTTGCAGACACAAAGGAAAAGTGGTTCCTACTATGCGTGTGTGTGGGGGGGGTTGGGAGTGGGGGAGCAGTGGCAAGATGCAGCCCAGGCTCACCTAATCCCCTGCAGAGGTAGCTGGGGACCCACCCTGCCTTCCTCCCTCCTCTGAGAAGAAGGCAGGGCAGCTTGACTGTTTCCCAAGAAAAAGGAATATGGTGGCAGCCTCGGTTCTATTCTCTATTCCTCCATGGAGTGAAGTCTTTCTAGGGATCTGGAAACCAGAGGGTGAGGGGGTCTCTTCTCCCCTGCTTTTCTACTTCCCCATCTCTCAGCACTTGCCTTCCGGGACTCATGTCTCATACTCCAGGGATCCCAGCTGACTTTTAAGGAACATTTTAGAAGTTGGCTGCCTTAGGTATGACATGTAACATAAAGAACCACATCATCCAGGAGGGTGATGATGACAGTGACGGATGATGATATGGAAGGAGGGCTGTCCACGAGGAGGGGCCCTGCTAGATCATGAAGGAACAAGCTCTGGAGACTTTCTCAAAGGTTAAATCCAAATACCACTAAACTCTCAACAAGCTCCCCTGTTTCCTATGCTTCAGCCATCAGGAAAGGGGAGGTGATTATGAATACTGTTGACCTTTGAACAATATGGGTTTGACCTGCAACGGGTCCACCTGGGGACACATTTTTTTCCACTGTAAATACTATAATACTACAGGACCCACAGTTGGTTGGACCCACGGATGCAAAAAAGTCCCTTATGAGTTATATGAGGATCTTTAACCAACCAGAGGGCCTGAGACCGTAACCCTGTGTTGTTCAAGGGTCAACCGAATTTCCTGGCTAAAGACTCAGCATATTAGAACAGGTGTTGGGGCTGCTATGTAGCCTTCGGAAGTTGAATCAATCCAGTCGCGTTTCCCATATGTACCACAGAGAGAAAATCAGGTAATGCCTGTACTGATCTTGGGCACAACCCATGTGATAATTATACATAGAGTAGTATGAGGTCCTCTCCTGGCATCCTCTTGGACCAAACTGTCACCTCATCTCTTCCTCTTTACCCCTTTGTCTTTACCCCTTTTTACTGTGTTCTGCTGTCTATATTCCAGGCACTGGGAATACACCTGCCCCTCAGAAGGGCAGGAGGCCAAGGGGGTATGGGCAGGCTCTGTTCCGACCACACATATCCCTGTACATGCTCTGACTGCACCTGCCGTGAGGATGGAGTTGGGGGGTGGGAATGCAGTGAAGAATTGACACGACCACATCTAAGACCACAGAGTGATCAAGCAGAAAGGCCTGGCATGGCCCAGCTCTGGGGCCTGCAGGATCAGTTCCGCCATGGCAAGGTCCCTTCTTTCTAGACCCTCACTCCAGATATTTCTCCTACTCAGAGAGCACAAAGGCCTCCAGCCTTTGGAAATTACTGGGCACCCACTGCTCTCCGATTGGAAATGTCAGCTTGTAAAGCCCCCTTTATGGTAAGATAATGACAGGGGGGTTGAACAGTGGGGGATGGAGAGAGAATGGAAGAGGGGCAGAGGAGCAGCACTCACTGGCTAGGGTCACGGTGGCTGGCACACTGGCCACGGCCCCTGCAGGCATCCGGGCCACACACTGGTACCGTCCCACGGTGTGGTTGTTGAGGGCGGTGATGACGAGGGTCCCTTGGGTGATGAGGATGCCTGGGGCATCATCTGAGCCATTCAGCTCCCTCCCGTTGAGCCGCCAGGTGGTATTCATCCAGGGCGGCTCCACCACGCAGCCCAGGATCACGGTTCCTCCGAGCTTCTGGACTGTGGAAGAAGGCTGGACGGTGACCTGAGGGACCTGGTCTGGAGAAAGAACAGGGATGCAGCAATGAATGACACCCCCAGGAAACCTATAACATGACCTTTCCAGAAGCATGACACCCAGGCAGCCTTTCAGAGCTGGACCACTCAGAGGAGTTGCTCTTCCTCTGAAGAACTCTGCTGTCCTTGGGTCCATTCCCCACCCTGGCCTTGTCCCCAGGAAGCCAGATTGGAGTGGCAGCATGGCGTGAGGGCAAGAGCTCAGGCTATGGACTTGGACAGACCTGGGCCTGAATCCCAGGGGACTTTAACCATTTTGAGTCTCAGTTTCTTGTCTGTAAAATGGGGCTCATAATATTTGTCTCACAGAGCTGTTGAGGAGCTTACAAACAACACATGTAGACCGGCTGCCGGAACGCCAATATAGAAAGTGCTCAATAAAAGGCAGTTATAAAACTGACAGAACACTGTAAACCAGCCATAATGGAAAAAAATAAAAATCATTATCAAATTTTAAAAAAAGGCAGTTCAGTTATTAACATTACTCCTCCTCTAGTGTATGTTTGAAATGATTAAAATACCAAACACCACCAATATGCTGTTATGGAGACCATTTCTCATCTTGTATCTTGAGCGTGTCCCTGAAGGCCAGTGGGGAGGAAATGCTCTTTGGAACCCCAAAAAGGACGCCTTTTCAGAGGGTCCTTGCAGAATGCTTGTTGCCGAGAAAGGAGCAAAACACTCACCCAGGTCTGCGAAGCAGCCCACCGTGGCCAAGAGGAGGCAAGCCAGTGTGGCCTTGGGCCGCTTTCCTCTCTGTGTCACCATCATCCCATGTGGCATGGTGTGTCACAAAAGGTCCAATGTCCCATAAGCCACCAGAGTCTCTCAAAAAGGTACCGCAATCCCCTGCCACACGCTGCTGTGAGGAAGAGAGAGAAACGGCCATGGTGAGAATGCCTGGGATGCGCCTGTGGTGGCCACAGGGCCGGACTGTTTCTGTTCCCCCTGCTTCCATAACATAGGTGGTGACATTCAAAGTAATGACCTGGCCATGCTGCTCTCGTGCCATTTCTCATCTAAAATAAGTGGCTGCAGGAGTTCTCTGGGGGCGCAGCAGGCTAAGGATCTAGCATTGTCACTGCAGTGGCTTGGGTTGCTGCTGTGGTGCAGGTTCGATCCCTGAGGCCTGGGAACTTCCACATGCTGCAGATGCGGTCAGTAAAACAAAATAAAGTAAAACAAGTTGCTTATAAGTTGTCCCTTGAGTGAGAAGGTGATGTTATGGTAAGAATGCCAGAGCCTTGCCCAGTGCATCCATAGCAACAAGGACAGAAGAGCCCAGGACATTGGGAGGCTGAGACTTGTGGCCATGTCCCAGGCTCAGGGCACTGCATATCTAGCACAGATGCTGCAAAGGCTGCAGTTATCTTTACCATTTGCTTGCAGGAGGTCAGGTGTCCAGGGCTGGTTGCCTGTGGCTAGGATAGACTACGGCACACTGTGCTGTCACACGGATACTGACAGCATGCTAATCCCTCATTTAGGGGATGGTACCCATTAATGATCCTAAAGTCTCGGGAGCTCATGAAAGATCTCCTGCTGTGACTCACCCCCACTCTTCACCTACATTCCTGTCAACATTCTTTGATTCCTGGAGCCAGGCAACCTCCGTCAGCTGCTCTGTAACCTCCATTCCCCAAACACAAATGAAGGTCACACTTCAGCCAAGAACCCTCTTCTCTCTGCCCTGGTGCTGAAATTCTGGTGTTTTCCATCTCTACAAAATCTATACTCTTCTTTTTGTTCTTTTTATAGACATACCTGTGGAATATGGACATTCCTGGGCTAGGGGTTGAGTCCGAGCTGCAGCTGCTGGCCTACACCACAGCCACAGCAACAATAGATCCGAGCTGCATCTGCGACCTGTGTCACAACTTGCAGCAACATTGGACCCTTAACCCACTGAGCCAGGCCAGGGATTGAACCTGCATCCTCAAGGAGACAATATCAGGGGCTTAACATACTGAGCCACACGGGAACTCCTAGACTCCTGATGATGGTCCACATTGCATCTCCACCCAGAGCGTTTCCTAGAGGCTGCACCTCCAGCCGCACTGCACCTCCAGCTGATGGCTGACGTATCGCAGCTATCAGCCACCCTCTTACTGCCTGCCTAGAACTTTAATTCGTCCCCTTCCACAGTATTAATTCTTTATGCCTTGTTTAAGTTATGGTGTTTAAAAGATTCATCAAAGTCCCATAGAGGCAAAGTACACACACTGGTCATGGCCCGAACCAAGATCTGGCTTCTGTGCTTTTCACTGCTGTACTTATAGGACATTAGACCAGTGAGGAAGGTGTGTCAACATCCTTACTAGGCAGGGAGACATTAGACTGAATTTCAGATAACTGAAGCCAACATGACAACAATGTAGACAGTGACGCATGTTCCGGAATTATGCACATGTGGCAACATGAAAGGAGATTTCTGGGGGGTGATATATATTCAAAATGTTCTTTTTTTTTTTTTTTTTTGCTTTTGAGGGCTGCACCCATAGCATATGTAAGTTCCCAGACTAGGGGTCAAATCAGAGCCACAGCCACAGCAACTCAGGATCGGAGCCAAGACTGTGACCTACACCACAGGTCATGGCAACACTGGATCCTTAGCCCACTGAGCGAGGCCAGGGATCAAACTTTCGTCCTTATGGATACTAGTTGGGTTCATCACTGCTGAGCCACGACAGGAGTTCCAAAATGTTCATTCTTTTGGACCAGTTTATCTAACCAATTGCTCTTGCAAGCACAGTCACCACTGGAAAATCAGAGGAGGTGGTTTAAGCTGCCTAACTGAGAGATGTGCTTGCCCAACAGTCTCTGGAGTTCTGGCTTCCCTTGAAGTCTGTTGTAAGAGCCGTCTTCAGCCTCTCGACGTCCATCGATCCTTATACAGGAGACTGGAGGCTGGGCTTTGAGGCTCTTGTTCTTTGCTAGGAAGCACCTGAGACCCGCCTAGACCTTTCCCTTTTCTAAGCTCCTGTGACCCTTTGGCATTTCCCATGGCTGCTGCGTTGGGAAGGCCATGCTGCTCTGCCCAACAAGCACCCTCCCAACCAGGCCTGAGATCCAGCCCCACTCTGATGTTCGGAATGTTTTCCAGGAAAGAGTTTCTTTCCCCTTGATTTTTAATCCTTCCCTTTGCCTCCTGTATTTGACATCAGACAACCTCCAAGACTCCTCCACTGTCCTGGGAGAGAACAAGGGGACATTTTCTAAAAGAGAGTCGAAAGAAAACTTTTAAGCTTTTCCTGTTAAGTTAAAATAATTTCCTCTCGGTGAAGAGAGCTTTTGCTCTTTTTCAGATAATCCAGTAAATCAAAGGGTTATGTTATTAGCAAAGGGGAATTAATGAAAACTCTGAAGGATGCAAGTCTGGCTGGGAAGGGCTCACCCCCGCCCATCACCACTATGAGCACCTCACTAAGCTCTTAGCCAGAGGTATTCTTTTAACCTTCAGAAAGACTCTGCAAAATGGGGACTATTATCCTCATTTTACAGGTGAGGAAATTGAGTTCCAGAGGGTAAGTAAGTAGCCCAGGGTCATATAACTGTAGGCCTGGAATGAAACCCAGGTTGGGCTCACTCCAAAGCTCTGTGCTTTTTACCACAACAGTAGCCTTTTCACATATATATATATTTTTTCTTTCTTTCCCCATCAGCCCTCAGCACCCAGTGGGTGCTTAACAGAGTTGGAACTGGGTGAAGCAGAACAATGAGGGATTTTAACAGTGATTTCTGAATCACTGTTCATCAAGGAAAAGTTCATTAACATATTCACAAGCCAGTACCAAAAAGCAAGCTCTCAGTCATCATTCTCTACTTTTCTCCAATGAAATAACCCATTTATCTAGAGCACTGCGTGAATGACCAGTTCTAGTCAGGGCACTGGCTTGCTCCTGGCTTGCTCCAGTTTCCCCAGCTCCTTAAGGAGGCTGCCAACACCTGTCCCTTCGCTGCCCCAAGAAAGGGCAGGGGAAGGAGGCATCAGGGAGACAGAGACTGAATGCAAAGTAATAAAAGGCAGAAAGAAAACAAGTAGACAAAGAGGGATAAGGAGGCCTGTTTCTTATCCCAGCACATGATGGCTATGGAGGTGTTTGGGTTGTAAAGTCCACAAAGGTTTTACTGAGGAAATTCAGCCCAGACCCCCTCCTGCTTAACGAGGACCAGCCCAACAATTCCTGTTACTTCTGCACCCTGGGTGATTTATAAGGTTCAAAATGGAAACAGACCCCGCGACTGCTGCCAGCCACCACCCTGCTTTTAAGAGCAACAAGGAGAAAAGGATGTAGCCAAGGAGGGAGAGGGAGTGAGAGGAAGCAGGTGTCCAGAGGGAGAAAGGAGTTAACTCATTGAGCCCCATGACGGAGTTGTAGGCAGGTACCACTCAAACCCAAAGCCGAACCCGGGGTGGGTGGGGGGATCTTTTTGGCATAAAAGCAGAACTGAAAAAAGATG
Organism: Phacochoerus africanus; assembly: GCF_016906955.1. NCBI lineage: Eukaryota > Metazoa > Chordata > Mammalia > Artiodactyla > Suidae > Phacochoerus > Phacochoerus africanus. The sequence continues at coordinate 227,247,163 of NC_062544.1, forward strand.
CAGAGGTGGGGGGAATCACTGTAGCTATGATGCATCTTAGCAGTTGGGGAAACTGAGTCACTTCTTGGACCAAGTTATCTAGTGAGCTTGGACTAGAAAAATAGTTCCAGAAATACAGGTTTTTGAGAACTTTTTATAATGAGTTAAAAAAAAAAAAAAGGCAAGTAAGGCTTAATTGGAGTAAGTAATTGCAGTGTAACTTTGTCCCCTGTAAAGGAACAAGGTACAATTTCAAAGTTGGGTGAAGGCAACAATAAAGCTTGTTATTTTTCTTGGCAATTTTGTCTAGATCATTCTTATTTTCTCTGCATTTTCTCAGAAAAAGGGATCAAGGAAAAAAGAATCAAAAGCAGAGAGAAGGGAAAATGACTTCTTGACATGAATTCCTCACTGGGGCCCAGGTACTTGCTATTTTTAAGGGTTATTTGGACACGTAAAATAAAAGAAAATGCATCTGAGAAGTTTAACTGCTGACATACGTGTTCCCACTGAAATAATCTCCAAGCAGACATTTTTGAAACTTTCCAAAAACAACAACAGCAGAATACACGTCTAAGGTTGAGACCAAGCACGAGAAATTACAGCCTTGGAGTATTTATTTTGCGAGAAAATTACAAACAACGGAGAGTTGATCAGTAGCAAGAGGAAGCCAGCTCCACCTTCTCCCAAGAGGGCTGGCGGGCTGGCAGGAGCGCAAGCGAGGCAAGGGCACTCAAGGTCACCTCTCATCCCCAATCGCCCAGGCCACTGCAGCTCTCTCCAAAAGACAAGCCTCCATGGTCTAAAATGCAAAACATGCCCTGTGGACGGCCCATGACCAATAACCAAGATGAGCTACGCCAGGAGAACATGTGATGTAGCAGATAGCACAGGGTCTTCAAAACATTCTCTTTGTCGAAACAATGAGACCTGACAAACTTCTTGCTCCTTTGGTTGAGGGGGTCTAGCTTGCTCCATTGGTTCTTGCTCCATTGGTTGAGGGGGTGAAAGAAGAAATATTTCTGACCCCAAGTTACAGTTGTTTTGCATGCTCCCAATTCTGTGCAGTCAGATTCATTTTTCCAACTGCCTTTGAAGGCAGAAAGAGGGTCTGCCTCCTCAGGAGGTGATACCAAGTGGCCAGGGGTTGGGTGCTGGCAGCCCTCTGGCCTCAAAAGAGGATGTTATTCCTGCTCAGAAGAGTGACTCTGGGGGAAATCTTGGGCAAATAAATTTAATTCTCAGACAGCTGAATATGTGAATTTAGACAGACCAAGAAGAAAGATTTCAGAAGTGGCATTTTTTTATTTAAAAATTTTTCCCACAGACCTAATTAAAGGGGATCATTTTAAATTAGGAGGGAACTCAGAAAAAAATAACAGCTTAGAATAACACCTAACAGGTGTCCAGTGGTACAAATGAGGAAGGCAAGGTGTGGAGAGGCTAAGTGATGTGCAGAGGTCCCCTAGTTAAGAAGAGAGACCCTGGGCTCCAAGTCAGATCTCCTGATTCCTAGTCCAGCGCTCTTGCCACTCCCCTGACGCTGCCTCCCAGGAAACTGTTTCCGGATCATATTAACCAACTGCTTAAAACTGCTTTTAGAAGTAAATTTAGAAGGTTTTGAACTTACTTCCCTGTGCATAAAAACGGTATCTGGATCATTATGTATGACAGCAACTTTCTGTGGGGTCATTTTCATTCTTTTAACATTTAAGATCTACCCTAGAACAACCTCTTACTGTGCTTCCTACAAACCCTTTCAAGAATTTTCTGCAGTGATGGAAATGTTTTCTATTTGCACTGTCCAAAATGCTAGGAAGCCACTAGGCACTGGTGACAATCAAATACCTGAAGTGTGGCTAAGATGACCACGGAATTTTTAATTTTAAGTTAGCCATGAGGGCTGGTGGTTACATTAGGCAAAACAGTTCAAGACTAATGCCAGATGTCATACAGGGGAGAATAACAATGGTTTGATGGTCTTATGTATCAACCCTGCTCTAGCCAACCTCTAAACATATTTCTAGCTTATTACTTATCCAAAGGTTGTGTATGTGTTTTCTACTAGAAAACTAGGTGCACTGTGATTTTATTATTATTACTATTGGGAAGAAAAAAAATATCACTGATCTACCTCACAGAAGACACATTATACTATAAGATGGATTCTGTCCTGAGAAGCTTAAAACAAAGCTTGGAACCTAAGTCGGCCAGTGCTTGGCAAATATCCATAGACGCCTTGTTTCCCTGTCTCCTCTGCAGTTGGCCTAAGATCACATGACAAGCGCCGGCCAATGACATACAAGTGAACACGTTCTGTGTCACTTCCCAGCCTAGGCAGTTGAGAGCTGGAGAATGAGGGGGTTACTTCTCCCTCCTCCCAGGGTGGTGGGCCACAGCACACATTTCAGAAGGCATAGCTACAAGATGCAAGAAGGCAGCCCAGCCTAAGGCAGGAGAAGAAATAAATCTTTGTTACATAAAACCACCAAAGTCTGGGGGTTACTCTTGTGCAACAACAACTTTAGCACTCTTGACTCTAAAACCTTAATGGATCACCAGTCACCAAGGGGAAGTGGCAAACAAGAGCAGAGGGAGGAGAGCATTTTCAATGTCAGGGCTTCAGGAAAGGCTTTCTGGATTCATGGCTTTGAAACTGGGCCTTTTGGAATAGGAGTACATAGTGAGAGGGAGGGCACTGTAGGAAGGTGACACTGACCTGATGGGAAAGGTCTGTTTGGAGGGTGGTACATCAAGCAGTTTGTCTCTCACAGGGCAGTGATCTTGAATAGCGATCTCCTAACCTTACTGATTTTGCTCTATGAGAAAAACATTCTGGACAAATATTCTTAACACATGAATATTTTATTTATAAAGTAAATGCATACATTGCCAGACTCAAATTTAAGACTAGGTAAAAATGAAACCGTATTTTAATGACTTGTTAATCATGATGGTTTTATAATATCATTAAGTTAATACCTTAAGGCAGAAAGCCTATTTAGCATTAGATTCATCGCTAATGATATGCATATAATCTCTTTCAAATACAGTTTGAATGTTAATGATTTTGTTGACTTCTCATCAGATGTGACTCCATTATTACTGTTTTTACTTCCTAATGTGACTGGAAAAGGATCAACGCTGCTGTTTTCATGCTGTTTTCACCCTGTGTGCTTAGATTATCAACACACTCTTCAACCCAGTTTCTTTGCAGCAATCTCTTTAAGCCACTTGTCCTTTTGTGAGAGTTAATTTAGTTAAAACGAAATAATATAATCTGTAAATCCACTTAACAGAGAACAGGAAAACTGGAGAGTGAATGAACAAGCAAGTACGGTCCCCCCGTCAATCCTCGGAGTGACACACATCTCTCAGTGCTGCTGTGACACGTCACTGCCCAACATAAAGTGGAAGGGATGACTGCCAACCCCGATATTAGATATTAGGAAAGCTGAATTTCTTTCCTGTTCCTCCTATAGATAGAAATAAACCTTAGGAAAATCTCTAATATTTTCTTCCAGGGCCCCAATGGAATTGCTAATATTTCCCCTTCCGGAGTTCGCACCCCACTTTGGAGACCATTCTAGAAGAATGAAGAGAGGCAAGGGAGGAAATTGAGGTTGGGTCATGCTGTGGAAGACTAGGAAAAAGAGTCTGAAGTTAACACTATACACAGACTGATGGTTTTGAGGAGGGGATATATCATCAAAGTGGCACTTGGGGGAAAATTAGTACAACCCAGGCACCTGATGCACACTGAACCCAAAACGTACAACAAGCTGCTAACCAGCATGGACAGAGCTTACTTCTTCTCAGGCAGGTGGACCCCTTTACCATCCAGCCAAGGGGAAAGGAAGAGTCTGGACACAGCATCTTAGCTCTGGGACACCTGGGAAGGGGGGCGGGGAGCTACCTCTGCCTTCCCAGTAAGAAAGAAGGTCTGGTCTCTTAATCTGCCCCCTGGACAAATCTAATTTCTCTCCCACTTCACCACTTGAGGAAAAGTTACTGGCAAGTCTCATTTCTTGGTCACACATACCTCTTCCTGAAAATGGCCTCATTTCTTTAGAGTCTTAGGAAAAAAATCTACTCTTAGAAAGATGGGGGGAAAAAATCTTATTGCTAAACTGGAAAAAGAGAGAAAACGAAAACCAGTTCCTTTCTTCTACACTCGCTTCTCAATCCCCCCACCCCAATTCCATATAAATTCAATTTGACAACCCTGCTAATTGGATAAACGAAGCTCCTACACTCCTAGAAGGCCATTCCCTTTTCTTTTTTTTGTTTCTGGAGGGCTCAAAACAGGGTGATTGTGCTGTTCTTTAACACGAATTCCATCTGCTTTATTTCTCTCTCTCCATTCACCACTCCTCTTGAATATTTATGAGACCTCCCCTCTCCCCCCCCACCTCTACCTCCCCCGCCCTACCCGCCTCCCGCCTCCTCCCCCCTCTCTCAGAGCAGGACAAAACCCTTCCAAATGGCCCCCCCTCCTTGCTTTAGATAAACACAGGCAGTGTCAAGTGTGAGGAGAAGGGGGAGGTGGGGAGGGGGTTCAACTGCCAGTCAAGCCCCCGGGCCTTCAATGAGGTCCAGGGGCCTCCCCTAATCTGCTGCATGCTTGCCATATGGGGGCTGTGTTGCCCGGGGAGACACTAACAGGCAGAACGGAGCTTAATAGAGTCCATATTCATTGTAATGCAGTGAGATAGCTCGAGGCACCGCTGCCCCTTCGGTCCAGTTTCATTCTTCTGTTTCCTCCTTTCTTTCTGTTTTTCCTCCCTTTCTCTTGCTTTCTTCTTTTTAAAAGGACCGGGCCCCCAGAGAGCTCTAATCTGGAGAGGTCTGGGTTGCCAGAAAGGCAGGACAGTGGGGTTAGGAGTGAGGGAGGTGAGGTGATGCTGAGGTGGGGGTTGGAGTTGGAGGGAGAGGTGAGGGGGTGGGAGCTCAGAGCAGCGTGGTGCATGAGCATGTGGTATAGCCTGCGTGCAGGTGTGCGCAGGCTCAGGGCTGTGCACACGTGGTGAGACTGCGTGGTGGGCATGGGCGGGTATGGTCCTTCACAGCCTGGGGGCATAGAAATCTGCATATTTACTCAGCTTTCTCTGCCTGGGCATTCCCCCACCCCCACCCCGCCTCCACACCCCTGTCAATCTGTAGCACATTAAAACTAGAACACCTACCTCCCCAAGATGTCAGGGCTGTGGCCAATTCCCAGCCCTCCACAGCCTCCTTGAAAAAAAATCACAGGTTTTGCCATGGGATGAAACTGTAGGACTGTAGGGGCAAAGGACCCATCAGCCTGCTGAACTGGGGCCCACTTTCTCCTCTGGCTGGTCTGGCACTAAGAAAGAGGTGACAGCTGTGGTCTGCCACTGCCAAACTCAGGGCATAAGGGGCCTCTCTGCTCCATGGAACAGGTTGACCAGCAGATGAAGCCTTGTCATAAGTGTACCTGCAGGAAGTGAGCCTTGGGGCTCCCTGAGGTCAGAGATGATCTTTCCCCAAGGGAATGAGGGCAGAGAATTTCTCAGGAAAAATAAAATTGGTCACAGAGCTATGATAGAATTCCCTCAAAGATGGAGTTCCCATTGTGGCTCAGTGGAAATGAACCTGACTAGTATCCACGAAGACAAAGGTTCAGTCCCTGGCCTTGCTCAGTGGGTTAAGGCTCTGGTGCTGCTGTGAGCTGTAGTGTAGGTCACAGACCTGGCTTGGATCCTGTGTTGCTGTGGTGTAGGCCAGCAGTTGTAGCTCCGATTGGACCCCTAGTCTGGGAATCTCCATATGCCGCATGTGATGCCCTTAAAAAAAAAAAAAAAAAATTCCTCAAAGAGGAATTGGTTTTGTAAGTTGTGAAGTTATTTGCTCTGTGACCAAGAATCACAAATTTAAAATCAAGATAGAAACGACAGCAAAAAACACAATACAAACTTTAACATATTCTCCTACAACTGAAACTTTAATCCCAAGTCTGGCACACAAGAAGAGATCACTACATGGTTGCTGAAGACATGAACTGTGTCCAAGCTCCTACAGTTGCACTATTGCTAAGAATTTGAAAGTCTTTACCCAACTACAGCTACAATCAGGGTTCAGGTAGGTGACAGATACATTAGCAGAAGCAAAATGCTGCTGTACCTTTGCTAGGAAGGCTCCTGTCATGGTGATGCTATTGTCTGTTACAGAGGCCTTGTGTTACCTGCTTTGCCCAATGCTAAAGGCAGACAGGTCAGGTCAGATAAAACTGCTCAAACTAAGGGAGAGTCCAGTGCCTTGTTGTGGTTTGTTATTTTGTCCTTCAAGCTTGCCCTAATCTATTTCCCTTGCTCTTATGCTACTGCAATGCACAGTGAATCTGTGGTTTCCTAAACCAAACCCCGGGGTGCGGGTGGAGGGCAGGGGAAGAGAGGAGGAGGGAAGATTGTAGGAGGGTTTATAAAAGTTCCTACAAGTTTTCTCTTGATTTTAAGGTCCTATGTCCCAACAACCCTGCAGGAAATTGTATAGTGGATATTTTGAGAGCCAGGTGCAATTTCAATTTCTAGTCCTAAAACCTAAATAGCACTTGTTTTCTGAAATGCTACCCAGAAACCAATCTCAGCATCATATGTAATTACTCCTATTAGGGACCCATAAAGGCAATGATACCCTTTCCCTGAAGACCCCAAACGATAGTAAGTGAAGACAAAGGACTGACCAGGGCCTTATAGGACTCAGCACTTAACACCCCCGCCTCCCCACACACAAGCAGCCTTGCCCTCCAACTTCTGTTTTTGTATGGGGTCCTCTTCCCGGTTGTTCTGACCCCACATGCTGCATGTGTTACAGAGGACTACCCGGGGACTCCTGGGCGACACCACAAAGGAGCAAGTGAGGATACCTGGGGCTCCACTGCAGGCCAGTCCTGAGGCCTCTGGGAGCTCAGCAGAGCAGCCAAGCTCTCCCCAGCCCTCCCTGCAGTGAGCACTTTGGTCAGTAATCTCACCGCGGATGTGTGCGATGTGGTGAGCGCCAGGATGGCCAGCTCTTAAGGAAAGCCGGGACAGCTTCTCTGGCCCAGACCAAATACCTGCTTTTCATTTCACTGCTCAGAAGACACCCACTAATGACCTGCTGCTGCAGTCTCAAACCCAAGGACTCTTCCACTGTCTTCCCTAAAACTATGTAAAGGTTCACCATCCACTCAGCTGCCCAACCTGGCACTCACCCCTGTCTTTTGACTCCCTCCCCTTTCTCCACCTCAGCATCTGATGGATGGATCCATCGTGTGGCCTCTCACTCTGGCAAGAGCCACCAAAGACACAGTGCAAGCCACATAGGGCATTTCAAATTTTCTAGTAGCCACACTGAAATATCAAGTGAAAATAATTTTAATATCTTTCATAACACATTATGTCCAAAATACTATCATTTCAACATATAATATAAAAATGATTAATGAAGCAGTTTATATTTTGTGTTATATTACACCTCCTAAATCTAGTATGCATTTTCTATTTGCTACACATCCCCAGAGCAGACTAGCCACAATTCTGGCGCTCAGTCGCCTCATGTGCTAGTGGCTACTGCATGAAAGAGTGCACACTGAGGGCCCTCAAATTGGCTCCAATTCTCCTCTCCCCACCTAATAAGCTTCCACATTGTCATTTACCTTCTATCTAGAATTTCAAGCTCAACCAAACAATAAAGATGATAAATGAGCACCCACCCTTCACCAAGCAATGCCTCCTAAGGGCCATAATCCATAATTTGCCTGATTTGATATAATTCTCACAATGGCTGTAAGATAGGTGTTTGATCGACCTGTCTTATAAGTGAGAAAATTAAAGCTCAGAGTGACTAAATATTCTGTCCAAGATCACACAGACGGTAGGTACATCATAGAGTGAGGATTTGAACCAGGTCTGACCGACTCTGAAACCCTTGGTTCTTTTCCCTCTGCCGTAGTACTTTAGGTAAGCTGGGGCACAATAGTTGGTGGACCATTATGCGGCCATTAAAAGGGATAATTAGGAAGATCCAGGAGCAATATGACAAATGTTTAAAAGATAACAAGGGAAAAACCAAATCTCATTTTGGGAAAAGCATGAGTAATTGGGTGAGGCCAGAAAGGGAATATGAAACAAATAAAAGCAGCCAATTTGAACCATGAAGGAATTATGAGTGATTTTTCTCCTCCCTTTTGATGTTAACAACAACAGACAAATGAACTAACAGATTCAGCTTTGAGAGCTCCCCAAATGAAGATGATTAAATAAAGTTCAAACTCCTTCACGCAACCTTCCAGGCTCTTTATAACTGGGGTGCTGTCCACCTCCCCCTTGTCTTCCTCCCACAAGCCCTAATCTCTGGACAAGCTGCTTTTTCACCCTTTCCTTCTACCAGCGCCATCTCCTCCTCTTCCCTTCATTATCCTTCAAAACTTAGTGCAGAGTCACTGTATGACAAGTGACTACTCCTCCTGCCAGCTTCCACAGTGCTTTGAACCCCTGCTGTGATGTTTCCACGATGATTTATGGATTTGCCTGTCTGTAATGTGCCTCTTTCCCCAGACTCTACACTTTCTGAAGGCAAGGACATGTCCAATTCATCTCAGTAGCTCTAGCAAAAAGCCTCGGCGCATCACAGGGGCTCAGGCAATGTTTGCTGCACTGGAGGGCTTATTCAGATTAGCTCTTTGGGATTGAGAAGGAATGTTAATCTGACTCGTGGACTCATAGCAGGAATACATAGAGATGCACTTGTCAGTGGCGGAACCAAGGAGTGTCTAGGGGGAATTGAACTCTAACTGTGGCCTTAATTTTCAAAGCCAAATGGCCCTCAGATGAGTATGCAGCCCTGGGGGAGGGCCACGTTGCCTGACAGAAGGCAGTGCCCCTGCAGATGCTCCTAAAGCTTGAGGTTTCATTCAAAAGCCTTCTTTGTTTTCCTTCTTATCTCTTCTCCCAAAACAAACACCCAACTAAGCCTGAGACAGACTTCCTGTAGCCACTGAACTGCAAGGAACCTCATCTGGGAGGATGCGACAGGGTACCACCCAGCCAGTGTCAACACGGTCCTATGCTTGCGGCCAGGGTGGAAGGGGGCAGGGTGGGAGAAGGAGAAAGAAGAGAGCTGCTGAGTGAGAAAGAGGACAAGTTCAGGCCTGAAGAGAGAGCATGAAGAAGGAGAAAGCATGAAAGCAGAGAGGTGGGCAAGGCCACTAAATGCCTATTATGTGCCACGCCCAGTGCTGGGGGCACACACACATGATCACTTTTCTTCTTCACGGCCCGGGGAGTGTCAGTGTCCCCTTTGCAGATGGGGAGAGGGGTTATTAACACCATTCTGAATGCTTTACCACATAAGGATTTTAGGGTTCATTTCAAATGCGTATTTAATAGGCACAGCTTCTCTACTAAGTGACAACATTAAAACTCTGCAGGATCAGGTTCTGAAAACCCTGGGTTCAGATAGGAGTTCTCCCTCTTCCACCTCCTTGACAGAAGGTGACTTTGGGTAAATTACTCAGTCTCCAACCCTCAGTTTGCTCTCTGTGAAAATGAGAATGATACCCCCCCACCCCCTTGGCTGAGCTGCCAATAAGAGTTAATGTGATTATGTGGGAAAGCAGCCTGGCACATAGCAACCTGGCGTGGGGGTGGGGAGACAGGTGTCATGGAACTCCTGCTGAAAGCCATTCATTGGAGGCTGATTTCATACAGTGGCATTGCCACCTGGTGGGCTCTGAGATGAACGTCCTTTAAGACTTAAAGGCACATTGGCCTTTCAACAACCCCAGACCCTTGCATGGTCTTCTCTTTGCTCACTGTTCCTTATAAGCTGTACAAAATTAAGCACTGGCCTGATTCTGCTGAGCTACAAAGCCTGCATCAGAAGTTCAAGAAATACTCTTTGTTGAAAAAAGTCGTAACACCTACATTCGACAGTGTTTTTACAGAATCTTGTGATGGCCCTGTGGGACAGGAGATCCTGGGACACTGCTATGGTGTGTCCAAGTTTGCGGCAAGACAACCTTGCCTCTCAGTCTCCAATGGACAGGAGTCAACATTTATATCAGTCATGCTAATAACCTCTCCCGCCATCCCCCCTTCCCTCCCAGTTTATGCCCTCTCTCTGCACCCTCTTGATGATGATAATGATGATAATGATCATAATTTCTCTGCAGTGTCTGTACTTGTTTGGAAAGAAAGGGGAAAGATCCCTGTCAGACAGTAGGTCATTTGGGAAAAGAAGTTACAGAGAAGTGTTCATAGAAAGGAAAACATAGCCCCAACCCCTCTCTGACCCTCCACTCCCTGCCCTAGAGTGGAGCCCACCTCCGACCTCATCAGTGGATGCACTGAGCCATAGCAAACCACCTGTTTTTTGTGCACCTACCTGTTTTTAATTACAGCCCATGGCCAGGGCCCCAGCCACACAAGTAAACATAAAGTAAAATGCTAACAGAGTGACCGGAGAGGAATCAGGATCGTCCACTTCCAAGGCTTCTGGTGCTCACAGTTGACAAGAGATCCAGGGTAAAAGGAATTAATTAGAGCTGGGGCAGACGGCCCACACATAGTATATAAACAAACCAGTCCCAGGATCTGAACAGCACTTACGGCAGATCCTATCTTAAGAGAGGACCTTTAAGTCCTATCTCTTAGGACAAAGGATTGTTGACAAGCCAGCCGTGTATGAACACAAACCTGGCTATATCATAAGCAGGCTCAGGGAACACTGATTCCCTCTGAAGCTGCCCTCTGGGAGCAATGCAGCCCTGAGAACAGGATGTATTAACCTAGGAGATACACCAGGGAGCCAGCCACATTTACAGAACTGCAGAAAAGGCATTTTCCCCAAACCATCCAGAAAAATAACAGGATTCGGCTCAGAATAGAGTAGGGCAAACCAGGGTGTTCTGCTTTGGTCATGGTGAGCAGAGTAGATAAAATAGCTGGTGACCCCAAAGTCACTCCTGATGAGAGGTACAAGTCCCTGGGGTGGGTTCAGGGTAGAATTCAGGTCAGCTCAACAAAACCACGCCGAGCATCCACTAGGTGCCACATGTTGCAAGGAGGGTGGAGGGGATATAGAGAAAACCAGGCAGTTTCCCATCCTTAAAGAACCTGGAACCTGGTCAACGTTCACTTTGACAACATCTTTCTGTTACATCCAAATGAAAAGGCAACATGGCCTCAAGGAAAGATCAGCGTCAAAGATAGTCTGGATTTTTACAAAGCACAGGCGAAGAGGCAAAACCACTAGCAAAGGCATCAGAGGCATGACAAAAGAAACGTGGCACACATAAGCATGCACATGCACACACTCACACGGGCACACTTGGGCCCAGCTCAGCACAGAAGGTCAATCCTCCAACACAGTCCTTTTCACAGTCCTAAAAGAATTCCCCTTTCCATCATTCACATTCATCCCTGATACAGTCCTGGCAGATTCGCCAAAGCACCACTTATGGTAGGAAAAAGCCTAGACCTAATGTAAGCCTGTAAGGACCACTGAAGCCTTAAATTTGTCACTGTCACTTCTTACACTATGTTGTACCTGATCTGTATAAAGCTCTCTCTCTTAGGTACATAATAGATATTCCATAAATGTTTGCTAAGCTGTAAAGACCCACCTCCAAGGTCTCTTCCAGTCCTGACTCTGTTTGGTCCTTGGAGTTGGGATCTGTGACCTGCCCCCGCCGCAACCCCCACTCAGGGCTGCTTCTGCTGCAAAGCAGAGCTTGAGCTGGGGAAGAGGGTGCCTGGGTGTCTGAGATCGCCATTCCTATCTTCCTCCCTCTGGGAGCCCACTGGGGTCATACTCAAGGGGAGAAGGCAGGCAAGAAGCAGGTGTCCTAGGAAATATGCATGCCTTCATTAGCACCCACTCTGTGTCAGGCAGCTACTGGGCCACCAGCTCTTGTCCCCAAGAGTCCTGCACTCCCCCTGCGGAAGCACCTGACTGCCTGACAGCTGGACCGAAAGCTTTAGGAATGGCAGTGATCTTATTCACAGGGGCATTGTCCATGTCTAACAGGGGTCTAGGCATTCAGCAAACACTATTCGTGAACCAATAACAACCTGAGACACAAAGGTGAAAGGTCATGGCAGAGAGGAGAGAGAACTGTAGTCATAGACAAGAGGGGGCATTTTCTTAGGAGGGGAAGCTGGGCATTTAGGAAGTTTGGGGGGAGGGTTGAAAAGACTCTTTTACTGTTTGGCAACATAATTACCATCCATTTCAATTAAGGTGTCCCCTGCAGTCCCATTTTCTACACCCCTTCCTCACAATGATTAAACAACCAACAGCACCACATGAATCAAAACCTGTCTCTGATGCTGCAAACCAGCATGAATGAGGATCAGGCTGCACCTTCTTGACATGCCCACCTCTGAGGCTGATTCAAGCAAATGCTGGGCAAACCCAGCCCCAACTCCAACACATCAACACACACACACCAACACACACACACACACACACACACACACACACACACACACACACACACACACACACCCAGCCCTTAAGAGGCTTGTGCTTGTTGGCAGGAAATCCAAAGCATTCAAATGAAAAGCTAAGCCATGGGGTAAAATGACTCAACTGCTGGAAGTCAGGGCCAAGACGGGATCAGAAGCTGCCTCTCTTCAGCTGGCATCTGACCTGACTGCACTGTGACACAGGGACAATGTCTCTCCCAGACTTTGGTGCAGGCAAGAAACCCTTACCCTGATGTTTTGGAGAAGCCTCTTTGGAGCAGGACAACAAAATCCCTCACACAGGTGTGTTGAAGGAAAAAACAGATCACATTAGCAAGTTATGTAGAATAATGACTGGCACAAAGTAATTGCTCAATAAAGGGCAGTAATTTAATTTCAATAACTTCCTTTAGAGTTGCTGGTGGGAGTATTTTCATTAGTCTGATCCTTGTTGCAGATTTATCCCTAGTATTTTAACACAAGAGGTTTAGGGATAGGTAAATATCTCAGGGGCCAAGCATCTGCACCCAGGCTTTCCAGGCCATCAAGCTCTGAGCATGTGTACTCACTACCTCTAAGACAGAGACACACACACTCACAAGCTGGCATGCACGTGCACGTGGGTGCATACGCGCTCACACAGTAAACAACTCCAGCCCCAGCTGGTAAGTATGCTTTAGAATCATGACAGTTTACTTTCTTTCCCATCTGACCTCATACAAACCCACTTTCTTCACCTCTCTGACCCCCAAATATACACAGTTCCCCATCCACTCCCAATCTTCCTCAATTAGAAATCCCTTTTAAACCACCTAAAACTTAAAATAAATAGCAATTTGGAAACCTGAAGCATGCTCCAGTCCGTCCATCCATCCTGCCTTCTGCTGGAGTCTCCCGACCCCAACTCCTGTCAGCTCCCTGCAACTTGTGAAGCCCAGTGGCCTCGGTGCAGGGCTGGCACCCACAGAGAAAACAAACACATGGAATCCTGCCAGCTGGGTCAGGCAGCACTATTTATAGCAGAGCAAAGTGTGGGGAATTGAAGCCGTGGTGAAGGGTTGGGAGCAGAGAGGGTGGGGATAACTCGGGCTACTCCCAGGCTCCACAGCTGCAGAGAGGATCCCTGCGGACCCTCTGCCTCCCAGGTGCAACCCATCCTGTGTGACTAACACCATCACTGTGCTGGAGGGAGCAAGCAGTCTTCTTGGTCTCTGAGGGTGTAGAGACTGCTATCCTGCTCACTATTACAGCCCCAGCATCTATCATGGTGTTTGGCACATAGTAGGAGCACAATAAGTATTTGTTGATAAAATGAGCAGATGAACTTTCCTCCTCCTGCCTACCCCACAAGGTTGCAGATGGAGGAGAGGTAGGAAGTGGAGGGGAGGTTAGGGAGGAATGTCTAATATAGCGCTTGCTCCTAAAAATTATCGGTTGTTAAAATGTGCTAGCAAAAGAATTTAGGGCTATGCTCTGTTAAGAAAAGCTAATTAGGAGTTCCCTGGTAGCCTAGTGGGTTAAGGACCTAATGTCACTGCTGTGGTGCAGGTTTGATCCCTGGCCAGGAAACTTCCACATGCAGCAGGGGTTGCAAACAAACAAACAAACAAAAAACATAAAATAAATGCAGCTGGTTCAAATTGAGATGTGCTATAAATTCAACCTGCACTCTGGATTTTAAATAGTATCAAAAAACTTATTAAAAAAAAAACAGAAAAGAAAGAAAAGCTAATTAGATTTCTTTACTGCAGGCCTTCTCAGAGCCTGTAATGTGCTATTACACATTGTGAATCACCAAGAGGGAGAGAGAATATGCACTGAAGGCTGAACTCACTTAACCACAGGCCTGGGCTGACTTGACCACACTATCCTTTTTTTTTTTTTTTTTTTTTTTCCTCAGAGTACCATTAGTGAGGAGAATTTCATCAAATACGCTTTGGGGAATGTATGAGAGGTTAAGCCTAAGAGATTCCTGGAGAATATCCCCCAAACAACTTGTAAAACAGCATCCTATATTTGTAATTTTTAAAAACTACATGTGAATATGTGGTGTACAGTTATTTGGGTTATCATAGGATAAGGTCAAGAGACATTTAATGTTAATATCAGTTATCTCTGAAGAGTAGGAGATTTGCATTTTATATTAAACACTTAAAAATATTCAAAGTGGGTTATGTAGTTACCACTTTAGTAATTAAAAAGGTACACTTGAAAAAAAAAAAAAACTATCCCTATGTATTATCATGTCTTCACTGAAATTTTATCTTCCCATAAGCCCAAAGGCCTTATTTCCTAACAGCTCCTGGGCTATAAAATGCTGTTCTTTGCTCCATTATCACATCTAAAGAATTTCCTATGTCCACCTCCAACAGTTTGGCTCCTAAAGAACTCCTCCCCTAATTTCAGGATTCTGGTGCTTCCACACAATGTGGACAAGTGTTTGGGGAAAAATGAGAACACATTTAACATCCTTTTAACAACCTTTACACATCTGAAATTACTTTGCTTAGTAAGTTGTACAAAATACTCATCAAGTACTTAGTTTGCTGAAATGATGATGTTGGGCATATTAACATTCCAAGATTGCCCTTTTCCCCCTGCTAAATTACTAATTTCCTCATGTAACTGATTTGCAAAATGTAATTAAAAGTCATTTGGATTTAGTAAGTGTTAACACACCAGATTTTGTCACACTATGAGATTAAGGCAAATATTTAGAACTGGAAGAAATAATCTATCTTCGCATAAGAGAGTATTTGACCATGTGATGAGTTACCATGCATGGGATGATGTATAAGTATTATCCTGTCTCTTCTCTAAAACAACTCTGTGAAGGAGATGAATTGTCATCCCATTTTACAGATGCAGCAATTGAGGTTCAGAGAGGGTAAGCATCTGGCTCAAGTAGAGCAGTGAAAGCCAAAGCTATCTGCTTTCCCTTCCTGTGGGTTTTGGTGCCCTTGATAGATTCAAGCAGACACACTAAAAAAGGATAAAGGCTGAAAAAAAAACAAAATCGGTCTGGGTTGGAGTCATGCACTAGCCATCCAGCTTGTTTCTGGAGGGATTGGTCCTGCAGGTCCCACAGAGCACTGCATTCAACTCCTAAAGATGCCTTGTCCCAACTTCCCCCCACCCTCACCCCATGGGGAGTGAGGCCTGAGGGCTGAGCACCTCAATCCTGTCCAAAAGTTGGCAGCAGCCCTCTGAGTCTGGATCCAAGTAATATGCACCAGCATGTCGTGAGAGGCAATAAAATTCTTCCGTTTCTTAATCTGGCCTCTCTCATCTTCCTCTGTTCGTACATAAGCCTAAGATCAGAGGTTCCCAATGCTGGCTGCAGAGAAGAATAATCCTTGGACATTAAAACACATCACTGCCTGGGCCACACCTCAGGCAAATTCGGTTAGAGCCTGTGGAGGTGGGGCCCAGGCACCAGCATTTCCAAAACTCTTTCCTGGAAACTGTAAGGTGCAGCCAGGCTTGGGAACCACTGGGAGTCTCTGCCAGGGATTTGCGGGTCATTTTGACAAAGAAGGTGTCTACACTGGATGCCATGATTGGAATTGCAAGTTCTGCATAAAGATGTTCCCTACTATGTTATTTTTAGAGAAATTCTTGTCATTTTTAAAATTAAAAATTTTTATTCCACAAATAGAATATCTGGAATACATTTTAATGAATAAAACATTTTCTCAAAAGTTTCTCTCAGATTTCCCCAAATATTTCCCGGACTTTGATTCAATTTGCTCCTCTTCACACAAAAATCAAAAACAGAGGAGGCCACCACTGCAAAGAACACCTCCCTTGGGAGCCAAGTCAGCTTCCATAGCAGCAAAGGAGATCCTGGCACAGGTCCCTGGGCCACAGTCACCCTGGCTGGGGCCATGACCACTTACTTCTAGGGGGCAGGGAGGTTGGGGGAGTTTTTCAAGCATATGCACATTTTAGCCTTTGCACATCAAAACCTGAAAATGCCATCAGTGATTCCCTTAACAAATTCAGAACAGTCTCTAGGGGCTCACAGACAACCAGGAAGTAGAACAAGTATTGGCCACCCAGGGGTCCCCACAACTACTTAACAGGGATCCTGCTGGTGGGCTTTGGTTCCCCTTGAACTGGCTTTTTGACATCCTAAAGGGTTAAGGGCTCAGTCTCCAGCTTCCGGCCTTCCCTTCTCCAGGAGTGGATGTTCAGTTTGGTCCTTGCAGGGGACAAGACCGCTCCCCACCCCCACCTTAGAGACTTGGGTCCCACCCAGCCCCTCCCCATCCTCAGCCCTCCCACTACAGGAATGAAGCCGCCGCTGCCCAGCATATACCCAGACTGGTTTCATCTCCTTCCAAATCCATTTTGCGTCTCAACTTCTGCCAAGAATAAAAATTAAAACACTCACACACACACATCATGCGTGTATGGGAGGGGAGGACAGCGCTGGAAGTTTAAACTGAAAAAGACCAGGCAGGGAGGGGGAGGGGCAGGTCGCTGATGAAAGTCAGGGCTTGGAGACTCCTCAGGGGACTGTGAGGGCACTGGCACACTCTGCCTGAGGCCCCTGTTGGCTACACTCAGGGTCAGGCCTGAGGGGAAGTGTTTGCAGCAGCCCCCCATCTGTTCCTCCAAAGCCGGCACCCACTTCATACCACCCCACCCCTGCCCAGGGGGCCCCAGGGCTGCTGAGCTACTCAGCGCTCCGTGGGCTGGAAGCGGACTCTATTCCCCGAACTTGGAGGAGACCATTCCTTGTAGATCATGCATTGCCAACTCCAAAATGAAGAAACAGTGCTTGGAATGACACTCGGGCCCTTGTGGTGCAGGCGGCTTTCAGGCTGCTTGTGGCCACCCAGAAAATCGAGTCTGGAGCTGGAGCTACCTTTCTTAGACTCCAGTCCCCACCATACCTGGGCCTGCAGACACCAGAATCTTGGGGCCAGGCACAGAGAAGCTCTGATTCAGCTCTCTCCTGCCACCTCTTGCTGCTGTCTTCATCCTTCTTGGTAAAACCTGGAGTCCCCTGCACTGCAGAATGATCACGCCTAACCCTTCACCCACTCAGGATACCCCAGGATCCAGATAATGTCCCCTTACTCAACTCTAAACCCCATCAGCTGCCTCTTTTCTTCCCCAAGTGGTGAACTAAATATTCACATCACTTA
Source organism: Phacochoerus africanus (assembly GCF_016906955.1). Classification (NCBI taxonomy): domain Eukaryota; kingdom Metazoa; phylum Chordata; class Mammalia; order Artiodactyla; family Suidae; genus Phacochoerus; species Phacochoerus africanus. The sequence goes on from NC_062544.1 coordinate 227,264,768, forward strand.
CACCTGTCCAGATGGAACCCATCCTGACTCATACAATCCCATGCCTTGCAAATTGGTAAACACTTACTGAATTCAATATTAGGCTCTGTGGATCCACAGATAAAGTTCAAGCTTTCTTTAAGTGCTCAGCATCTAGAAAGGAGACCCACAGAAAGCTCTCAGGGCCCCATTAGAACAACTGAGAATCAAACCCGAATGCCCTGGGCTGTCCTTTCCTTTCCACACCCCTGGTTAGGAGTGGGCAGGAAGACTGGATATGGCACACCTCTTTTGGAAAGGGCAACCTTGGGGCATCCATCCTTGTCCCATCTGGTCACACAGCATAGTAATGAGAACAATGCAGTATTTAAAAAAACACTCTTTCTTTTGTCTTGATAATTGCAGAATCTGGGAGAAGGGTTCACAGGGTTCCTGATACTCTTCTTTCTGCTTTGGGGCATTTGAACTTTTAAATAAATGAGTAATAATGAAACCTGCTTTTTCAATAAAATGACTACAACAAGATCCTCTTAGACCTTCTCAATCCTGCACCAACTTCCACAACATTCCCCCCCACCCCCCATATCTCACATAAGCCAAATAGCACTACTAGGCAGGTTTCCATGAGGGTCCAGGTTCTGGAAATAGAGGGGCAGTATATCCCTTCTTTAACTTTCAAAAGGCCCCAGTGCTGGGCCAAAGAGGCGGCCCCACCTCTGAAAGGGTCCTGCTGGCTCTCTGGCTCAGGAACCCAGAGGCAGCTGGCTGGCTCTCATGCCCTCTGCTTCCTTTCTGGATCTGCCCTGTCCAGGATGGGCCTTCCCCACAACCCCGAGCGTATCTCAGCAATGACAGCTGCCTAACTTCGGCGGGCTCCTCCCTGACGGCAGAATCAACCAAGTGCACATACCTCAAGATCATCACTTTTCTCTGGACCTCCATTCCCCCACCTATAAAATTCTCAAACACATCATAATTGACAAAACTCTGTCAACAGCCAAATTCTCTGAGAACATGGGCTCTTAGGAAAGAATTATAAATCCGCAGCTTATCTCATCGAAAGCCAAAGTAATAATAATCATGATGATAACAGTGGTGGTATCTAGCACTTCCTCGGAGCCAAGAGCTCTTCCAATGAGAGAAGGCAGATAACACAGTTTAATGTGAAATGACCTCTTGCTTAGATTTGGGAAACACTCAGAAACTATGCTATGAACATGTTAAGGGCAGCAGACACAGTGATCGATAATCTGTTGAAGGCTGATCAACGGAAAGGTCCCTCTTTAATGGTTATGAACATGTATTTGGCCATCTCAAAAATGTCTAAAGAGGCAGGAACAGCACTGCTTTCAGCAAGGTTTATTGCTGGGTATTGGGATAACCAGAAACAGCTCAGTGTGAAACCTCAAGTGACTAAAGAGAAGTAGGATGCAGTGGGCATCATGAGTTTCAGAGGGTGGGAGACAAGTCAGAAGCCCCTTGTCTGGGAAGGGCACCTCGTCGTGGCTGAGATTTAAAGAAACCAGGTCCCTGCCTTTCCCCCATCTAGACCACCGGCGTTAGCACTGGTGTTTTGGTTAGTCTCCTTGCGTGGGGAAAATTAGTTCTGCCTGCCCAACATTCCACCACAATGGGCCAGGCTGGTTCTCCTTACTCCCTGACTCGGAAACCTGGAGAACTTAGTTGTTAAGGAGCCTCTCTGTTCCATGGGAAGCTGGCTTTTTCTAGACAGGAGAGTAGGATGGTAGTGGGTAAAATTGGGTCCCTGTCCTGATTTCTACTGAAGGCTCCTGAAAGAAGGTACTAGAGAAGACCCAGATGGCACTGGAGACTTCCTTCTACCAACACTCGCTGGAGCTTTGCACTGGGGAGGCCCACACTGTGCCTCCCTGCACAACTTGCTCGAATGGGCATCCACACCATGGGGAGGTGCTGGCACGGCCCTGCTGTACAGAATGCCATTTCTTACACTAAAGGGTTTGAAACAAAATATATGACAAGATATTTATAAACTCAGTGTTTCTGAAATTCCCCCTCACCCAGACCAGGAAAACCCCAAATGCTCTGTCAGATCACATATTTATCTTTTGGTTGAGCAAACATGGCCCCTGATCTGAGATGCACACTGCCTGGCCACACCTACAGAAGCGGGTCTGGTATTCTCCCTTAGGACTCTCACTCCACCTCCTGGGGGAACAGCATGTGAGGAGGGTTGAGTCTGGAGAGAAGGCTGGATTGGGCAAGGAACACAGACCCACCCTCACACCTTCAGCGCCCCCAGGCTGACTGAAGTGACGGCTAACACTTCCAGTGTGTGGTTGGTCGGTGATCAGTCAGAGCCTTCCTGTCCCTGGAGCTACACCCAGGAAGATGGTGGGGGGAACTCCACCCTGATTCCATAATTAACAATAGCAAGGACCACCTGTCTGTACAGAGTACTTGTCTAAAGACTAAACACCCACTGTGTTAGTGCTCACAGCCTTGGGGACAACTCTGGGACAAGTACTATTGGTCTCCACACACACAGGGTACAATAGGAAGAACCACGGAATGGTAGCCTGGAACTCTCGAGTCCCTGGTCAGGCTGCAGAGGGGAGGGTGGGTTGGGCAAAGTGCAAACCACAGGGGGAGGTGGTAAGGGTTTGGACTGGCAGCATGGAATTTCTACAGTCTGAAGGCTGACCAAGGAGACTGAGCCTTCTTCCTCCTTCCTACTGAACTCCAAGGCACCTGCTGGGTGTCCTTCAGAGTGAAAAGGTACCAGCAGGTTTATTCCAAATAGGAAGCAATGGAAGCTGGAATCTACTTTTTTCTTTTTTTTGCTTTTAGGGCTGTACCCTTGGCATATGGAGGTTCCCAGGCTAGGGGTCCAATCAGAGCTATAGCCACCCACCTACACCACAGCCAGAGCCACATGGGATCTGAGCCATGTCTGTGACCTACACCATACCTCACGGCAATGCCAGATCCTTAACTTACTGAGTGAGGCCAGGGATCAAAGCCACAACCTCATGGTTCCTAGTTGGATTTGTTTCTGCTGTGCCACAGCAGGAACTCTGGAAGCTGGAATCTAAATCTCATTCCCCTGCTCCTCGGAGTTGGGGCTCCAGGCACCCAGTCCACCCCCTTTCCTCTCAGCCCTGGACCTTTTCAGCCTGGTTCAACCAAATGACCTGCAAGACCCCCATTCACAGGCACTTTCCTTTCCCCAGCTGTGGTCCAAGGTTGGAGGAGCTCCTCCTTCAAAATCCATCATCCTTCCCTTCCCGCTGAGAACCTCACTGTTTAGTGATTGGTGAGGCCACTGAATACTGGGGTTCCTGCCATCACAGTCCAAGGAAGCCTCATTTCCAAGAATGGCTGGAGAAAGAAGCACCTTTTGGCAGGGAAAAGAGCACTTTCTCTGCACCTGATCAGTTTTCCTCCTTTGTGAGCACAAAACAAGCCCCGATGCTTAGTTACTCCAAGAGTTTGGCACAGACCCGACTGGAACCCGGGTGGGGCTGAGATAGCAACTTCAGAGGCTGTCCTCAGTGGCAGATGTGGTGTGAAGGAGTGCTCCCTGCCCGGGAGGCTCGATTCCCCACCACGGGTCCCCAGCTCTGGAGCAAGTAAAACAAACTACGGAGGAGGAAGACAAACAGCACGCTGCTCCTCCTGTCTCTCTACTTAGGAACGGGACCGGAAGGTCTGCACAGCTGATACTTCCAGATGTGGAACCAAAACACAGGCAGCAACTGACAGTTTACCAGCCTGGGCTCAAATCCAGTAGCACCAGAGCCAGGCGTGTTCAGTGGACGACAACAGAGGAGCAGCACAGCAGACTCCTGGGCTCTGGGCAGGTGGGTCTCGGCACTAGCTGTGGGCTCCTCCTTTGCCAGTGCCTTGCACCCCAGCTGGGTGTTTGCATGTTGGGGGGGGTGGGGGCGGCAGAGGCCAAGTTTAAAACTGGAGGAGACTGCTATGTGAAAGAAGCCAATGTGGAAAGACTACATACAGTGGGATTCCAACTATACAACATTCTGGAAAAGACAAAGCTACAAAAACCATAAAAAGACCAGTGGTTGCCAGGGATTAGGGGAAGGAAAGAAGGACGGCCAAATAGGTAGAGCACAGGGGATTTTTAAATAGTGAAACTACTATTGTGACACTGTAATAATGGTGGATATGTGTCATTACGCTTTTGTCAAAACTGCCTAGTGCAAAAAAAAGTGAGTCTTAATGTAAACTATGGACTTTAATTAACATTGTGTCAACAATGACTCATCAATTGTAACAAATGTACTGCACCAGCCTAAGATGTTCCTAATAGGGGAAATGGGTGGGGGTTGAGAGGCATGGGACAACTCCCTGTAATTTTCATTTAATTTTTTTCTGTAAACCTAAAATTGCTTTTTGAAAGAAGCCTATTAATTTTTTTAAGCTTAAAAAAAAAAGTAAAAATAACAAAACCCTGGATGAGGAGGCTTGGGCTATTCCCCAGCTCCCTGAGATGCTGCCGAGGTTGGGTCTAGGGACGTGGCAATGTCATTTCTCAGGCACGATTTTTGTCAGCACAAGATCTCTTGGGACATTTGTCCCTATTTTTACTCTTTCTTACCTTTTCAATCTAGACCCAAGTCAGAAATGACTGAGATGCAAATTTCAAGTCAGATTACCCAGCTGGGCAGACATCCAAATCTGCTATTCCTTGTACTTCCAGGCTGTCAGCTCTTCTAGAGCAGAGGCTTTTCTAGCTCTGTCTAGTTTGTCTGGCATGAGGCTCACCCACTAGGTGCCCGTGCGTATGGGGAACTGAACTCTTCTCAAGTTTGCCCTGTGTTTCTCATGCTCCATATTCAACAGAACTCTACTTCAACTGCGCAAACTGAAGGGAGCAGGACAGTGGACGGTCCAGCCACACTCAGAAAATTCCAGATGAACAACTAGACTATCAACTCCTGATGGGGGAGGAAGCACTGGGCTTCTCTGCAGCTCTCAGCCAGGCACAGTCCAGGCATAATGTTCATGTTCAGTGACTTCTTCCTGAGCGATACAGAAAGGCCAGAGGGGTGGCCATTCTCACCCTTTCCTCACAAATGGAACGAGGGGCACATTCCCATACAATCCTGACATCCATCACCCTGAGGAAGACAGAGGCACTGGGCTCCTTCTGCTGAGGCCTACCACACTGCTTCCCAGCTTTTCTGAAACAGACACCCTAATAGAATTCTCGGCTCCTCTCCGCCTCATTCCCCTGCAGTCAAATGCAGTTTTCTTATATAAATTTGGAGGTAATTATTTCACTTTCCTTGAATCACCCTATTTGAGATTCAGGAGAGGTCTGAAGACTCATAAAAAAGAAACAAACAAAAAAACAAAACTGAGCATCGGCATTCCATCATGGCTCAGTGGTAATGAGCCTGACTAGTATCCATGAGGACACAGGTTCCATCCCTGCTCTTACTCAGTGGGCTGAGGATCCAGAGTTGTCGTGAACTGTGGTGTAGGTCACAGAGGTGGCTCAGATCCTGTGTTGCTGTGGCTGTGGCATAGGCCGGCAGCTGTAGCTCTGATGAAACTCCTAGCCTGGGAACTTCCATATGCCGTGGGTATGGCCCTAAAAAGCAAGCAAACAAACAAACAAACAAAAAAACCTGAGCACCAATTACATACCTGGTTCTACTCCAGGCACTGGGAAGGCAGCGAGGTGCAGCATGAAATCCCTGATCTTGTGACTCTTTCCTTCTAGAGGGAAAGCAGGCAATAAGCAGATGAACAAGCAGAGATACGTCAGGAGGTCACAATGTTGGGGAAAAATAGATTATGTGAAGGGACAGAGAATGATGGTGGGAGTGATTTAATAAAGGGTTAGGGTGGCTGTGAAGCAGACACCTAAATGAAGCGAGGGAGGGGCTGTGCAGCTATCAGGGAAAAGCCTTCCAGATAGAGGGCAAAGCCCCTGAGAGAGCTTGTTCTGGTAGGTGGAGTGGCAGCAAGGAGACCACTGTGGCTGTGGGAGTGGGGAGGGGGAGGTGAGTGCAAAGGGAGGTAAGGGTAGGGGAGGTGAGGGCAGGGGAAGGTAAAGACAGGGGAGGTGAGGGCAGGGGAGATGAGGGCAGAGCTGTGAGGATGGGGCGAGGGTACAGATGTTGTGTGGCATTTCCTCTGCATGAAATGGGCGCCATGGAGAGTTTTGAGCAGAGACATGACCTCGCCTGACTTCTCCATGAAAAAGAGGCTCTGGGAAGCAAGGTCAGGGATGGGTAGAGGCAGGGAGAACACTTAGGAAGCTATTGCAACAGACCAGGTAAGAAATACTGATGGAAGATGGGGAATTTTGCATACATCTCAAAAGTAAAGCCAATATCATTTGCCAACTTTAAGTGGAGAATGAGAGAAAAAGCAGAGCCAAAGGTGACTCTTATGTTTGGGGCCTAATGGCAGAATCAGGGAAGAAGCAGAGGAGAAGGCTTGGGTGGAGTTGTCTTCCCAGTGACCAGGCCTGAGGGCTGGTACCTAAGGTGCCCTGTGGGTAGAGCCTTCCCCATTGGGGGCTCCTCACTCCCCATGCCCTCTCACTGCCTCCTCTCTAGAGAGCCTTGAGCCAGTGGGACTTCCATCAACACAGCCTTCCATCTGCCTATCTTCCCAGCTGCTCAATCCATTGCTAACTCTCCTTTCAGTCTGTTCTTTCCTTTCCTACTAACAGCTACCTTCTACTAATATTCACAATGCATTTTGTGCACTTTATATGCCACATTTTGCTTCCTTTTCCCAACAACTTCAAGAAACTAGGTCTTGGAGTTTAGATGACTACCCCAGGGTCATACGCCTAGCAACTTGCAAAGCCACCGTCAAACCCAGGTTTCCTGGTTCCAAAGCCCACCCTTTACCAGGATGCCACACAACCTCCAACCTGGGGGTGGCCCCAGCAACACCACTCCCTCCTGCAACAACCGCCTTTCCCCAGCACTTCACCCATTTTCTAATTAGAGTCACTCTAAACTTCTGTTCTCTCAGATAGGGTCCCCACCACACTCCTTAGGTTCCTCTCCTCCTTCCTCTCTTGGGAAGAGCGTTAACCAGGATTCTCTTGTCATGAAATCTTCTCCTCTCTCAATTCCTGCCAGACCCCGAGAACTTCCCTGTCTTTTCCCACAAGAGAGGGAAAAGCAGCTTGCCTGGAGAGGTCCAGAAGACCTTCTGAAATAGGACCTACCTGCCCTTAGTTCAGGCCCCTGCTCCTAGAAAACAAACACAACCACAGAAACAGATGCAACCTGTGTGCCCGGACTCTGACCTCTGGTCAGTTCCCTTCAATGTCTTAGCTCCTAACACATCCTGGAACAGCACAAACACCAGAGTCTGCTGAGCAGGAATGCTCTGAATCAAAAGTCTTCCATTGTGCCATTCTTCGGCATATCCTCATTGTGCCCTGAGAGGGCAGCTTGCGAGGATGGGGAGATAAGGGCTCAGAGAGTGTTCATGATTTCCCCTTGGTTACCCAACTAGGTGGTCACATAATGGCACCTTTTTCTTTTTTCTTTTTGCTTTTTTAGGGCTGCATCCTCAGCACATGGAAGTTCCCAGGCTAAGGGTCGAATTGGAGCTACAGCTGCCAGCCTACATCACAGCCACGGTAATGAGGGATCCTAGCCGTGTCTGTGATCTACACCACAGCTCACGACAACACCAGATCCCTGATCCACTGAGGAGACTAGGGATCAAACCTTTGTCCTCATGGATACTAGTTGGGTTCGTTACCGCTGAGCCACAACGGGAACTCCTCATAATGACAACTTAAACCCAGGTGTCCTGTGCAGGCCCCACCCCTTCTGAAGCCAGAACATCCTGGCTTTGGGCTTTCCACGTTTGTTAAAGAAACACAAGGAATTGAGGGCAACCGCACGCTCATCGCAGCCAAATCTCTCCCCTCTCCAAAGCCAGCAGGGAGAGGTCGGTTTCGCTGTGCAGGTGATGGCCTGCAGAATTCTTTCTGCTGACTGCTCTCTGAGTATTTGCCTGGAAGGTACCATCTCCTGTCAGTTACCTGTCTGTCAAAGCTGCTATTTTTCTGCACAAGCTGCCACTTCTCCTGACCAGGAAAATATCTGCTGGGCAAAACGCCTTCCCCCCCTCACCTCACCGAGGGCCCAGAGGACCTGCTTGATCAGACTTGCAGTGGCCTGAGGAGCAAATGGATTGAGCTGGCATAGAGGTGGGAAGCAGAGATTCAGACGGCCAATTCACATGATGTCCTGGGGGAGAAAAGGCCAGGACACACGTTCCAGGGGGAGACCCAATTAGCTGTGCCTTAGAAGCCGCTTCCCTCATGCTGCTGCTGTGCAGCCCGTCAAAACCTTCCAGTTGTGGCCCCAGTTTTCCATTCTCTTAAGGCAGGCCTCATAAAAGCTGCCACCTGTCCCTTCCACTTTGTTAGCTGCAAAAGAAACAGTTCTCCCAAGCTAAGGGGGCACTGCTTTGGGGGAGGGGGGAGATTGTCTGGATACCTTTTTTTTTTTTCTCTCAAAGCCTGACTTTTGGAGTCAGCAGCCCTACCATGAAATCTTGGCTCTGCCACTTATCAGCTGGAATGAGTCCCTATAATTATTTCGGCTTCAACTCTCTCATCTGCAGAGTAGGATCAAGCTGCCCATCTTCACAGGCCTTCTAGGGTGGGGAGGAGAGGGGCATTTGCAGGGACAGTGCTCATAGTGCTTAGCACGGGGCCTAGCACACAGTAGGTCTCACAAAATGGCAACTCTCACTTTCCATGTCACCGGAAGGATGGTGGAGGCAGGAGGGACTGCCTCTTGGGCACTAGGATTTGCCAGTCTCTCCCTGCCCTCCGTGTCCATGGCTGATTCCAGGAGTGGGGACAGCAACTCTCCCCTTCCGTGATGAAGGGCCCCTGCTGCTCGTGTGTGCTCACCCTCTTTGGCGGGACTTGCCACATACGTGCAAGGCTTCATTTGTAAAATCAGGGAAACAAAAATGAACTCCATCACAATACTGCCTTCAGCAACCTGTTCCGTTCTTTTCACCCACACTTGGAACCTTTGTGGTGTTTCAGTGACAGGGGATTGGTTGCCAACCTTCTGGTCCCCCTTTGGGCAGGAGAGCTGAGCCTCCCACCCCTCTTCTCTCCCATTGTCCAAGACCACCCAGTGAAACTTGCTGGCAAGCTGCCACCGTCCAGGCAGGCGAAAGCCGGGCCTGACTCTCCATCCTCCATCCCTGCAACAGAAGGCTATAGAACGAGAGGCACCTGACTGTGGCACTTTCACCTGGAGCTGACTTGGCCTTCACCATGGCAAGACCACCAACGCTGTCCAGGGAGGGTTACAGGTGATTGCTCGGAAGGCCCATACATTGGAAGGGCCATTATACTCTAACTCTTGGCTCGAACACAGCAGATTTTTATGAAACTTGTTCACTACAAAACATCCATTCATAATGACAGAAGTAAACAGCTATGAATTTCCATCACTTTATGTGGTCTCACTTGCAAGAGTGGGCACTGTGCTGACTGACTGCATTATGAAATCCCCCTCACGTGGGCACAGGTACATCAAAGAGGGCAAGCTACCCATAACACCTCTGTGGGATGACAGTCATTCGACAGAAAAGCAGAGAGAGAGCCAAGTGGAGGAGACGATTTGTGAAATAATTAAGAGCAGCCTCTGCTCTCACAGAAAAGTAATAAACCCAGAACCTCCCAATTTTCCTCTCCAATTAACTGTGACCCATACCTAATAAACCTGCTGGGATTGTAATGTTAGGTAAGTTCAGATTAGTAAAGGCACTTGGCTGGGATTACTCTGGAAAAACTTGGTCAGGGCCAGGATTTAGGGGGGTGGGTCTGCAGGAGTCTAATTCCAGCCCCGCCAGCTGGTTCCACACACCCTCTTCCTCCTACCTGCAGCTCCCACCTTGTGTGATAGCTACCTCGAGGAAGCCAAGGAGGTTCCTGGGCAACCGGAGAGCCCAGCAACTTTTATTTGTCCCCAAAATAAATGTCTCCTCTCTTGCTACTCTTGGAATGATTTTGGAGCCTAGCAAACCTGCTCCAGAGAGCAGAACAAAGGGCAAATGGAACTAACAAGTAAAAAGCTGAATTCAGGTGTGTTTCTAGCCTTCTTGGCTAAAATCTGGATGAGAAAGGAAAGATTACACATTTCTTCTTTTTCCCTTGAAAGCTACTCAGTAACTGTTTTTAACTGTGGTCCAAGACTCACAGTTACAAGACTCTGAACTCAATGCAGAGATTCCAGTTTTTATTTTTATAACATTAAAAAAAAAAAAAATTGGCCACCCCACGGCATTTGGAGTCCCTGGCCAGGGATCAGATCTGAGCCACAGTTGGGACCTATGCTGCAGCTGCAGCAATGCCAGGGATGGAATGTGTGTCCTGGCGCTGCAGAGGCACCATCCACCCTGTTGCATCACAGTGGGAACTCCAAGAATCCAGTTTTTAACTTTAATACAATTTTTAAAACATACTCTGAACTTGGGAGTTCCCACTATGGCTCAGTGGTAATGAACCCAACTAGTATCCATAAGGACACAGGTTCGATCCTTAGACTCGCTCAGTGGGCTAAGGATCTCATGTTGACATGAGCTATGGTGTAGGCAGCAGATGCAGCTTGGATCCCACGTTGCTATGGTTGTGGTGTAGGTTGGTGGCTGCAGCTCTGATTAAACACCTAGCCTGGGGACCTCCATATGCCATGGGTATAGCCCTAAATAAACAAACAAAAAAATACTCTGAACTTGAAATCTCCTGTCTTAAGAGAGATTTAGAAGAAACACAGAAGTTTCCCGATGACTCAGTGGGTTAAGGATCTGGCATTGTCACTGCTGTGGCTCAGGTCACTGCTATGGAACTGGTTCGATCCCTAGCCTAGAGGAACTTCTGCATGCCACAGGTGGTGATTAAAAAACAAAAGAAAGAAAATGCTTCAGCCTATTATCATCTGAGGAAAAGCAAGTTTTCAGCCAGAAAATGAACAACACATGTGGGCAGAGGTAATCGAACCTTGGTCCTGCCAGCCCCACCTCTGACTCTAGGACTTAGCCTGAGATACTGGGCCCCGCCCTCTAGGAGCCCTTCTTCAAGACCCAGTTCAAGCACTTTACACAGGAGTTTGCATTGCTGGGCCCTATATGTCCCCTCGCTCAGTCATGGAATTCTAGAAGGCAGGCATGGGCTCTGGTATTGACCCCAAGCACACAGTGAGCTCTCAATAAAAGCTTGTTGAAAGATGAAGGCTTCAATCTACACACACATCATCACCCTCGTCTTGTGCAGTGCTGTCAAAACTCACTTTGGAGATGAATAAACATTTCTTTGCCATATTTTCTGCTGCTCAGCTCCTTTTGGATGATTTTTTTATTCAACCCATATTATGGACTTTCCTGTTAATAAGCAGTAGAACTACTTGAGTCTTTCCTCAACGTTTTCTCTGGCAACCAAGTTACGTTGACTGTGTGTCATTGGCTCTGATCTTTCTCCTCTGATTTCCTCTTACTGCCCAACAATCCTGTCCCAAACATCAGAGGCCTTCTTTGAAGATAAGGCCAAATTCACCATTAGGAAAAGAGAATTATGTCTTAACTTTATTTCAGAAGATGGAATGATGCAGAATCCCTCTGGGTTTTGTGAGATAAACACTGCCCGGTACATCAGTTCAGAAGGCATTTGCTCTAATACCGTTGATAGACACATAAACACAGGACGTTCCTCACCCAAAGCTAAGCAGGACTTTTCCACAGCAGTCTCAGACTCCAAATCCATAGGAAATGGCCTGTATCCAACATGTCAAATGGAATTTGCCTCAGGGAATGGGGGGGCTTCATGAGGCCACCCCAGGGGAAAGAGGCTACCATGAGTTCTGACTAAAAGAGCATCTGAGCTAAACTAAAACCAACCTGCTTAGCCAAGGTTTCACTCAAAGCTGGACCCTTCCAATATTGAAAGAAGAGAAGTACTTTATCTTCAAGGGGCAACACAAAACATGAAAACATGACTGACCCAATAGGCCAGAGATATCAGACTGTAGGCAGAAAGCCTCACCTGCTTCTTCTAGTTCATTGCTGATAGCCTCCGATGGTGTGAATGTTGACAAGACTTCATGGGTTATGGGTTCTGGGCCTGAGGAAAAAGAAAGTGTCTCAAACAAAATAAACACTTCCAGAGTATTTGCTTTTTATAAGGTACACTGCTATAAACCATAGTAATTCCTTATTAATCCATTTTATAAATAAGAAAACAGAGAAAAAGCAGTTTTTCTAAATCATAGGCCTCCTTAAATCTCCAGTTACCTGGCTCCTTGCTAGAAATGAAATGAACAATGGATTAAGGACAATGATTACACTGAAAACAGCCTGTTGATCTTACAAAACCACTACCTTTGCAGCCAGCAGTCCATTTTCATCAGTATTCACCAAATACCTTTTAAGAACACATGATAGGCAGGCCTCATACAAAATAAGGTGGGCAAACTGGGAAGGAGTTGGGGATGGTAAGGCAGCAAGCAAGAAATGAGCCGCCCCACCACCCATCAAGGGTCAGCAAATAGATGGGTACTCTGGAGCAGAAAGCTTCTTTCAAGGTAATACCACGATAAGGTGAGCCAGAGCCACGTGAGAGGCCTAGGGCTCTTAGACTGTAAACTTAGACTGGGTGATGGCTTGTTTATGGGACTGATGGAGGATGGGTGGGTGAGATGGCAATAGGTGGACAGTGAGGAGTCCAGCCATGTCAGCACAACTGTCCAGGGCATGAAGAAGCATGGTGGGAGCCCCGAATGGAAAAGGCGGTGGGATGGTGGCCTAACAAAAGGAAAGGCAGGAAAGACTGGGTGGGCTTGGGGAAGGAGCTAATTCAGTGGAGATGCAGGAATCGATTAGTTCTGTGGATTGAGTCAGTGTGAATGGAGTCCACAGGAAGAGCCAGGGCTCCAACCCAAGTTTCCTAACCCTCAGGGCAGTTCCACTTGAGATGGATCCTTTAAGCCCTATTTCCTGATTCCACCTCCCCTTCCTACCCAGTTCCCACCCTGAGGGTTCCAAGGAGGCAACAGTCCTATTTAGGAAGGCTTTTTGTAAACATGGACTTCTAGATTAAAAACAGACACCCTTGGAGTTCCCATCGTGGAGCAGTGGTTAACGAATTCGACTAGGAACCATGAGGTTGAGGGTTCGGTCCCTGCCCTTGCTCAGTGGGTTAACGATCCGGTGTTGCCGTGAGCTGTGGTGTAGGTTGCAGACGCGGCTCGGATCCTGCGTTGCTGTGGCTCTGGTGTAGGCCGGTGGCTACAGCTCCAATTAGACCCCTAGCCTGGGAACCTCCATATGCAGCGGGAGTGGCCCAAGAAATGGCAAAAAGACAAAAATAAATAAATAAATAAATAAAAATAAAAAATAAAAACAGACACCCTCTTCTATCCCACCCCCAGAACCAAATATTTGATTTGGCCTCATGAATGATGAAAATACTACATGAGGAGTCTCCATATGGGTGCACTCTCAGGAATAAGGTTGTTCCCAACAAAAGCAAAGTCGCTGGACATACCTGTTCTCGGAGTCTTTGATCAAGAGTGTAGAGATGCTTCTGAGCTGTTTGACTACAAGAGTCTATACTTTTATCACAACTATGTGAAAAGCATGTGGATGAACAAAACAAGTTGTGTCATGGTGTAGGAATGTGCAAAATTTTATAACACATTTTCTTTATTACTAATAGATGCTTGTATAATAAAAACTGGGAGGGAAGTAGATTGGAGAACTACCCTTTGATTAAGAAACTTAGTCTTGGGATAAAAAAAGCTCCTAGTATGGGATCTGATGTACTAAAAATGTTTGCTGAATTGAAGTATGGAGATGACAAGAAGTTTCATATGTTAAACTGATTTTTTTTTAAATGTTAACAAATCACTTTCTTTCCTCTCCGTTGCCAATTTCCATTCCCGCCTTCCTCATTTTCCAGATAGCAAGGAGGCTTGGAGTTTGGAGGAAAGAAAGCAAACTGCCAATGCATATCTTCTGATGCCAGATTAATACTTTCTTGAATATTCAGAGGCCAGAAAGTACTGGAAGCAATTATTTGGGGCACTTCGGTCTTCTTCAACTTCTTTTCACTTGTTTAAAAGATAGAGAGAGAGAGAAGTTCCTGTTGTGGCTCAGCAGTAAGGAAACTGACTAGTATCCATGAGGATGTGGACACGAGTTCAATCCCTGCCCCGCTCAGTAGGTTAAGGATCCAGCGTTGCTGTGGCTGTGGTGTAAGCTAGCAGCTGCAGCTCTGATTCAGCCCCTAGCCTGGAACTCTGATGTCATGGGTGTGGCTCTGAAAAGGAAAAAAAAAAAGATACAGAGAGCAAAACCCTTATTCATTACCTACAGTGACTTTGTCGAAACCTGAACCTGGACCACTAGGGTCTCATGGAATATTGTGACCATCGGATTCACTTCTCACCATCCTTGTTTATAGCCTGGGCATCCCTGGGGAAGTTAACTGAATTATTTCATGAGTAAAATCCCCCACTCCTTCTTAGGGTAATGGAAACCATAGATAAGCTGCTGAAGAGAGCTAGGAGCCCAAACATTTCAAAGAGCATTTCAAAGAAAGGAAAGTCACTGGACCCTTTTGGAGGATAGAAAAGAACATAAACCACCCTTTTATCACAAGGTAGCCAAACATTCAATGCAAAGCAGGGTTCTCTCGCTGCTGCCCCCTCCCCCACTCCCTCCCCCACACCCAGTTGTGGTCAAGGAACCAACCATCCTGACCTCTATCAACCTCCTCTCCCCAGTAAAGTCAAAGCTGTGGCTTGGGTAATTTCTCCTGAGAAAATGTCTCTTGCACTGTTACTCTTGTGAGATCTCTTGACAGAGGATGAAAAGGAGCATGTCAGACATCTCAGTCCTCAGATTTCATAGGTGTAGACAGCCTCTGGCCTCCTGAAGGGCCACACTCGGAACAATAATCAGCAGAGGCAGGCAATGTCAGCAAAGCAACAACTCTTTATTCTTTCATTTTTTATACACTTGCTCCAAAAACTCATCCTGCGGGAAAAATCATAACTCCACTGCTGTTTCCACCCTGCCTCTGTCCCACTGACCCCAAGGTGCTTCAAGATTACCACGGGAAACCTCTGGGTTTCAATTATGAAACCATTAAAAAGTACCAATTATAAGACCTCAGAAACCTTCCTGGGAAACCTGTTACACACTTCAAAATGGCCAAACTCTTGCCTCAGATTCACTGTAAACTGAAAACAGGTCCCTCAGCCCCCACCTCAGTTTGAAGAGACTGTTCTCATACTGTCATGCTGCCCTTGAGAAAATGGAGACTGAGTTACTGGCTGTAACCGAAGGGATAAAAAATCAGCACAGGGCTGGGCTGGCTGCTTAGGGCCCAATTGTGGAATAAGTTTGAAATGTTTGTGTTCAAGAATTTTGAAAATTTCATTCATTCAATGGCCAAAGTTTGCAAAGTTCTAGGCAACGAAGGTCTAGGTGGCAAATGTGAGCTGGGTACAGGGCACTTGAGGGTGGCACAAGGACCTGAAACCCAAATACACTTTTCACTCAGTCTACTCAAAGAGGTAACTCTGGGTCAGAAACTTATTCGAACCCACTTGAATTTGCTGAGAAGGGATGGGGGAGTGGCAGAACACCCCACCACACCCAGAAAGTGCCTGTTTAGGATCCCTGGTGTGCGGTTTGGGTATTCTTAGCTTTCCTGCCACATCTCTGGAAACACACAATGACCTTTCAAGTAATCCTGCCACAGCAACCCCATCCCCAAAACAAAACTAAGCAAACAGACCCCCAGGGCTCCTTAAACTCCTCCAGGTCAGCCTGCTCCCCTACTCCTCAAAATTTTCTTATCATCTGCAAGAGCAAACTAACAAGAGGCAACCTGAAAGTTAAGCAGGATCTTCAAAAATCCAGCAGAAAATTCTTCCTGGGTTCCTTGCTCCTCCCCTCCCCCCCGCACTTGTTCCAAATGATCATTCCCACTTCACAGTTACAAACAACACCCCCCCCAAAGCACAACAAAAGCAAGACGTTGGCACGCGAAGGCGAACACACACACACACACTCTTCCTCTCACAGCTGCCCCAAACCCACAGACACCTCTGGACATCACCACTTCAGCCTAGCCTCTTCCACCCCTGGGGCGGAGGGATGATCCGGTGTAGTTTCACTTCCAGCCCGTTAAGTCCCTCATATTAGTCTGTGTTTGTTTTTAACGCCAAGACGATAAACCCTCACATCTTTGGAAGCCAAGTGGGGGTGCGGTGGTTCTGTGTATTTGCCCATGTGGGCTTCTCCCCATCGCCCTGCGCTCACAGCCGGAGACCAGTGTCAACCTTTAGGGACGTTTGGGAGGCTGTCCCGGCCCTTCTTCCACCCAGGAAGCTTCCGGGAAAGACCGGCCGGACCGCACCCGCAGGGAAAGGGATGCGGCGCCCCCGCGCCGGGTGGCGGTAGCCCGGCATCTCACCGCCCGCCTGGCGCAGGGTCCCCCACCCGAGCCTACGGGCCGAGCGCTCGGACCCGCTCCCGCAACCGGCGCTCGGAAGCGCTTCAGCCACCCTTCAGCACTTCCTCGGCATCGCCCGGCCTGCGGCAGCCTCCCGCCCCCTCTCCTCCCCAAACCAACAAATAAACACAACTTTTTATGAAAAGAAAACAAACTTCAGCGACGTGACTCACCTCTGGTGCAGCCGGCTCCTGGGAAGGACGAGCCAGGCCCCGGGGCTAGCGGGGTGGGCGCAGAAGAGCGCCACTGAGCCCTGCGCCCACGGACACACAACCCGCACAGTGACACCCAGGGACACACAAAACGGGAGTGGCCGCAGCGGGAACAACAAAGGAGCCCCAGAACCAGAAGTTGCCGGCCGGGAGGGAGGACGCTTGCGGGCGCGTGTAGCTGCGGCGGGAGTGTGTGTGTATGTAAGTGTGTGTGTGCGTGTGTGGGTGTGGGTTGTGCGCGCGCGGCAGCTGACACCGGCAGGCCAGGGCTCAGGGTCCCCGCGGCAGGAAGCGGGGGCCGCAGAGGCGGCAGTAGGAGGACAAGGCAGGGGACGCAGCGCCCTGCGCACCCGGTCCCTCCATATGGAAGAAGCTTTTTTGGATGACTGAACTCGCAAACAATTCCTTCTTTTGCTTCTCCTGCCTAGGAGCCTCCCATTACCGCGCGGCCGGGGGGGGGGGGGGGGGGGGCAGAGGGGGCGGGGAGGAGGGGGAGGAGCAAAGTGCAGCAAAGAAAAAAGTCTTGGAAAGGAAGCTGGAAAAAAAAAAGTCCCCCCAAACTCAGTTTTTCCCCTAACACTCATTTTCTTTCTGTTGCGCCTTAGTACCACGGTGTCCCCCCACTTCGCTTTCTTTCCCATTCCAAAAGCAAAGTCTTCTGCCTTTCTCTCACACCCAGGGGCTCCCCCGAACCCCCATTTTCTCTTTAGCTTCACCTCGGACCCTTATTCTCCTACAGTAGCCTTCCCTCCTCTCGTTCAGTCTATTTCTCCAAGTTTTTTCCTGACATCCCTCTTCTTGTCTCCATTCTGCAAACAAACTAAATCATTAAAAGTAAACTTACTAAACGCGCCCCTACCACTACTCCCGCCCCGCAATGGGGCAGTGGCTGTCGAGAAAATTACTACGAAGCTGGTCTAGGGGAAGCCCCATCGCCACCTCCCGCGACCCACCAAGCGGGCTAAAGAGGGAGGGTTTGCCGCGTTCTCCGTTGACAGCGGCCTGCCCTGACCTCCATTCATCATCCCCAGATGGAAGAGTGAGGGAAAGGATGAGAGGGGGGAGGGCGAAGGAGGGGTATCGGCCACAGAGAAAAGTTAGTTTCCTCCCTTTAGTGTGGGGCAGAGAACATTCAGAGCGGTGGTTCTCAAACTTTGGCTGCATCCGAACCCCCTGGTTGGGCAGGGTCTGGGGTAGGCCCGAGAACTTGCATTTATAGTAAGTTCCCAGGTGATGCGGATGCTGTGGGTCCAGGGCCACATTTTAAAAAGCACTTTTCCAGGGTATTGACAAGTCAAACATGTGCTGAGTTGGTGGCAAGTTGGGTTCCACTCTTAATCTGTAGGGATGAAACAGACTGTGAAAGGTCATTCAGTCCATAGCTTTATATTGCAGCTGAGGAAACCCAGACCCAGAAGGGTTAATTCAAGTGAACCTTGAGTATGTGCCAAAGCGGGAAGGAAGCTGCTCTGAAAGTTGGTTGAGCAGGCCAGGAGGAGTGGGATGAAGGTGCTGCCTTCTCTGTGGCAGGAGAGCCGTGGAAGCCACTGTGTGACTGTGAGAAAGTCATCTGACCTTACTGGGCCTCAATTTTGTTTTCTTTAGTTTCTCATTATTGAAAATTCATATTTTAACACTGAGTAATTATAATTGAACCTGAATCAAAAGATGTTTAAAGGGCAACATAAACTTCTTTTAATCAATACATTGTACCTTTTTCTCCCATGCATTTGGACACTTAGGCATGAGTCAAGTTTCTTTTTTTTTTACTCTTTTTAAGGGCCCCACTCGTGGCATATCGAGGTTCCCAGGCTAGAGGTCCAACCGTCCAATTGGAGCTGTAGCTGCCAGCCTACACCACGGCCACAGCCACGCATGAAGGATCTGAGCCTTTCATTAACCACTGAGCCACGATAGTAGGAACTCTGGAGTCAAGTTTCTTTCTTGAGTTATCTGGTACTTTCAGCACCACTTGCCTGGATTCTTGGGTCTGTCCCTGGGAAAAAATGGATAAAGGGGACGATCTATTTTCAACAAGGTAAAAAAGAGTATGAACTCCCTCTTTGAACTATGCACCTGTATTCTTTCCTTTATTCTCCAGTTCCCTCCCTCCCTACTTATCTTCGCTTAATTTCCAACATTCTCCCCCATCATTCTCCAAGACCTATTTATTTCTCCACTTAATGATCATGTTAGCTTCCACCTCTTATTGTTCTCCTCTAAGGCATAACTCAGGACTACAAGACCTTGGGTCCACTGTGCATACAGAAATCTTAATTCACCAAGGGAATGGGCCAGCCAGCCTTCTACTGCAGTGAAAACATTCCTTCTCCCCAGAGCCCCAAGCAGAGCTGTCTGTTTTTCAGAGATGACTCTAAGTACCACTCCCGCTGGCAATGTGGGTTTCCAATGAGGACATGGTACATGAAATTCTCATATTGATTCTTCCATATTCTTTCATATGCTATTCACTGATCAACATCTCAAGATGTCTCTTACCCCTTCCCCTTGTCTTCCTACAAGAACTTTCTCCTAGGACTCTTAATTCTCTCCATTATGGTCTTTGGGTGTCCCCTGAACTCTGGTGAGTCAGAGCACAAGAGAAAACAAAGAAGCTTGACGTCCTTACCAACATTATTTAGCCAAGAGAAAGACTCATGGCCTTGTACTTCCCTCCATTCCAGGCTGTTCATGTGGCTGCTCATCTTTCCCATGAAGTTCAGACAGAATGCAGATCACAGCCTGAACTGAGAGGGCTTAATTCTGCAGCAGCACCAAGCATATGTTGGCACCTCACATGTGTTTGTTGTTTTTATGGCTCTTTGTATTAACATAATTGTGTTTATTATTATTACTCCTGTAAGAACACTGCATCTCCGAACTCTCCCCCTTTGCCTGGAGTAAGTTCCTTGCCTAATTCTCCCCTCCTCTCTCTTTCAGTTTCCCTATACCTACCCTCCCTACTCCACTCTTCCCCCAGCCCCCATCTCAAAACAGAGTCTGGGCTTTCAAAAAGGGCTTTCTGCTGCTCTCCACTCTGTTCATGGTGACTTCCCTCTGGCAGCTTGCTTTCTTGTGGGCTATCTGGGCTGCTGTCAAGAAGGAAGCATTTAGTATGGAAGTGATCCTCACATTTATTATGTGGGGGGTGGGCCGGGGGGGACTGTAGTTCTACATAAGTCACCCCATCACTAAGACTGTGCAGAGTGACTTGGAAGGAATCCCAGTGGAGTGACAGGAAGAAAGGATGCTCCCCTCTCAGTGTGCTGTAGGTACTCCAGCTGTACCCCATGCACAAGGCAGCTCCTTGGTGGTGAAGGATATCTGGAAAGGATCATGCTGAGAAAATTACTAAGATGCAAAGAGAAATAGGATTTGATAATTCTCCCTCTCTTTTACTATAAAACTGTTTTCCTGATTATAAAATATGCTCATTGAAGAAAATTTAGAAAATAGAGAAAAGCACAAAGAAGGGGAAAATTACCCCCGGGTGTGTGTGTGTGTGTGTGTGACACTGTTAACAGAGTTAAGTATTTTTTCTAGTCATTCTTTTTTTATTTTTCTTCCTCATTAATTTAAATAAATATTCTGTCTTCAGTGAGTATATGAGTCTAACCAAGCAGAAATGGAAGATGTTTAAAAGGGCAGCATAAATCAATACCTTCATTCAATATTTTATTCTTTTTTTCCCTTATGCATTTGGCAACATAGGAGTCAGTTTCTTCAGTGATTCATCTGGTACTTTCATATTTTGCAAACACTGTATTCATTGTATACATAAGTTGTGATCCTACTTTTTAAATATAACATTCGAATGTGATTATTTTCCCCATGTCATTAAATCTTCTCCAAAGTTCAATTTAGACAGCTGTGTACTATTCAGAGTGAGGCTGTTATTTATTCAACCATTCTCTTATTGTCATATATTTAGATTAGTTCTATTTTTATTATGTTCATGCATCACAGTTGACTAAACATCTTGTCATAAATCTTTATTTATAATTCTGATTATTTCCTAAAGGTGAATTTGTATGAGTAGAAGGTTTGGAACAACAGAACATTTTAAAGACTTTTGGCTGGTATTGCAAAATCGTCTTCTCATGGCTCCAATATATATTTTCATCTCTCAAATCTCTACAACAATGAGATCATCAAACACAAGGCTGACTTGATTGAATTATCCAGTTTGGATGACTGCACAGACCAGATAAGGAAAACAACTGCCAAACATTCACTATAGTGGAGACAACGCACAAGAGGGAAGAGTGGAACAATAATTGCTTACTATGTGAGCTCAATTATATTTACAATCTTACTTAACCTTCCCAACAGTCCTCTGAGAAATAAGCTAATGTTTATTGGGTACCTCCCTCTCACAGCCTCTGTGCTAGATTCTGTGTGTACATTTGATCTTGAATTCCTATGGCAACCCTTTCCTGTAGGTTTGACTATCTCCATTTTGCAGATATAGAAAATTAAGTAACTTGCTAAGATACCTAAAAACGAAGTGGTGGTACTAATTCCAAAACCCAGGGTTTTTCAAGTGCAACATATTGTTTCTCTGAAACCATTTCATGAGTTACAGGCTACTTCGTGGAGTAAGAAAGGCATATTTAGAAGACGCTTGAATTTTGTCAAGTCATTAAGGAAACTTCGTTATGCTTCCAAATGACTTTTCTTTCTTTTTTTCTTTTAAGAACATCCAAGTGCATTCAAAGAGCTAAGGTGACTTACTAATTTTAATTAATGAAAGAGTCCAAGGATTGCATGCCTTAAGAGGATGCAGTTCTAATGTCTGAGTTAAGATATCTAAATTAAAGCTTAGATATTAATATCCACAGCACTAACAGCAATTAGTAGATTGACTATTGTATACATTCCTATTTCCAGAGCTAATGTTTGGATAAAGACTTTTTATCTTGATTAGAGGTGATAGAAATAAAATATTTGTGCATCCAACTTCCTAGTTTCAAATTCCAGCTGCTGAATGTTTGAAGTTTTATTTACTAAAAAACATTTTCAAAATAAAGACAAAACTTAATTCATTAATTTATTATTAGGAAAATTAGCCCTCATTTGTTCTTTAGTGGGCCATTAACTAGTCATCTGAGTTGGCCTACTTCTCCATGCTGGGTATCACAAGAGCTGCCAGAGAAGGAATGTGCTGTGTTGCTCTAAAATATTTGATGAGTGAATGAAGAATGATGAATGAAAGTATAAGATTGGCTCTGCAACAATTAGTAAACAATGCAAGACAGTGTATAATTAAACCCTAAATTGCACGGCTGAGGCAGAAATACAGGTGAGCCTGGTACAACGCCATCTACTTCCATTCAAGTTTGAGCGGGCTGGGTCTGACTTGTCTCAGCCAGCGTTGCCAAATCAGATGTTCCTACTGGCCATGTGTACTTTGACTTAAGGGATTGTCTCCAGATCCCCTTGAGGCTGCCTACAGACAAGGGTACCCCAGGGTGAGGATGACGTAAAAAAGGGAGATTGTGGGATAGAGACAAATCTGGGTTCGGATCCAGTCTTATGCTGTATAAGCTTGGATACTCTGAATTCCACTCTCTTCATTTGTGAAAATTTGAAATAATATATATGAAGTATCTCTTTCAGTATATGACTCTTACTCATCCGGTACAACTGTATCAGTTGTTTATGGCTAGCGCTTATAAACTGATTGGTCAGTTCCAATGCCTTGACCATTACTTCATATATATTTAATATAACCCTTGGTGGGCACTCCATATAAGTGGTAGTTTGAGTCAGAGGTGAAGCTAGAGAAATGGAAAACAGGGTACTCCAAGGCCATTTGTGTGACCCATGCAGCATGCTGGATTTTGCACACACATTAAGTCTTAGACAAGTGGAATCTGGCCTAAGAGACAAGGTCTAAGAGACTCCATTTTCCCAAGATATAAGATTCTCTGAAGCAAGCACAGGCCTCATTTAGTCCCACATGAAACCCCTACCTTCATCAGCTCCCTCTGGCCTCTCTCCCCTCTCGCCCCCCATCCCTCTCACGTGTTAGGCTGAGAAATTTGGATCCTAGAGCTGCCCAGACTCCAGCTGTTTGATATTGTGTGGCTGATGGCAGAGGAGGGCAGGGGGCTTGAGACTCCAGATGAAAGCAAAAGCTCAAAGAGAACCAGACCTCAGAGCTTTGATACCAAACTCAGTGGGTAACTGCCTCCGTTAAATTTGTTCAGTCAGCCATTTAAGAGGGAAGGAGTTTCTCACATATCCTGTAAGGGTATTTAGCCATGAGATGCTTCCACGGAGGGAAATCAATGTTCCGGGGACTGAGCAGGGCAGAATCAAATGCCAAAGCTGCCACTGGTGAGCTCAGAGACAGGTAATATGCTTGCTTTTCTTCCCAACATGTTATTTTCTTTCTCCTTTGTGAGTTATCAGGGATTTAATAGGACTTTTGGTCACAGCAAAAGGAAATAAGCTGTGCCCCACGGTAACTCAGCCCCACCCCACTTTTGGGTTCTGGTGAAGAGTCCTCAGGGCGGAGGCCATGAGGAATAAAGGGGAGGTGAGAGGAAGGCAGAGATGTCAGGCCAGTAGTAGTACTGTAGGAACCTCCCCACTACGCTACTTCTCCCACTCTGACTCAGTTTCATCTTTTTTTTGCCTTCTATTGGTTGGAAATGGAAATGGGATCATCTGAGGCTTGGTGGGCCCAATTTGAGAAGCACTTTACCTATGAACCTCTGCCTGGGATAAGGAAGGACTAAGAAAATGACTCACACAACCCACTGATTCCCTCATTCAAAAAAATCCATAAACACACCCAGGGGTTGGCTACCTTATTTGCAGATTTTAATGCAAAATAAAAATGCAGAGTCCCAGTCAGGAGTCAGGGAGTCAACCTCTCTTTTTCACACCCACATTAGAACACTGACCCCCAAAGGGCTTGTAACCTCCACACCAAGACACACTAGGGAATAGGCTAGAGGCCCATGTCCAGTTGTCTGCTGAAAGCACTGTGAACCTACCAGCCTAGGGTGGGGACAGCCACTGCCTTGCCCTTCTCTGAGATGTAGTGCTATACCCCAACCCTCTCCACACTTATGTGCAGGCCCTCACCAGGGACAGAGGGCCACAAAGGAGCAGGCATGGGGTGGGGAAGGCTGGGGGAGGCTAGGATACCAGGGTTCAAAGGGCTAGGCAGTTAAGAACTTATTCCAGGGAAACACTTGGAGGCAGGACCACATGTGAGCTGAGTCTCCAAGCCTCCAGGGTATGCTTCGTTGACCAGTTGAACTTCATTTAAAAGACAAATTCAAAGACAGAATTCCAAGATGGTGGCCACAGAGATTAAAATTGAGCAAAAGGCCTTTCTGAGTACAAGGCTCTGTGCAACTGCACTGGCCATGTGGCCGTGCAGATGCCTGAACACACCAAACTCAAACCCACATGACACTGTTAACTTTCTACTCTCTCATGGGACTGGAATCCTCTCCTTTATTCTACAGGGGGTCTAGGAATAATAGCATGGAGCAGTGCAACTCTGTCATATATATATATATATTTTTTTTTTTTTTGTCTTTTTTGCCATTTCTTGGGCCGCTCCCGCGGCATATGGGAGGTTCCCAGGCTAGGGGTCTAATCAGAGCCGTAGCTGCCAGCCTACGCCAGAGCCACAGCAACAAGGGATCCGAGCCACGTCTGCAACCTACACCACAGCTCACGGCAACGCCGGATCATTAACCCACTGAGCAAGGCCAGGGATCGAACCCGCAACCTCATGGTTCCTAGTCGGATTCGTTAACCACTGCGCCATGATGGGAACTCCCAACTCTGTCATATTTGATCCCTCCTCGATGAATATGAGTAATATTAGCAAAGCCCTTCTTATTTAGCAGGAAAAAATCTGCTTCTCCCTTTTTTTTGGCCATGCCCATGGCATGTGGAAGTTTCTGGGCCAGGGCTCCAACCTGTGCCACAGCAGTAACCAGAGCCACAGTAGTGACAATGCCAGATCCTTAACCCGCCGAGCCATGAGGGAACCCTTTCTCTATCTTTTTTAAACAAACAAACAAAAAAATAGTCTTAAACTGCCTCATAACACCGTGATCTGTCTGACTGTCTGAAAAACTTGGGAATCATCTTTGATGCTTTTTTCCTCACTCTTTTCATTCAACAGTCTCCTACAGGCCATACTTAAAGTCTCCCCAGAATTCATTACCTGCATTCAGTCCTCTCTGCAACTGTCAATCCAGACCATCATCACTTCTCATGGAGAATAATGCAGAAGCCTTTTGATTAATTTCCCTATTTCCCATCTGCCTCCATCACTGGTCCATTTTCCACATGCCTGATGGAGACATCTTTAGAAACGGCCAATTTGATCATGCCATATCCCTCCCTCTTCTAGGAAATTGTTCAATGATTTCCTCACTTTTAGGATGAAGTCAAACTCCTAAGTGCACAAAATCTTTCACACAGTCCCTAGCAAGTGTCTCCTCCATACGATCTGACTATTCCCCACTCCTGACCCTATTCCCTCCCTCACCACAGAGAACTTCCTTAGAACATTTCAGACCATTCATTGCTTTGGGTCTTTGTGCATGTGGTGCCTTTGCTTGGAGTACCTTTACTGACTTCTGCATGAAACTCTTGCTTGTCCTGCAAAACTTAGCTAAATTGTTACCTCCTCTGGCCCTCCTTGCCCACTTCAGCTTCCCAGCCTATGAGAGGTGCCTGTAAACCAAGGACCCATGTCTTTTGATGTTTACCTTTATCACAGCACTTATTGGACTGTTTTAATAATTATTTCAGGCTGTCATATTTCTCAGCCACAAGGGATGCCACTTACACTGTGGTGTATTTTCAATTTTCCTCACCTGATATGAAACTTTTAACGCCAGGTCCTGGGCCTTAATCACCGTTATACAACTTCTGGAGTACAGCAGGTAGTGAGTAGCTCTTAGCTGAAGAAATGAAGGAAAATAAAAAAGGAGAGAGGAAGAGTTGCATCTGCCAGCATGTAATATTGCTTTTTCTCTCAACCCTGATTCCATACACTCTCCCCTCATCAGCTGTTTGATGTCTTAATATAGATTGACAGCACAGCCAATCTGACTGTGCAGACCTGGGTTGCTTAGGTGATGGAAAATAATGACTTGACCAAATTTGAAACAGTGGCTGCATATAGATCCAGCTTGGCTTCTCAGCTTGAGGCCTTCGGATGTGAAACAGAGATGCTGATGTTTATCTCCCTCAGGAACGACCAATTCATAGTTATAAAACATTTTAGAAAATAAATGTAAATGCCTGAATATATACAGCCAGAAAGAATTTTCATTTTAATGAACATAACTTAAAAATGAATAACATTGGAGTTACCATTGTGGCTCAGCAGTAACAAACCTGACTAGTATCCATGAGGATGTGGGTTCGATCCCTGGCCTTGCTCAGTGGATTAAGGATCCAGCATTGCCGTGAGCTGTGGTGCAGCTCACAGATGTGGTTTAGAGCCTTTGTTGCTGTGGCTATGGTGTAGACTCTGATTTGACATCTAGCCTGGGACCTTCCATATGCTGCAGGTGAAGCCCTAAAAAGGCAAAAAAAAAAAAAAAAGCAAAGTGCAGCTGTCAAAACTCAGAGAACTATACTTCATAAAGAAAATTTTACAATATATACATTTTTACAAACTGAATCAGAATGAGGGAGGAACCCAAAATGGAATACAAACTGTGACAACTGAACCCTAACCATATTACAAGTGAATAATAGAATCGTAAAGTAGGAGGTGGGGAAGAAAAGAATTAAATTACTTTGGAAATAGATATTTTGAGTGGATGCTATAAAGCTAATGTTAAATAGAACTATACACAAATATTGTTAGTAAATTTATTTCTCATGGGGATATGGATGAGCGATTCTGGAACTACTCTGTGTATACACTAGGGTTGATCAAATACCTAAATACACTGTATATGAAAGTCAGGCATTTCACTGTCAAATAAATAAGTTACAAATAAGGAAAGAGGGAAGGCTAGAATGAAACTACGGTTTTGGATGAGAGTCAGAGGTACCAGTATAAACTCATGGTTTATATCTATGTCTATGTCTCTATCTAGAGAGATACAGAAATAAACACAGATGTGTATACTGTATATGTATCTAGTATGCTACTAGTATTCATCCATAGATTTCCTAGCTCTATCTGCTAAGAGGACCAGAAGCAGTGACATCCCAGTAGCAGTCAGCACACTTACCACCTAAGTCTTGGTTTTTACATCCCATTCTCCAAACTAAGGAATTGGGATTCTTAGAAGAGTGTTTGATTCCAGGGCTGTGGCGGGAAAAGTACAAGTTGAGCTGGGAGTATCTCCTGCTGCTAGAGAAGCAAGGAAGTGCCTGAAAAAGGATAAGCAGTGTTGAAAGGGCAAACCAGCCAACCTGCAGGCAAAGCTGGGACAATTTCAGTAACAAAACAAACAGCCATTGCATTGGATTGTAACTCACAGGACAAAATAAATGTCCATGAATCTACACTGATATGAATAAATAATTGAATGAATGGATGAATATGGTAGAAGGGAAAGCTCTTCCTTACAGAAGAATTCCAAACAATGTAAGAACAAGGAAATAGATAATCTTTATTAGAACATCACAGCAATAGTTTCATTCTCACAGGCAATCTTTTTCCAATGTAGCTGATCATCAACTCAGACGTATTTTCCATGACCTCTCCCACCTCTCCCTGTCAAAGATATTTGACATGGGGAGTTCCCTTCATGGCTCAGTGGTACTGAATCTGACTAGCATCCATGAGGATGTAGGTTCAATCCCTGGACTTGCTCAGTGGGTTAAGGATCTGGCATTGCCATGAGCTGCAATGTAGGTTGCAGACATGGCTTGGATCTGGCATTGCTGTGGCTGGTGGTGTAGACCAGCAGCTGTAACTCGATTCGACTCCTAGCCTGGGAACTTCTATATATTGTGGGTGTGGCCCTAAAAAGACCAAAAAAAAAAAAAGATATTTGACATGAACAAAATGTGAGGCAACTAGGTGTGAAGCCAAGCTACAGCACAGAGTGGAGGTGTGATGGGGAGAACAGACAAGGCTGCATTCCCACTGACTATTAGGGTTCCTGCAGCCACTTTGAAACCCTGGATCTTGCGAGCAGAAGACCTAAGACAGGTTTTTGGTGCCACTATTTCTAGCTGTATGGATTTAAACAAATCACTAAGCCCTACAGTTTGTTTTCTCATCTCTAAATGGGAATAATGACACTACCTATCTCATACGATTATTTTAAGACTCAATAGATATTATATATAAAAATGTTTTCCAAAGGGTAGAACACTTTGCAAATGTTAATTTTAATTTCACTGTCCCCACACAATGAAATATATGGCATTTTTAAATGCTAAAAAAAAAAAAAAAACCATCGGTACAATTTTTAAGAAACAAATAATTTCAGTGGAGCAATCACTTTTGTTTTTAGACCCTAAAACATGATTTTCTGCACTCAGCTATGTAGTCAGATGTGAGAGGCAGGATTCTTTTCTATGGCATCTTTAGCAGTGTGAGCGCAGTGTGGTTGCCAGGACCATAAAAACAGAAAGCTGTTGATCATTAGTCTGTGTAAAACACAGCACTTGGGCATCTCACTTGGAACTCGCTTTTTAACTTGTTTCAAGAGGTGGCGCTTAGAACTGAAAAGAGTATTGTATGCCTGAATGAGTGCACCAAAACACCAGGCCAGACTGGGGTGTGGGCACCCACTTATGTGTGCAACTGCCTTTTTACCTAATTAATCCTCTCCTTGCAAGCCTGAACGCAGCCTGTGAACTTCACATTCCACTGGTAACTGGAACCCTGGGTCCTACAAAACCTGGAGGCTTTAATGGAACGTTATTTGTTCAGGGCCCTTGAAGCAATGATATCTAATGGAGCAGAAGCAAAGAGAAAATGCCCCGAGCTTCAGTAAGAACAGTTGATTTCCATCACAGATCTGGCCCTGTCACTCTGCTTAGAAACCCTGGAGGGCTCCCCTCCTGGATAGGGTCCAAGCACTTCTCAACCAACTCGGGTCTCATCTTTCGACACACTCAAGCCACGCCCATTGCCCCCACCTCCCCAATCCCCCAGCCTGTGCTTCTCAAAGTGTGGTTTGCAGACTACCTGTAAGACAACAAACTGGCAGTGTTTGTTTAAAATGCAGATATTGTCGCCGGCCCTCAGGGCTACTGAATCAGAATTTTGGAGAGACCTCAGGATTCTGCAGGTCAAAACTAGCTCCTCTATTATATTAAATGTAATGATTAAAATATATTTTAATGAGCAAATAAAAAAAAAAAAAACTAGCTCCTCTAGCAATTCTTATAAACACAAAAGGCTGGGAGACACTGATCTGGCCACTCTGGGTGAACTCAGTCCCTTTACCTTGCTCTTCATCTCCACAAACTTACTAAGGCAAGCTTCCTTTATTGAGCACTTTCTGTATGCCAAGTGCAGCCTGTACATTAAGGCTTCAAGGTCCAGCTCATATGTACAGATTCTCTGATGCCTTTCCTGACCCCTCTCAAACAATGAACAAAAACTAACTGAGGACTTACTAAGTGTCTGGTTCCAAGTGCTGAGAGAGAATAGGAATGATTTAGGTTTAGTCTCTGTCCTCAAGATACTCACTCAGAGTGAGAGACCTCATATGTCTGTGCTTCTAGTTTCTCAGTTGAGACTAGACTCTCCCGGACAGCACTGGAAGAGCTAGACATGCCAAGTAGTCTGGATGGGGAGGCTCTCTGTGGCTGTAAGACACATAGGCACCATCATACTTGGAACTCATCATATGCTAACCCAGCAGTCCTTATCTTTCAAAAACACCTTTCACTAAGGGACTGAATGCCAAAGTGATTTTGTCTTTTTTTTTTTTTTTTTTTTTTGCTTTTTATTTTTTAGGGCCGCACCTGAGGCATATGGAGGTTCCCAGGCTAGGGGTTGACTTGGAGCTGCAGCTTCTGGCCTACGCTACAGCCACAGCAACGTGGGATCTGAGCTGCGTCTGTGACCTACATCACAGCTCACAGCAATGCTGGATCCTTAACCCACTGAGCGAGGCCAGGGATCAAACCAGTGTCCTCATGGATACTAGCTGGGTTCGTTAACCACTGAGCAATGACAGGAACTCCTTGCCTGTTTTTTTGTTGTTTTGTTTGTTTGTTTTGGTCCTTTGCTCTCTTTTTAGATTTTTAGCTATTATTTGTCCAAACTGTATTTTCCCCTTAATTTTGCAAATTAATTTTTTTTCCTTCCTAAGTTTTTCACTTGGTACTTCCACAGTTTCTTTTTCTTCTCTCACCTTATTTCCCTCCTCTCCCCACCCCCTCCTTCTTCCCCCTCCCTCCCCTCAGTCCCCTCCCTCCCTGTGGCCCACATCCTGAGTCTGAATGCAGGCAGGATTAATCCAGCAGGGAACACGATGTCTGAGAGCCATGACAGATGCACTAAAGCGTGCAGTGGTGATAAAAGGCAGCTCTGATGGGCTCTGTCAGGAATCCCTCAGAAACACTGAGGGGGAACATTTGCTAACCCTTTTCCTGGCTCCAGGCCCCCAGGCCCCACAACAGGATCATACCTAGAAAAGCCAAGAGAGAAAAGCAGAGAAACTAGAAAGGCTCCATCTCCTCCTGACACCCTATACAAGAGAATTTCCCCAGAGCCCTGATTCTCTGGTTTTTTTTTTTTTTACCTGAAAAGCCACCCTGGGTTAAAACCGTGAGTGGCCACAAACTTTGATTTAAGCCCTGGGTTGTTGAAGGAATGCTGCAAGCCATCTTAGGAGAGAAGTCTGGGTAACCCGCTTCTGGGTCACAAAAAAAAAGATGAGTGATAGGAAAAAAGACCCCTTTAAAACATACCTAATCCAATGTCCAGGGTGTGTGTGTGTGTATGTCCACACACATGCTCATGAACACAGACACACTAGTGTGTTCTGCTTCTATTTCCCTCCAAATACATCCAATTAAAAAGGATTAGCTCAGCTCAGAGGCTTTGTGGGTAGGCAGGACAAGAAATAGTACTTGATTTATTACCTAGTGAATTTGGTCTATTAAACAGCACAAACTTTTACCCAGATTGACCTAATTAACCAAACGAATAATGACTGATACACTCTGTGTAGAGGAAATATAAAGATCAAAATAATTTTCAGTATTGATTCATGTTTCCATTTTTGTTTCATCCCCTTGGACTTAGTCTATTCCTTAGACTCACTGCCGTCCTAAATGCCTCACATTAGTCACTACTATCCTGTCTAGACAGTGACCACCTTCCTTGTTTCCTAGGGCTGCAGCATGGTAATTTAAACATTGTCCCACATACTGTCTGGCTTTCCCTCTCTCCCCTCTAATTTTGGTCTCTTCAGCTCCAAGATCCAGGTAGGCAGGGGCCCCAGGCAGGCTAATGGCTGATGGCTGATGTCTTTTGAGATCATAAAGGCTGGGTTTCTAAACAACCTCAGTTCAAATGCCCACCACTTCTTGAGAACCCGAATTTTAGCCCTTTTCTATTAGCACTTTAGCATGAATTAGATTTACCTAAGGTGATACTAAGGTGATAAGTTGCAGGGTTTTAAAGTTTCCCTAGGGAAAAAACAAGGTAGTAACAATATCTAATCATTCACCAAATAATATTTGAATGCTATCATGTTCCAAGCTCTAAATGCAGTGAGTGGGCAGAGGGCTGCATGGCAATGCCAAAGGCGGGGTGGGGGGGGGATGTCTTAAGAGAGAAAAGCAAATTCAGTTATTTTGTTTGAACAAATAATCCCTGAATTCTTATTATGTGCTAGCCATTCTGCTTGGTTGTAGAGACATGCAGTGAATAAAGCAGGTCTCTGCCCTCGGAAACTCATACAGGCCTTTGGTGACAGATGCTCTGAGAGGCTCAGGAAGGGGTCTGAGAGACACCAGAGTTGGAGGGCAGGGTAGAGAGGCATGGGGAGGGAGTCAGCAAATCAATGAAGTTTTCCAGAAGGAGATAGCTGTGGTGTGAACAAAGGAAAAAAACAGAATAAGGTTTGGAGCTGTAGAGATGGCAAAGGGGGACATTCTAGAAGGAAGAAGCAATCTGATAAAATTGCTCAGAGAACAGATTATTGAGAACTTTAGATCCTAGAAGTTAGGTTTTCTTTTACAGTTAATAGGGAGCATTAAGGTTTTTGAGCTGGCAATTGATGCAATCTGAATTACAGTTTATGAAAGAAGGTAGAGATTCAAAATAAAGGACTAATCAGTTAACTGTAATAACCTAGGTGAGATGTAGTGAGAGTCAGAACTGGATAGTGGGAGTGGGAATTGAAAGAATAGGTGAGATGGCCAACAGGCACATGAAAAGATGCTCAACAAAGCTAATTGTTAGAAAAATGCAGATCAAAACTACAAAGAGATATCATCTCGTACCAGTCAGAATGGCCATCGTCAAAAAGTCTACAAATAAGGAATGGTGGAGAGGGTGTGGAGAAAAGGGAACCCTGACACTGTTGGTAGGAATGTAAATTGGCACAGTCACTATGGAGAATAGTATGGAGGTGCCTCAAAAAACTAAATACAGAGCTGCCATATGATCCTGTAATCCCACTTCTGGGCATATATCCAGAGATAAATCTAATTTGAAAAGATACATGCACCTCAATGTACACTGCAGCACTATTTACAATAGCCAAGACCTGGAAGCAACCTAAGCGTCCATTGATAGAAGAATGGATAAGAAGATGTGGTATATTTACACAATGGAATATTACTCAGCCATTAAAAGGAAAGTAATAATGGCATTTGCAGCAACATGGATGGACCCAGAAATTACCATGCTAAGTGAAGTCAGTCAGACAGTGAGATTCCAACATCAAATGCTATCACTTCTAAAAAAGTACACAATGAACTTCTTTGCAGAACAGATACTGACTCACAGACTTTGAAAAACTTACAGTTTCCAAATGAGACATGTTGGGGGGTAGGGGGATGCACTGAGGGTTTGGGATGGAAATGCTATAAAATTGGATTGTGATGACTGTTGTACACCTATACATGTAATACAATTCATTGAGCAATAAAAAAATAAAGAAGAATATTACTCAGCCATTAAAAAGAATGAAATAATGCCACTTGCAGTAACATAGATGGACCCAGCGATTACCATACTAAATGAAGGAACCCGGAGAAAGACAAATATCATGATATCACTTATATGTGGAATAAAAAAACAGGTAACAAATGAACTTATTTGCAAAACAGAAATAGACTCACATAGTAAACAAACTTATGGTTACAAAGGATATATGGGGGGGTGAAAGGAGAGAAATTAGGAGTTTGGGATTAACATATATACATTACTTTATATAAAATAGATAATAAAGACTAATGTTATAGGAAAGGAACCATATCCAATATCTTGTAATAACCTACAAAGGAAAAGAATGAAAAAGAGAAGAATCACCTTGCTATTCACCTGAAACTAACACAACACTGTAAATTAACTCTACCTCAAACAGTGGTTTAAAAAAAGAATAGGTAAACATGAGAAATATTAATTTCTAATTGATGTGTGTTGTAGGTATTAGTAAGACCATAACTGAGGCTTCAGAGAGTAATAATAAGATGGAAACCTCTGGTTCAAGGTGGTTGATTGAGCACACACATTTATTGCTTCCCTCCCCAAAACATATTAAACAATACCAAGGGAATAATAAAAAAGTTATCAATCTTCTTTAATCAAAATGGGAAAGGGCACAAGAAGCTGCAACATATTTACTAAAGACTAAAAGTAGATGAAAATGTAGTGATTGATGGAGCAGTACAGAGGAGAGAGCTGAGAATGTACACACAGAGATGGCTGTAGCCAAGAAGCAAGTGGTCTGTGCCCTGGAGAAGCTCGAGACCTTAAGAGAGAAGTCAGGTCCTAAATACAGGGAGACAAGGCAAGACTCTATAGATGAAATGGTCAATTTTCAACACACATCCCCCCCTGCCCCCCACCCCGCTGCAGCAACTGCAAGCAAAACTGCCAGGTCGTTAGGTATGTACCTACAAATGGGAAAAAGGAGGGGGTCTACTCTACAAAAAAAGAACAAACTATTTGGGGAAAGCTAAGGGAAATATTGCAGAGCCTGACACCTATGGTCTACAAGAATCTCAAAGCGAATGGACTGCCTAGTGTCCCCTCACCCCTGGAGTAAATATTCCCTTTTGATGGGTCTCACTTGTATACACAAAGCTTAAACTCTGCCTGTTACTTTATATTTGAATATGAATGAGAAACCAAAGATTTTATAGGATGAAGGAGAAACATGAAGATAAACTAATATGAAAATACTAGAAGTAGGGGAAAATTCATAGAATCAAAACAGGACTGTAAAGAGAACTATAAAAAGTCTTGTTTTAGGAATGATTTCTCACATCCCCCTGATAATATAATACTTTGTAATAGCTTAAGCAAAACACAAACAAGATGCTATTTAAAAACACTTAAAACTGCAGCAGCTCAGGTCGCTCTAGAGTCATGGGTTTCTTACCTGGCCTGGCACAGTGGGTTAAATGACCCAGGATTGCTGCAGCTACAGCATAGATTGCAGCTGTCACTCCGATTTGATCCCTAGTCCAGGAACTTCCCTGTGCCACGAATGTAGCCATTAAAAAACAAAACAAAACACTTAAAACTATGGCTGCCTGAAAAATAAAACAAGAGTAAATGTCTCTTCTGAGTTGGAAAATAAAATATAAAGACAATTTCTCAGAAAGTAAAATTTAAAAGACAAAAATATATAAAGAGTCAGAAAAAACATCACCTCAATTGTTCATATATCTGATTGATAAAAATATCAAGATAAGAAACAGAGGAAATAAAGGAAAGAAAATTACAAAAGAAATAGGAGAGCATTTCACAAAACTGAAGGCATGAGTCCTCATATTTAAAGGTCCCTCTGAGTACTAAGCATGGACGAAAAAAAGGTGCTCATCTGACACCTCCTTGTGGCATTTTAAAATATCAAGGTGAAACAAATGATCCAAATGCCAAGAAACAAAAACTGAGCACTTACAAAAACTTAGAACCAGACTAGAATCAGCATTGATCTCTCAACAGAAATAATTGAATATAAATAACAGGAGTTCCCGTAGTGGTGCGGTGGAAACGAATCTGACTAGGAACCATGAGGTTGTGGGTTC
Organism: Phacochoerus africanus; assembly: GCF_016906955.1. NCBI lineage: Eukaryota > Metazoa > Chordata > Mammalia > Artiodactyla > Suidae > Phacochoerus > Phacochoerus africanus. The sequence goes on from NC_062544.1 coordinate 227,299,685, forward strand.
AATCCCTGGCCTTGCTCAGTGGGTTAAGGATCCGGCGTTCCATAAGTGGTGGTGTAGGTCGCAAAAGCGGCTCAGATCTGGTGTTGCTGTGGCTCTGTCGTAGGCCAGCAGCTACGGCTCCAATTAGACCCCTAGCCTGGGAACCTTCATATGCCATGGGTGCGGCCCTAAGAAGACAAAAAAAAAAAAAAAGTATATAAATATCTTCAGATTATGAGAAAATTTATTTTCAACTTATTCTATACCCTGATAAACTTGAGAATACACAAAGAGAGAGAGAGAGAGAAAGAAGTGGGAGAGAAGAAGTCAAGAAAAAGGAGGGTGGGAGGAAAGGAGAGAAAGAAATAAATGGATTTAAACTAGATCAGCACAGTCCCAGTAAAACAGCTGTGCAGCAGGTTAAAAAGCAGAGAATGGTTTAACCACTCTGGAGAATGGTATAGATGTTCCTCAATAAAATAAAAGTAGAACTACTACATGATTCAGCAATCCCACTCCTGGGCATATATCCAGAGAAAACCATAATTTGAAAAGGAACGTGCACCCCAATGATCACTGCAGCACACCAAGGTGTCAGATGAGCATCTTTTTGTTCTCCATGCTTGATACTCAGAGGGACTTTTAAATATGAGGACTCATGTCTTCAGTTCTATGAAATGCTCTTCTGTTTTAACCAATGATCACTGCAGCACTATTTACAATAGCCAAGACCTGGAAGCATCCAATGATATAAGGATGGATAAGGAAGATGTGGTACATATGTACAAAAGAATATTACTCAGCCATAAAAAGAACAAAATAATGCCATTTATAGCCACATGGATGGACTTTATACTATGTAAGTATAGTATACTGGACTTCTACTATGTAAGTCACAGAATGACAAATATCATTTATCACTTATACATGGAATCTAATTTTTAAAATGATACAAACGAATTTATTTATAAAACAGGAAAGGACTCGGATTTTGAAAACAAACTTACGGTTACCAAAGGGGAAAGGTGGGAGCAGGGAGGGATAAATTAGGAGTTTGGGATTAACATATACACATTACTATATATAAAATAGATAACCAACAAGGACCTAGTGTATAGCACAGGGAACTCTACTCAATATTCTGTAATAACCTATATGGGAAAAGAATCTGAAAAAGAATGAACTCAATCACTTTGCTGTACACCTGAAACTAACACAAGACTGTAAAGCAATTATACTCCAATAAAAAAGGAAAAAAGCAGAGCAGATGGGCAGAAGGATCTAGAAGAAATATCTTCCAAAAAACAAATGTGTAGTATCAAAAGGAGTTTTCCTCCTACAGTGCTGGTGGGAATGTAGGTTGGTGCAACCATTGTGGAGAGTGGTATGGAGGTTCCTTAACAAACTAAAAATAGAACTACCATATGATCTAGTAATCCCACTCTTGGGCATATATCTAGAGAAAAACATAATTGGAAAGGTTACATGAACCCCACTGCATTATTTACAATAGCTAAGCCACTGAAGCAACCTAAATGTCTATCAGCAGAAGATTGGATAAAGAAAATGTGGTATATATACACAACAGAATATTACTCGGCCATAAAAAAGAACAAAATAGTGCCATCTGCAGCAACATACCTGGACCTAAAGATTATCATACTAAGTGAAGAAAGTCAGGGAAAGACATATATAGGATCTAATAAAACTAATACAAAAGAACTTATTCACAAAACAGAAACAAAATCAAAGATTTCAAAACCAAACCTGTGGTTACTAAAGGGGAAATGTTGAGGGGAGGGATGGATTGGAAGGTTGGGATTGCCATATACACACTACCTTATACAAAATTGATTAGTAGCAATGACCTACTACATAGCCTGGGGAAACCTATTCAATACTCTGTGGTAGCCTATATGGGGAAAGAATCTGAAAAAGAGTGGATACATATGTATATGTATGGCTGATTCACTCTGCTGTAGCTTGAAGCATTGTAAGTCATCTATACTCCAATAAAATTTGCTTTTAAAAAAAGAAGGGGGAGTTCCCCGTTGTGGCACAGTGGAAGCGAATCCGACTAGGAACCATGAGGTTGCAGGTTTGATCCCTGGCCTCACTCAGTGGGTTAAGGATCCGGCGTTGCCATGAACTATGGTATAGATCGCAGACTCAGCTCGGATCCCGTGTTGCTGTGGCTCTGGCGTAGGCCAGCGGCTGTAGCTCCGATTCAACCCTTAGCCTGGGAACCTCCTTCCACCGAGGGTGTGGGCCTAAAAAGACAAAAGACAAAAAAATAAAAAAATTTAAAAAAAGTTTTTTAAATTAAAAAAAGGAGGGTTTTTTTGATAAATGCAGCCCTAACAAAGGCAAATAAAAAAGAGGGGGAAAATATCTCACAAAGGCAATTAGAAACTCCAGGAAGAATCAAACACTAAAAAGTAAGGAAATATAATCACTGGTGAGCCACTTGGTATTGTAATGAGTAATTATTACATAGCCATAATAATGTTAACAAAGTTTATTGATTTTTGAAATTTTAGGGTCAATCTACAGATGGAAAAGGGAAGACTTAATTACAGATGAAGAACAGATTATAAATATTACCAACTTTGACAATGTAAAAGTACAGAGGACACAAGATGGGAGATGAAAATGTGGAAAAAGCTAAGAGTGCTCACATTCTTATATTTATTTATTTATTTATTTAGTCTTTTTTTTTTAGCTATTTCTTGGGCCGCTCCCGCGGCATATGGAGGTTCCCAGGCTAGGGGTCGAATCGGAGCTGTAGCCACCGGCCTACGCCACAGCCACAGCAACGCGGGATCCAAGCTGCGTCTGCAACCTACACGACAGCTCACGGCAACACCGGATCGTTAACCCACTGAGCAAGGGCAGGGACCAAACCCGCAACCTCATGGTTCCTAGTCGGGTTCGTTAACCACTGCGCCACTACGGGAACTCCACGTTCTTATATTTAAAGTGGGGAGTCAAGAAATGCAGTTCTGCAGGTGACAGAACTATGCAAAGCATAATTAAAATTTATAATGAAAATAAACAGAAGGAGTGAAAATAGAAGTGGCGGTTCCATAGAGGCCTAATTACTCATCTCCTATGTTAGCAAGAATTCCCACCAACAACACTATAGAGTCTCTGGATCACGTGGTACAAGAGGCAGGGCTGCTTACACTGCAGCTTGGATCTGCTGCAGATCCCTTTTCTGCTCTGTCTCACTCAGAGCAGGCTGCCTTTCTGTGTCCCTCAGTATACAGACTGAAACAGTGGACTGTGTTGCCTCTAGAGCCCAGAGAGACCTATCAGGCCTTCCTCCTTTGTGCTAGGTGCTGCTTAGTTAAAAAAAATTCTTTTACTTTGTAAAGGTTATCCTGGCACATCCCTGATCAGGGGATCCCTAAAACTTCCCAGAAGTGGTAGGTCCTTGAATCTTCATAGGGTTTTTCTTCCATCTTCTGGAGCACAGACTTCCAGTGAATTAACAGTCTGTTGTTCTTCCTGCCTAATCAGTGTGATCATCCACAGAAGATGTGATATTCTTCAGGTGACCTGGTTGTCTAGATCTCTTTGGGTTATATTATGACATAGACAGTAGAGTTAACATAGCTCTAAGATAAAATGTAAGTAAATATTGTTGTTCATTTCACATGAATGCAGATTGTTTCTAATTCTCTTTTCTCAGTGGAATTGAAAAGAATGCATTCACCAGATTAACGGCCATATGCCACATATATGAATCTGTTCTAAGAAAGACATCAAGTCAGTCACAGCAATTGCAGTTGCTATGACCTGTTTATCCTTGCAGTTACCTATAGTCATTTTCCAGGATCCATCCAGTTTCCTTAGGGGTCAGACTGTGCATTAAATGGAGATATGAGCGGGGCTACCATGTCTGAGCCTTTTGGTCTTTAAAGTTGGCAATAATCTCTGCCACACTCCCTCCCCAGGATATGATATGGGTTTTGATATTCTATCTTGGCCCAGCATTGGAGGTAGCTCTGGGAAGTTTAAGATGTCTCCATTTGGCTTTTCTCCACTGTAGCAACTCCACTCAGCAGGATAAGGAACCATGAGGGGATTACTACAATTGTAAGCATCTAATTTCCAATTATACACTTAGTGCATCCACAGACTCAATGGGTCCGCCATGAGTCAGACTTTAGTCGGCACTTCATTACTACTTGGTTCCCATAGTCTCCTACTCTAAGGGGTGCAAGGCTTGATGATGCTTTTGGTCTCTAGGCATCAATGTGTTCAATAGTCCTTAAAATATCTGATTATCCCCTCTTTTACAATGTACAGTCACTGGAGCAAATAGGTCCCTTTGGGGAAGGATGAAGGGAATGAATGCAGTATATCCTTGCTTTGATGTCACATCTCATGGCTCAGTGGGTTCTAGATTTGCAAATAGGCTCAGGTCTAGGAACTGAGCAAGAGATCATGACTTTTTATTGGGGTGACTGCCCTTAGTCTCCTGCTTCTACATTCTTTACTTTTTTTTTTTGGTAGATGTTAAGTAGCATCCTTGTTAGCTACCCACCTACTTTGTCCTGTTCACTCTTTATTGACCCCAGCACCTCCTGAGCCCACTTATGCCAGAATTTAACACTAGTTATTAGCCTATCATCTGGGAGAGGAGTTGGGGGCAGCTCTTAAGGGGGTATGACCTCTGGGGGAGGACCCCTACAGTGTCTCCTGGCGCAGGGATGTATGTTACCTCTGACAACAAGGGGTGGAGGGCAAACTCTGACAGTTTAAGGAAGTGGTGCTGATTGGCATCAAAATCTTCATGGGCATCTGTCCTATTGATCCCATACTGATTCAGGGTCCTAGTATTTTCCAACAAAGTCCCTGATTTTTGCACAGCAGACCTGCCTTGCTGCATATTCAAATATGACTGGAGCTCTGCAACTTTAATGATAAGATTTGTTTTTTGCTCATTACACTCTTAGCTGCATCTTTGTAAGCTACCAAAGTAGGCTTTTGGCTCTCACATTTAGTCCTTAGCTGCTTACTAATGGCCTTATTTCTCATTAGCCCTCTGCAGGGAGTCAATACATCTCAGCAGTAACCAGAGACTCTCTCTTTGTAGATACTGTTTCTCCCATGTCTTTTCAAATTCTTGACTCATTGCACCTGCCGTGGTACCTCCCTCCATGGAGACATTTTCACCTCCTATGAAATCTTCAGGGGTAGGATCACTACCGTGTCACCATCTGTGCCACACATGTCATTTATGATGGTGTTCTGGCCCACTGGTGACTGAGGGAGTAAGCCTTGGAACTCTATTTACCACCTCTATCCTCAGACCAACCCTGGCACCACTGTGTTAGTTTACATCCTCCTTTTATAGATAGTGACACTGAAACTTGGGATTAAGTCTTAGGTTAAGGATTTTGCTAAAGACCACACAGAACAGGAGTTGAACCCAGGTCTAAGTCTGTGCTCTTTCCATAAGCAAATGGGGAAGAGGTGACTGACAGATGAAGGCCACGTGGGGGTGAGCCATCCCCTGATCCTTGGCCTATAAGCCAGCCTAAACAATGCCTTGGCCCAAAAGGGTTCCAAGGAGCTGAGGGGGCCAGTGTTAGTCATTGTTTAACTATATCATACATATTCAGCCTTATAAATCTTTTCTGGGAAATCATTTCTTTCTACTCCCTTAAATATCCTTGAATATCTTCTAATAAAAATACATGAAGGAAGATGTCTGTGGTTGAGAGGAGAGGCCTGTCTGAGACAGGACTGGAAGCTGGATAAAGTCAGCAGCCTGTTTTCTGCAGAGGTGGACAGAGCATGCACTACCAGCCCTGTGCAGACATGCTCGCTGTCCAGTGACCAGCCCAGAGGGCAGCCAGCGACTCCCTCTGTTTATTCTTACAGCCTGAAAAAGACTCTTTGCCGACAAGTGTAATCTTTCTTCATAAACATATTAATTTTCTGTCTCAGCTCAGTGGAGACGATCCCTGGATCTGTGATACGAGCTCTAATAATATTTTCTTTTTCTATGGTGACTTCTTCTGAGTTGGCTTAGACAGGAGAAACTCAGAGGCGACCAGTGTCCAGAAAACTGCAGTCTTTGGCCTCAAAATGAATGAGATCACAATGTGCTATTCTGCTGCCACTGATGGGTAGGTGACAACCAAGCAGGCTAGACTAATGCTTGAAGAAGCTATACAAAAGGAGAGTTGAGGAGTGGAGGAGCAGAGCCTCAGGGCTAGGAAGTGTCCTGGGCAAGGTGACGGGTGCTTGCTCCAGACCATCCATTCAGCTCAGCTTACTACTGATTGCTGGTGACTCTGGCACCCCTGAGTCAGGGGGTTGATATAGTACATAAGAGTATCCACCTCGTAGGGAATAAGTAATAAAAAGCAGGATAAATACTTAACAAGAGCCTGGGAAGCACTCACTGCATATTAGCTAGTACTACTAAGAAACCCTCTGGTGTACCTATTTTATTCTGAGGATGAACTTACATTGATAGGCTTGTGTGTGTGTGTTTTGGGCTGCACCTGCAGCATATGGAGGTTCCCAGGCTAGGGGTCAAATTGGACTGTAGCTGCCAGCCTACACCACAGCAATGTGGGATCCAAGCTACGTCTGTCACCTAAACCACAGCTGACAGCAATGTGAGATCCTTAACCCACTGAGGGAGGCCAGGGATCAAACCTGCATCCTCATGGTTCCTAGTCGGATTCATTACCCCTGAGTCACGATGGGGACCCCTGGATAGGACTTTTGAAATGGAGGAGTTTGAATCCATGTGCAGTTAGGTCCATCAATCTTTCCCTTTCTTTTTTGTTTCTCCTCCTCTATGATAAATATACATCTATATTTTCTTAGAGTCCTTTTATGGTTTACCCTTTTTAAATGTCTACCACTTTAATCCATCAGGAATATATGTGATATGAGGTTAGGAGAAAATTTAAATGTTTTCCAAATAAACAATTTTCCAAAAGCCATGTACTGATTTAATACTTCCTTCTTATACTGACTCTTCCATGTATTTGGATTTATATATTATAAAGCAACTTGTGTACTAACATTTCTCAATAATTTAAAGTTAATTCTTTCCCATTTTAAGGATTTCTATTTAATGGTTTACATTTTAAATTCTGCTGAAATTATTACTGCCTCTAGAATGTACTCCATACACTGCTGGTGAAGAATAATATAGACTAGCATTCTGGAGAGCAATTGGTTTGAAAATGTTTATTCGCCAAAGTTTTTTCACTCCTGGCAATTCTTCCTAACGAAAAGGAAATTCAGACAAATATTTGTGCGAATATGCATATGTACATATTTATGTATAAAGCCGTGCTCCCATTATTTGTAAAGGCAAAAAGTTGGAAACAGCATTTTTTCTTCTGTACCCACAGCATACAAAAACTGCACCACAGCTGTAACCAGAGCCACAGCAGTGACAACACCAAATCCTTAACCAGCTGAGCCACAAGAAAATTCTAGAAACAGTATTTTTTGAAAGGTATAGTTATGCAAATTATATTACATTTATAGAACAGCATATTATGTCATTAAAACCATATTTTTGAAAAAGTAATAATGTAGGAAATGCATTTTTTATATTAGATGAAAATAAAGTACACAAAATTTCATATGTAATATTATTTCATTATGTTTTTTAAAAATTAGTTTTAGTCACAGTGGTCTCCTTTCATTTCCCTGAACAAACTCTTTACAGCCTCAAGGATTTTGCATATTCTGGTTCCTCTCCCTGGAAAAAAATTCCACCTGTTCTTTATAAGCCTGACTCTTTTTCATTCTTTAGGTCTTTACTTAAATGTATCATTTCAGAGAAGCTTTCCCTAACTTTTCCTGCACAATTAAAAGGAGATCCAGCTCCCCTTCCCCATTAGTCTCCATGTTTAAGAATCTAATTATCCTTTCCACATGGGTGAAATCTGCCTACCCATTTGGAAGGGTTGCTCCTATACATCTAAGACCGTATGTTTTCTATTTGATTTCCAAAGCACTTATTCCTAAGGTCTGAATGCATTGACTCTGCACTGAATATTGCTCAATCCACTTTTCCATTTCCTAAAAATTTTATCTATTTATTTGGCTGTGCCTGCAGCATAAGGAAATTCCCAAGCCAGGGACTGAAACTGTGCCACAGCAGTGACCCGAGCCACAGCAGTAACAATGTCAGATCCTTAACCCATTGTGCCACCACATCTCCTAAAAATTTTAAACCACCTAATACATCCTTTGATGCAAAAGCATCAAACTGGACCCTTATTTTATACCACTCACAAAAATTACCTAGAAATGGATTTAAAGGCTTAAATGTAAGACCTGAAACCATAAAATTCCTAGAAGAAAACATAGGGAAAACCTCCTTGACATCAGTCTTGGTGATGGTTTTTTGGATACAACACCCCAAACACAAGCAACAAAAAACAAGTGAGACTATACCAAAATAAAACACTTCTGCACAGGAAAGAAAACCATCAACAAAATAAAAAGGCAAGCTTAAAGAATGGGAGAAAATGTTTGCAAATTATATGTCTGATGAGGGGCTAATATCTAAAATATATAAGGAATTCATACAACACAATAACAAAAATTAAATAAATAATCTGATTTTAAGATGGGCAAAAGACCTGAACAGACATTTTCCCAAGAAAGATACACAAATGGCCAATGAGGTCATTGCTAATTATCAGAAAAACACAAATCAAAACCACAACAAGCTATCACCTCACATGTTAGAACAGCCATTATAAAAAAGACAAGAGTTACTTAACAAATGCTGTGGGCGACGTGGAGAAAAGGGAGTACTAGAGCAATGTAGATGGGGATGTAAACTGGTTGAACCACTACGGAAAGTAGTTTTGAAGTTCCTCAAAAGATTAAAAATAGGACTACTATGTGATGCAGGGATTCCAATTCTGGGTATATACCCCAAGGAAATGAAATTATCTCAAAGACATTGCACACACCCCCCGCACCATGTTCATAGCAGCATTGTTTACAATAACAAGACATGGAAATAACACAAGTGTTCATCGATAGAAGAATGAATAAAAAATGTGATATATATATATATATATATATACACACACAAAACAGAATATTATTCAGCCATAAAAAAGGAAATTCTGCCGCTTGAAACAACATGGATGAACCTTAAGGCATTATACTAAAATGAAATAATTCAGAGAAAGACAAATACTGTAAAATCTTACTTATATACATAATCAAAAAAATTAAAGTCATAGAAACAGCAGTTTGGTGGTTGCTGGGGTGAGGGGAGTAGCGTGAAGATGGTCAAAGGGTATAAACACCCATTATAAAGTGAATAAGTTCTGGGGATCCAATGCATATAGCAGAGTTGATTATAGTTAACAATACTGCTGAAAGCTGCCAAGAAAATAGACCTTAAAAGTTCTTGCCACACACAAAAAGGGTACCTATGTGAGTTGATGAATATTAACTAACCTTACTGTGGTAATCATTTCACAATATATATGAATATCAGACCATCACACTGTACACCTTAAACGTACACATTGTTATATGCCAATTGCATTTCAATAAAGCTTGGGGGGAAAAAAAAGCGCCTTAGTGAGCAGACACTCTTACCAGGACGACTTGTGCAGAGAATTAAGTTGCTGATGGATGATCAAAATCAAGGCAGTTGTAAAACATGAAACACTGATGTAGTTCTGGAGGCTGTATGTCAACGGCCACGGTCCCTTCTACCACATGTATTCCTTTAAATTCACATCAGAAAGACGATGAGAGTTTGGAGAGAGTGCAGTCAGGCTGGGAATCAGAGTCAGATGCAGTTTCTCTTCTAGGTAGATGGGGCCCTGGATAATTGGACCCAGGTGCCTGGCTAAGAGGCCACAAAGCTTTCAAGGTGTAATCAAGCCTACTTAAGATTATAAACAGCATGTGTCCTTTGCTTGTCAGAGCTCTCTGGGCCTCAAATCTAACAGGAATCTCCAGTTCCTCTCTTCAAACTAAATTCCTCACCTCCTCTGCTGTTTCCCACAAGCCAATTCCCATGGCTTTTGTTCTTTGCACTGCTGAAGGGGTTCTGCTTCAACCCCTTTTCCCAAACCAGAATCAATCAGAAGTATCTCTAGCCTGAAACCCAGTACCAAGGATTCCTGGGTGGAGCTCCAAATGGGTAAAGAGATGGAGGCTGGGCCCTCTGCACAGATGGAGTTGGCCCACAGCAGTCCTGTGCAACACAAGATCACAGCGATCACCATCTTGGCAAATTACGCAGTGACAGCCAAGGCCTGGCCTCTTGGAGTTAAAAAAAAAAAAAAAAAAAAACCCACACCAAGAACTCATTGCAGCCAACACCTGACATTTGTAAAACCTCGCAGTTTTGACAATTCTGTCTAAACTTCAGGACCCATGAAATGCCCATCTTTCATTTTCTTAAGGCTCAAATTTGATTTTTCTCTTTGTGAGGCTAATCTGTGGGGACTAGTAATTGAAGAGTCGACTGCTCGGCATCCATGTTTCAAAGAAACTTGGTATATCTTCTTTTATCACATGGGCAGGGATATAAACTCTCCTTAGGGGACAGAAGGGAGCCCTGACCTTTTCACTTACACCCTACTGTCATTTTTGGGGGAAATTAAATGCTATAGAGGTATGTACCAAAGTGGAGACCCCTGAGGAGAGCCTCTTGATTTTCATGGGTCTGTTACAGTCCTTATTTTCTAACCCTTCCTCTGGGTTCTAAAACAGAGCAAGATAAACTCCATGTCTTTTCTCAGATAAAATTCATTTAGTGTTTTCGGGCTGTCAGAAGATCAGTAAAGGAGCTTAGAAGAGTGTCCCCTTTATAGACCTCAACCACAGAGGTGGGCAAACCATGCCCCCATACTGCGTCCACAGGGTCACTCTCCCTCCCCCAAAGGGAAGAAAGCTCCCGTTGCAGGCTGCTCAGGGGTCAGCTGTCAGCAGTTCAGAGCAGGCCTCCAGGGACCCTGCCCCTGCCACGCCCACGTGGGGGTGGTTAATGCAGGGCCTCCTCTCCTGTGAAGAATTAATTGGAAATGTTACACTTCAAGAGGAAAAACAAGAGTAATGGAAAAGGCATCTGTGTGTGACCAAAGCCTTAACTGAAAACAGGCTTTCTCCTCTCCCTGTCTGGGAAACCAGGGAAGAGAAGCAGCCAGAGAGCGCAAGCGCAGTGTCCATCTGAGGATGGAGTGCATTGTCTGCGTGTGTAGAGCGAAGGCATTCGACCGGGTTGGGAGGTTCAGGGGAAATGAGGGGAGAGAAAGAAGGTTGGTGTGAAGAATGATGCATGAAGCCCAGCTGTGGTGGGTGGTTTCTCCTTTCTCTTGGGGTTGGGGTAGGGTGAGGAGGGGTGTGATGGAAGTAGGATAAACTAAGGTTTTATCTGGTGGCCTCTCAGGAAACTGGGGCTTTTGATTAATGACTGAAGTAATTCGACAGATACATACTCCGTATTGCTTTAGTTGTTTCTCCTACTCTCTTCTGAACTCATTCCTATCCAGATAAGCCCATCCCTTCCAAGGCCCCCTCCCCAGCTTCTCTTGGCTGCCCTTCTACGAGCCCCTGTTACACTGATCTTATTTTTATAGAGAACCGTTCTTTTTTCTCAAACCAAACTTATGTGAAATATAACTCCAAATATTGGAAACAGAGACTCGGTTTGGTATGTCTTAAGACCATCTATTGTTTTCAAATACATTAACCCCATAAACTTTTTTTTTTTTTTTGTCTTTTTAGGGCCGTGCCTGCGACATATGGAGATTCCCAGGCTAGGGGTCTAATCAGAGCTGTAAATGCCAGCCTATGCCACAGCCACACCAATGCCAGATCCGAGCCACATCTGGGATCTACGCCACAGCTGATGGCAATGCTGGATCCTTAACCCACTGAGTGAGGCCAGGGATTGAATCCACAACCTCAGGGTTCCTAGTCGAATTCATTTCCACTGCACCATGACAGGAACTCCAACCCCATAAACTCTTACTGAGCCCCTTCTGGGCCAGAAATGATGCTAGGCCCTGGAAATAAAGACTAGTCACTTTCCTCTAGACCAGTGGGAATCAAATAAATGAAAAATTGGGATAAACGGTGATAGAGTCATGAAATCCCAGAACGAGGCACCTGACTCAGTCTTAAGAGAGATGAAAACTCTCGTGGAGATGACATTTGAATTTACCCTTGAATGGCGAGTGGAGTTGCAGGCACCCAAGACAAAGTGGGGAACCTGGAGAAGACGATTCACATCCCAGCACTGCTTCTTCCACAGCGGGAAGCCCAAGTTTGGTCATCTATGTAATGTCTCTAGTAACACCTACCCCGCTGGGAGATTATGAAAATTATAGAATGACATAAACCACAAAGTGCTCCTTACAGCCTAGACTTCTGGTTTCTCACCCCCAGGGACCTTCACCTCCACTTTTCTTCAGCATCCTCCAGGGTGAACGCACTGCAAACCTCTCAGCACTCAGCTGCTCAACCTCTAAGATCTCAAGCCAGGAAAGTCCTTGAGCCTCAAGCTCTAGCCCTCGCACCTCTCTCCCACCCATGCCAGTGCTGGATGGCCTCTGTATCTCCTCCATGAACTTTAGACTCTGGATATTCCCCACCTCAGGTCACCTGCCCCATGACCTTATTTGTCTTCTTATCCACGTGAGAGGCCATGATCAGTCAGTAAGGGGCTTCTCTGGCCTCATCCACGCTCTTGCGTCCTGGCTTCCACTGTGTGTGTCCTCAATCCTTGCTCAACTGCACTGTCTTCTTCAGATTTCTGCTCCTGCCATTGGTGCAACTTGCAGAAAGCCCAGGCTGCTTAATTCCTTTACACTGGATGCTTTCCGGTCACCACAGAACCCTTGCTGCTTGTTCCCTTTTTAACTTGCTCCTATTGAAACAAGTCAATGGATGCAAAGGAACTAGCACTTGGCCTGAAACACAGCAAAGGCCCAACATGTTAACTTCCCTCTCCTCTTCCCCTGAGTCCTTATCACATTACTAAGGGCCCCTAATTCAAATCTTTTCCAAGCCTCTCACATTTCTGATTTCTTTAGGCCTAAGATTTTGCCATCTTGCATAATATTGTTCAACTTCCTAATTCTTAGCTTACATGTAATGATTAAGAGAATGTGGCCCTGGGTACATGGCTCAATGGTAATGAACCATGAGGACATGGGTTTGATCCCTGGCCTCACTCAGTGGGTTAAAGGATCCAGCGTTGCTGTGAGTGTGGTGTAGGCTGCAGATGCAGCTTGGATCTGGCATCACTGTGGCTGTGGTGTAGGCCAGCAGCTACAGCTCTGATTTGATCCTTAGCCTGGGAACTTCCATATGCCGAGGGTACAGCCCTAAAGAAAAGAGGAACATGGCCTCAATCAACTGGCCAGGTCTAATCATGCCTCTAAGCCTCAGTTTCCTCTTCTGTAAAATGGAAATTATAATAGATATTCTAAAAAGCACTCATGCCACAGGGCTGTTCAGAGGATTAAATGAGAGAGTATATGTTAAGTGCTTAGTACAGGATCTTTTACACAGTGTACTCTATAAATGCTAGTTGCTATGATGGCAATGACGATTTTTAAAGCTTTTAAAAATTTAAAAACCTTTTAAAGCTTTTTTTTATCTTCTCTGTTTCAGAGAAATAGAGTTGCCAAGAACAGACTTGTGCTTCAGATTCTGTCCTCTACCAATTCTTTGAAGACCTTTCTCTACAATGAACCTCTCTTCTACAAACTCTTCCTTTCCACTGGCTTCTACTTCTGACCTTACAAGCATGTCAAGTTGTACCCATCCTTAAAAAAATTAAAAATAACACCTCAGCTGGGCTATATCCTCCAACTTTCTATATCAATTCCTCAGCTCCCTGTTGAATTATCCAAATGGTATTTATAATTAAACAATCTTTCTCTCTACCCCCTTCCCTCCAACGCTCACCCATAAATCCCTTGAAATATGGCTTCTACCCCTAGCAGTCAACAAAGCCCAAAACGGATTTCTTAAAGATCACCAAGCTTTGCTCAATCTTCCTCCTTCTCAAATCATCTCTGCAGCATCCTCTGATGTTGGTCTGCCCCATCTAGAAGAAGCTCTCTTCTTTTGGCATGACTGACTCTAGCTCTTCTGGTTGTACTCCCTCCCCTATGACTGCCCGTTTGTTTCTTTTTCTGGCTCTTCTTCCTCTGTACATGCTTGAACATACATGTTTCTAGGAATCAGACCTCAATCCTCCATTTTTTTTTTTTTCTGGCTTTACATGATCTACGATCAACTGCTTCTGTGACTTTAATAGTCACCTCCCTGGTGATATCTCTCAAACCTTTGTCTCATTGACACAACTACTTTGAAAAGCACTTTGGTGTTCTCTTGAAGAGCTGAAAATTTGTATGCTGCATAACCCAGCAATTCCAATTGCCCAAGAGTAACCCCTATACATATGTTCCAAGAGACGTGAAAAATTGTTCATAGCTCACTGTTCAGAATGGCAAAGAAACTGCAAACAACTCAAATGCTTAATGACAACAGATAAGTGGTATATTTCACCCAGTGGAATATTAGTCATTAGTGAAAATTAATGATATTCATTGTCACATAACATGTATGAATCTCAGAGTTCCTGTCATGTCTCAGCCGTTAAAGGGCTCGACTAATGCCCACAGGGGCGTGGGTTCTATCCTTGGCCTTGCTCAGTGGGTTGGGGATCCGGCGTTGCCATGAGCTACAGTGTGGGTCAAAGATGAGGCTCGGATCTCATGTGGCCGTGGCTGTGGTGTGGGCTGGCAGCCATAGCTCTGACTGGACCCCTATCCTAGGAACTTCCATATGCTGCAGGTGTGGCCCTAAAAAGACAAAAGACAACATGTATGACTCTCAATGACATGATGTTGAGTGACAAAAGTTCCAACAGATGTTATAGTATAACCTGATTATAAAGTTCAAAAACAAGCAAAATAAGTCAATCACTTTTTAGACAAGAATATATAAATGTAATAAAACAGAAAAAGCAAAGGGAGTATAGACATAGAAATCAGGATCAGGGTTTCCTCTGAGGGTGCGGGACGGGCTGTGGATGAACACTTGGGTAGGCATGGGTTATTGGTAATGGTTGGTTCTTGTGTTGGGCTATAGGTTCATAGTGTTCATCATATTATTAAAGGTTAAATACAATAAGATAGGGTCATGCATAGATCAGTGATGAAGAAAATCTAGTTCTAACCTCTCTCCTAAACTCCATCCTGTTTTTCTACCTGATTAGTAGTACCTTTATTTCATTAGCTCTTGAAACTCAAAATGTGGAAAACGGACTTTATATTCATCTTCAAATTTGCTTACCCTCCTTAATTCCAAATTTTTATAAACTTCATCTCTTCTAAGGCAGTCTGGCCTATACCTAGACTTTTATTATTATTATTTTTATTTTTTTGTCTTTTTTTTTTTGCCTTTTCTAGGGCTGCTCCCACGGCACATGGAGGTTCCAAGGCTAGGGGTCTAATCGGAGCTGTAGCCGCCTGCCTATGCCAGAAGACTCCTTGTTTCCCTTTAATTCAGCTATTGGTTAAGTCTTACTTTCATCTCCAGAAAAATGCATCTAGAAAGAGGCAGAGTCAGAATTCTGACCTGTGTTCGTTGCCACAGCCTACATTTTTAATCACCTCTGTGATGCCCCGGCTCAGAGTGACCCTCTAGGCAATGACCTCTGGCACTGAGGCTTGAGGATGCATCTGCCCATCCCAGCAGGAAAGCTGGGGCACCAATCTGCTCTTCTCACAGCCTCTACCTTCTGTTGAGTGCTTGTCTCTCCAAATCCAGGCTGTTGAGCACCCAGACCCACCCCCTGAGGTCCTGCCCAGTGTCTGGCTTTGACAAAATTTGCCAGGTCTGTTGGACAGCTCTTAAGGCCACCCGGTAGGGAGGAGGGCTACACTGGGCTCAGTGTTGGTGGGAATAAACAGCTCTTGTGAGCAGCTGGGATCAAGGTGGACTCCGCCAGATGGAATCCCTGGCTTTTTCTTTCCTTGGGCCCTGCTGAGCGGCAATCTCCAAGAGCAACTGCAGAGGACAGCCTTGGTGGGTTCCTAAAGCAGCAATGGGGAGGTCGGCTGGGGGCAGGAGGTTGCAAGCACAGCTTCAACAGCGGCTTCTCTGCCTGGAGAAGTGATTATTCCTAATAAGGACATGGCGGTTCCTGTTTACAGTTGTTCCAAACATCCCTCACACCACAACCCATTGCGAAATAGATGCCAGGGCCCAGCGACCTTTTCTGTTTAAAGACTCTTCTGACTTTACAGCTGGTTAGGTCTGCAACCTTGCTGGATTCTAGCCTCTGCTCCCTTATAGAAGTGGCACTTTCTCTCTATGTCTCAGGTCAAATTCTCTGCCCTCTTTTCCTTCTTTGGTGTCGATCCGCATGGCTCCCCTTGTGAGTTTATGTGAACAGTGTCTGGTCTTCAGATGTCTGGTCACCAAACACGGGACTTTTTCAAAATACAAAGTAGACAATTTCTAAGAGATGGCCTGTAAAAGGAATTTATGTAATTCAAATCTTAGGCTTCCTGCTCTGTGAGAGGAGATGTCTCCTGCCTACTCTGCCTTGCATTAGGGTGTGGAGTCGGCAGAGGGGAGGAAGGGGCTCAGGATAGAGAAGGAAGAAACTTTCCATAATAAAGTTTTCTTTCTTTAGGCAGTTTGGGGATATGCTGTTTTTCTCTGAAACACTCCACAAACACGTATTAATGATCTACAGGATAAAATCGTGCCATTCCTGGACTGCTGTCTTCTCAAGATTTGGAAAGAAGTGGACTCTTGACTACTAATTTCTTTTCCTCCTTTCCTCCTCTTCTCACCCCCTCTTTACTTTCTTCATCAAAGGGACCTCGATCCCATTCTAAGAACTGGGGCCATTTAAAAGGATTTTGCAGTGAAGGAAGAGGAGGCTGTAACACTGTCCTCTGGGATGGGAGCTGGATTCTGGTGTAGCTGGCTCTTGTGATGTCAGCTCTGCAGAGAATTAGTTCTGGGACCTTGGGCAAAGGATGAAATTCCTAATCTACAGAGTAGAGATTAAAATAGAAACTCACAGAGTGGTGACGAGCACTAAATGAGATAATGTATATTTTAATGACCAATAAATGATGGCTATTGTTATTTTTATTAACGTCATTGTCTCATCTAACTGGAACTCACTGAAGAACTCCATCCATCTGGAACTCAACCGAAAAATAGAAAATGGGTCCAAAAACAAAAGTCTCTGAGCAACTAAAATTAGTATCTGTGGGCTGAAACACAAGTATTTTATTTGCAGATGACATTCTTATTTTGAGCCTATTTAATATTGCATGTGGAATTCTATCAAGCTCACAGCAGACAAGGAACAGCAAATTAAACAGGGGAGCAGGTGGAGAGCATTAAAGTGTGAGAGCTGAATTCTGACGATTGGAAACTAAAAGTACAGCATTAAGATATAAGAATTAGAACCACACACTACGCAGGGGCATTTAGAATAGGGCAACTGATTGAATACCCAACGGGTGATGGATGCTGTATGGGATATATCCGGCACAGTGTTCGATTTAATCCTCAGGGCAGTCCTCTGTAGTGTCTGTTTTTATCCCTGATATTACAAAGGTAAACACGGAGGTCCACAGAGTTTACGACATCTGTCGCAGAGCTAAGAAGGGGTATATCTCAGAGCCTGCCTCCATTTAAAGCCCCACATTTCTGATACTCCACATTCTCTCCCAATTTTTCAGATCTCTAAAGGTCCTGAGTCTGTCTGCCCTCCCTCCCTGTTTTCTTTCCTTTCTTTCTTCCTTCTATTCATCCACTTGGTAACTGAAACAGAGTCCCTGATCTCAGGGTACATAAGAAATCTTATTTGAATGATTTTAGACTCATGAGAAGTTGCAAAAATTGTTCCAATGTGCCCTTCTCCCAGTTCCCTGTAATGATATCATTTTACATAAGTACAGTCCATGATCGAAGGGAAGAAACTAATACCAGTACAGTGCCATTAAATGGACTATAGACCTTATCTGGATTTCACTAGTTTTTGTAGCATTCATTTCTCAATGAACTTCTTGTCTACTATTTTAGCAGAGTTTGTAACTGGCATTCCTCAAGTGAAATTAAGTTCATAGTTAAGAAGTTAAGGAAAGGTATATCCCTTTGGAAAAGATTTCTTTTAAAATCAGTGAAATAAAGTTTTGGTACTTAAAGAGGTGAACCCATGCTCTCTGGAACATGTAGCTCTTTAAAACAAGAAATGCTCTTCAAAAAGCATTCTAGATAGCCAGAGGTGATAGTCTATGATTTCTCTTCATAGGATAAAACTGGCCAAGTCTTTAGTAATATAGAAATTTCGTAAAAAATTTAGTCCATGTTCAAGGTGTCCGTATTTGACTGTGCAGAGGTTTTCCCACAATGGTGCTTTGCTCTTCAGTTTCCAAAACACATCAGGATGCCACATTACGCTGTGTAGGCGGAATATTTGTACGTTTGGCTATCTTCTCAATTCCTTCCATGTGTGCCATGGAATTTAAGTGCTGGAGTCAGGCATTTCTGAATACAATTTTCCGTATGTAGTTACACCACTATCCATGGAAACACTCACATCTGATCTAATTTATGGGGGCATGAGATTACCCTTTTACTTTAAGAACACCTAGAGTGATCAAAAGTGAGACAGAGTGGTGTGCTAGTTCTGATCTAGGCATGCTCAGGCCAAGACAGCCCGCTGTTTCTGCTGATCCCATTTCAAGAGAGGAAGGAATGGAGCCCGTTCAACAAGGGCTTTCATGCTCTCTTGCCTCATTCTTCTCTCCTTTTTGCTGTGTGTATGAACTTTCTAGACAGCCATTTCTTCCTCCCCAAATGAAGAAAGGCCTCCCTCAGTGCCATTTTATGGAGACCTCCCTCCAGATTTTAGCAGGTAGGTTCCAAACTGACCCTGGGATCTTCCTGCTCAACGGCTTTTCTCCAGTGTAATCTCTGTTTTTGCTAATATCGTCACTATCTTCTGAGATGCTGAGACCAAAAACCTCAATAGTGTCTTTAATGCCAACTTGTCCTTTGCCCCTCACATCTGCTCAGGGCTGGCACTGTTGATTCCACCTCTGGCTCATCTCTCCTTCTGTCCTGTCATTTCCATTCACACTCCCTTGAATCTTGGGTGGGCAGGAAGGAAGCTGGCTGCTCGCCTTTGCCAGACTGAACGCTGAGGGTGGGGACTGCATCTTAGCCACCATTGTGACTCTGAGACATCTGTGCCATGCTTGACAGATGGCAGGCCCTGAGTGCTATGGGCCGAGTGGTTAACTCAGAAGCTGAATGTCATTTCTGGAGGACTCATTCCCCAGGCACAGCTCTGCTCATTTAAGGCTGGGCTCCAAAGTCACAGAAGAGAGATGGGAGGCAAGGGCAGGGAGCCTGGGGAGCATGGGCCTCCCTATGCCTCTGCTTCTCACCACTGCTACCTGTCCAATGGCCATCTTCCATTTTCCTGTTATCCCAAAGTTCCATGTCCCTGCATTGAAATAGGTGAGGCTATTATCTGAGAGTGGATGGCTGTGGATCCAGATTTCCTATTACCTCAGCAATGTGCAGTCACTCCTTAACAATTATTCATTGGGTTTCTTCTTTATAGTAGGTACACGGCAACTTTTCTTCCACTAGAATCTCTTACATTCTCTATTGCTCACTCATAGGGTTTATGTGGGAGATTTACATGTAAACATTGTATGTGTGTGTGTGTGTGTGTGTCAGCATTGCTTTGAAACTCAGCCACCCCAATCAGTTCACTGTTTCACCTGTAGGTGAATCAGAAATCAGAGATCAAAGTGGCTCTCGGTTTTCCTGGCGAGCTTTGGGCAGGGCCTTAACAGGTAACATAGTCATCCTACGTTCTCTGACTCATGCCCTGCCCTGAGATCAATCAGATCATTGAAAATCCATCCTATACAACATTACCTTTGAGCTGCATTCTGGTGGATTTTCTTTGCCAGGTACTTTCATACTTCAAAAGTTGTCTCTAACCCCTTAGGATTTATGTCTTATCTGCTTAAGAAGATAATCAGGCCACAGCCAGGCATCTTGCAGGATTACACATTGAACATGAATCTGGGGTACTGGTTGTAAAACAAGCTTGGGAGTCTCCGGACAGATTAAGCTTTGTCCCTGTTGGGTACTGAAGGGTCACAGATTCCAATCAAGTGTGGCAGCCTGGGACTTTCGGCTACGCCCTGATTCACTGAAGAGACAGGGATGTGGGCCTGAACTGTGCTGGCTCTGAAACCCTTGAGCCCTGTGAAATTAGGATTCTGGAAAGGCCCTCAAATCTTTTTGTGTTAAAGGCAATGCGTTTTTGGAAAAACACAACTTCCTGCTTTTTATCCTGAAAGCAAGGTTTTTAAACTTCCAAATAATGCTTATAAAGTTTCTCAGACATCAAACAGACCTTGCATAAAAATATTTTGATGATTTAAGAGTAAGTAAATCAAAAGCATATGCACAAAATGTCCCTTAAAATACACACGTGTTTTAAGATTATGGGGGGAAAGTGCTTGACAAAAGGCACACTGGGTTTCACGAAGCCCTGAATGTTTGAAAAATAGGACATTTGATGAATGCCAAACAAAACCAGGTTCTCCTATCTATGGGAGAACACAATTGGCCAGTTTTCTGTATTTCCAAGATAAATGGTTTGCCTGATCCCGAAAAAGAACAGCAGCCCTCACCCCTGTTAAGTATGCCCTACAAATGTGAGCCATCGTTTTCTGCGGAGAAACCGGAGTGAGGTAATGGCCACAGCCGTCCAAGTTTAACCCTCCAGAGTGGCCTGATTTATAACCGCTTGGGGAGCCTCACAATATTACATCTCTTGATTGTGTATACATAATAATGTCTCAGCCTTCCCACCCACAAATGTGTTAGGCAGTATTAAAGATTTTTTCCACCGGGGCATGTGAAATCCTGGCTTTGGTCCAAGTGCAAATTCAGCCATCCCCTGGGCATTATAACTGAGGTCTAAATAGAACTTGGCATCATCTTGGGGTCTCTCAATCAATGACTAACATTAAGTGCCTACTAGAGCAAGGCAGTACCCAGCACTAAGATGAAGGGGGTGGCAGGGGGGAGGAATGGAAGAAAAAAATTTCAGAAACTCAGAAGTCAAAGTCCCAGTTTCAAGTAGTTAATGACCTAAGGGGCTAAAACACATAAGCAATCTTGCAAAGTCACCAGGCAGGTAGAGATAAGGAATGGTGGCCTAGGAAGGCTCTCTGTAAGAGGAGAGCCTTGTGATGGGCCTTGAGGATTGGGCCCTGGCTCATTCACTTGTGAGAAGTCACTTGTGAAATGCCTACCACCTACCATATGCAACACACTGGGTTAGTAGTGGGGATACAGACGTGAACAAGACAGGCCTAGTCCTTGCCCTTGGGTGGCGTGCACTGATGTTGGGAAGATAGGCATCAAACTGCTAATTACATCACTTATCCCTAATTGTGACTGTGAGTGCTAAAAAGAAGGACAGAGTACTGGGCAAAGACTCTAGCAGGGGGATTTGACCAACCTTACACAAGCTGAATTGTCCCTGACCTTTGAAGAGTGCTCTAACCACCAGCCTCTTATAAATGCAGCATCTCAGGCCCCTCCCCAGTCCCAGTGAATCAGCATCTGCATTTTTAACTCAATGCCAGGTGATTCATAATGCGCATTAGATTTCTAGAAGCAGTACTAAGATGACAGTATGCAGCAAGAGAGCAGAGGACTCCTGGATCACACGAGTGTTCAAATATCTGGATTAAATGGGACACCCCCCTTTCCTGGATGATAGTTATACACCTGAATCAAGTGCGGAGGTGTCTACAGCTCTTGCAGAGATGTTGAAGGAATACCCGAGGGCAGTTAACAGGCCATTCATCTTTACATCTCATGGGGGCCTCTCTGTCTACACGTTTCTTATTTTTGGTTATATGTCTATTGGGTCAGGATTCTTTCATATTCCAAAAGAGGAGATCTGTTCTGTTTGGCATCAATATTTCTCTCCTGTTTCCCTCCCTCCACCCTCGGTGCTGGCTAATGCTTTCCAGATGAGGTGCGAGCAGCTGCTAATTGTACCCGGATCAGTCTTGATTTGTGTTTCAGTCAGCAAGGCACCTCACTAATGGGTCTGAAACTTGGCAGCAGGCCTGGGACCAGTGTCAAAGGAAACAGATCCAAAAGGCACACCGAGAGAGGCAATGAGACAGGGAGTGGATAGAAGAGGTTTGGAGGATGAAAGCAGGGGGAAGGAATCAGAGGGCCAGGAGAGAACTAGAGAACTTTTGGGGGGAAAATCAGCAGAGAAATGACTGGGAAAGCAGGGACTATGGAGGAGGGGGAGGGCAGCGAACCCAGGCAAAAGGTTGGGGAGGAGGCAAAGGGGAAAGGAGCAAGGCGTGTGTATTTCTGAGAGGAGGTAAGATAATCGAATGTACTTTGTGATGTGATCCTGAACGCTGACAGTGCCTTGGGTTGCTCAGCCACCCCGCTGGACATGTACCGGGGACACAGTATATGGGGAGTGTCAGATAGGGTGGCCCCCCTCCTTTTTGCAGGCAGTAATCTGACGCCTCTCTGTTCTCTCCGACCCCCAGCTTTCCAAGGGCTTGGCAGGGAGCACTGAACTCTGACAGCAGCCAGTAAGGGCTCAAGTTCCAAGCCTGACAGAGTCAGGGGCCCAGACACACCTTGGCTTTATGAGCTGAGGCCCAAAGAAGGGCCTCTCCTGGCTTTAGCTCCTGGAGCCTGATTTCCTGGAATCGAGTTGGAAAGGGGCCTTGTTAGGGGAAGCTAAGAACTGAGGCCTAAGGCCTTTCTGAACTGTACACATTCATTGTACTTATTAAAAAAAAAAAAAAAAAAGCCACCTGGGTAAGAGGAGGAAATCCACTTGCCAATATGAATTCCAAATTGCTTGAGTTGGGGAGAATCCACATATACGTGCAAATTTGTGCAGGGAAGAGAAAGTAAGGGAAATAGATCATCAAGAGGCACAAGAACAGGGACCAGATGGAGATCAACAGTAGACAAGCTAAACCTTGCTTAGGGCAGCAGCAAAGCACTTCGAAACCCACCCCTGCCCTCAGCAAGAAACAAATAAACAAGCCTGTTTTGGAGAAAAAAAAAGATAATACTTCAAAAAGAGCATTTGTGTTCAAACAAAAAACTGTAGTACGAAAAGGTTCATAGCAGCATAATTCATTATCTCTGAAAGAGAGAATCACCTATATATGCATCAACTGATGGATGAATGGATAAATAAAATGTGGTATGTTCATAAGTTGAATATTATCCAGGCATAAAAAGAAATGAAGTATGGATACATGCTGCAACAGTGATGAACTTTGAAAACATTATTCAAAGTTAAAGAAGCCAAACATAAAAGGCAACAGATTGTATGATTTCATTCATAGGAAATATCTAGAAATGGCAAATCCATGGTGACAGAACACAGCTGAGTGGCTGCTAAAGGCTAGGGGGAGGGGAGGATGGGGAATGACTGCTCAATAGGCACAGAATTTCCATTTGCAGTGATGCAAAAGTTCTGGAACCAGACAATAGTGATGGTTTTACAACATCATGAATGTACTTATAACACCAAACTGCACACTTTAAAATGGCAAATTTTGTGTTGTTTGCATTGTGCAATTAAAAAATGTAAAAAAAGGCAAAGAAATGATCATCGCTGTGAAAATCTGACAAAAAAAAATCAATTTGTTCTTCCATAAACTTATTTTGTAGTTAGGTGCTGCTTTTATTTTGATTCATGTTTGGAGGGGTGGTATTACAATGTCTCTGTCTGTTGTAATTTGACCCTGAAAGGGAGAGAGAATAAGAAGTTCTGATGAAGAAAGGGAAAGAGTGATGGGAAATAGGAGGGGAAAAAAATCAAAGAAAGTCAATTATCTATAAGGTAGGAAATAAAAGAGTAGCCCAAAGAAAGGTGGCCAGGATGAAGTGGAAAGAAATAACTTTATGGTGTTTCACATGGGAGAGAAAGAAAAGTCATACATAAAAAAGAGAAATGGAGAATAAGGCAAATCTTGTGAGTGATGCCAGACAGCACGGAAAAGAATTTCAGATGAAATAAAACAGATTCTTAAGTCAAAACCAAACCAAAACAACAGAAAACATCAATTCTTCACCTCACGCCCATGTCCCATGGGGTGAGCTCTTAGAGCTATGCAGTGCCACAGACGTCGGGGCTGGGACCTGTGGGTGCGAGTGAAATGGGGACAGATCTCTTCCCTCTATAAGATGGGCTTTCTTTTTTTTTTTTTTGTCTTTTTGCCTTTTCTAGGGCCGCTTCCCGAGGCATATGGAGGTTCCCAGGCTAGGGGTCTAATTAGAGCTGTAGACGCCAGCCTACACCAGAGCCACAGCAACATAGGATCCGAGCTGCATCTGTGACCTACACCACAGCTCACAGCAATGCCGGATCCTTAACCCACTGAGCAAGGCCAGGGATCGAACCCGAAACCTCATGGTTCCTAGTTGGATTCGTTAACCACTGCGCCACAACTCAAACTCCAAGATGGGCCTTCTTAATGCAGGTCATTACCCAACAATGGCCATCTCCCTTCCCTGTGGTCCCCATCCTAGGACATGACTGAGCAAAGACTGGACCAGCCCCAGTCAGGCACGCAGAAGGGAGAGCTGTGCACGGAGCAGACTGTCAGGCAAGAGGGTTTCCAAAATCTCTCCCAATTCTGTGATCTTTCATGTGGATGGTTCTAACCTGCGTGCAGGCCCCTAACAAAAGGAGCTTGGTTAGTGGGTCAGGGGATCAGCCTGTGAATGTTTACCACCCACAACTGCTCTCTTTAAAAGGGGATTTGCTGGAAGGACTTACAAGGCCCTGCCACATAGAGAGCTGTTAAATGGAAGTGCTGAGGTTGAGACACTAACTTTCTGACACATTATATCCAGGTAGATGGGATGTAAGGAATTTTTAAAATATATTTTAAATTTGAAAATACACACAAAAAAGATGAAAGTAAAAATCACCCATGATGACACTACTTGTGGTGGCTACAGCTACACATAATTACCTATACTTAGACACAGGATTATACTGAACATACTGTTTCATGTGAAGATCTTTCTAGATCATTAAACAGTCTTCAACAACAAAATGACGTGTGTGTGTGTGTGTGTGTGTGTGTGTGTGTGTGTGTGTGTTATGTATGAGAGAGAGGGAGAGAAAATGTTCAAAAATTCTATGATAACAGATACAAACTATTGCTCTTGGAATGGATTTACAATGAGATCCTGCTGTGTAGCACTGAGAACTATGTCTAGATACTTTGCAGCATGACAATGGGAGAAAAAATTATGTATACATGTATGTGTAACTGGGTCCCTATGCTGTACAGTGGGGAAAAAAAAATAAAAAAAATTTATGATAAAAACAAAACATAGAAGAGTTCCCATCCTGGCTCAGCAGAAACAAATCTGACTAGCATCCATAAGGACACAAGTTCAATCCCTGGCCTTGCTCAGTGGGTTAAGGATCCTGTGTGGCTGTGAGCTGTGGTGTAGGTACAGACTCGGCTCTGATCCCGCATTGCTGTGACTGTGATGTAGACCAGCAGCTACAGCTCAGATTCGACCCCTAGCCTGGGAACCTCCATATGCTGTGGGTGTGGCCCTAAAAAGACAAAAAAAAAAAAAAGATACAGGAGCAAGATGGTGATTCTGGGCACACGGAATAGGTTTGTCTTGCAGAAAGCACAGAAATTGCACCCTGTTTTGCAAAAACCACCAGTATTTGGGGTTGATCCTGATGGTGAGGATGAGTAAGTCACAGTACGGACTATACCTTCAGTCTTGATCCTGGAATGAAGACAGTATGGATCTACAACCATGCATGGTGGATGTGCAGCATGAGCAAGAAAAAAAACCTTTGTGTTTTAAGCCCCGCCCCCCCAACCCTCAAAATGCACAAATGACAAGACCACCTGCATTTTCTAAGACTTCAAGGAAGTCTGTGAAAGAAACCAGCTTCTGGAATCTGGGTTCCTTCCTTGTGCATATCTGCTAGTGCAACCGAATCTAAGGAGTGTGGAGTTTTCCAGACTGAGTCTATGAACTCTGGACAAGGCCCATTCTTTAAATGTATGGGGACTTAGGGGGATGTCTCACTTCCTATGCAAGGAAGAATCCTGTAAAGGCCTACCAGTTCTTTGTCCCAGGTGGAAGAAGTTGGACTGGGCAGGTGTCCTTCTGGGCTCTGTTAGAGAGAGAGGCCTGGGCTATGGGGAGGTTAGAAGGAAGAATTCAGGGAACAGGAAGCAGGCACTTTTTCTGAACAGGGGGGTGACAGCCACTTACTAGCGCAAGATGCAGCTCAAGCAGGAGGCCAAGGCAACCCCGACCTGCAAGGCTACATCTGCCATCATCCAGATGAGGAAGGCTTTGCTCAAGTGGCCTGAGATTTGCAGGCTTTAAGTCTTTCTCCCCACCTCAGGCCGCTCTGCAGCCCAGAACAACACAATCAGCTGTTGCAGGACACAACTATTTTCCCTGTAATTGGTGGTTTGGGGGGCACAACCTTTCGCAGGCTAGGAGGTAAGTACAGCACTGGAGAATCACACATTAGCACAGTGTCTTCCAAGCCACCCAGCAGCCTGATGAGTTATGTGATCTGCCAATGACCTCTCACTGCACTCAGAACAGATTCCTAAATCCTAGTGGTGGTCTTCGAGGCCCCACGTGGCTTGAACCTTGACATCCCTTCCAACCTCTGTGATCTTATCCCTGATGATGCCACACTCACTCTCTTGTTTCCAGCCCTAGGGGCTTCCTTGTGGCACCAGCATGCTCCTGCCTGATTTCCAGACTTACTATACCCTTTGCCTTGGATGCTCTTCCCTCTGTGTTTGCATGGCTCTGCCTCTCACTTCATTCCAACTCTGCTCAAGTGTCTCATCATCACCACCAAAGTATTTCGTGTCCACGCTATCTAGAACAGCATCCTCCCTCCATCACTTACCTATCTATTAGCAGTAAAGCTAAGTGCTAACATAGCCAGGGAAGGGACAGATAGGTAAGTGAAGTGGGGAGGGTATATATAAATACCTAAGTATAGAAATATATTGAAATACATGTATAGATAGATATCTTATCATCTGTCACCACCACTAGAATATAGGTACCATGAGAGCAGGGACTTTTTGTTCACTGCTATATCCTTGGCACCTTAAACAGTATCGAACCCACAAAGTTTGGTGAACAGTGGTGGAATGAATAAATGGCCTCTCTATTTTTCCTGCTGGCTGATTACCTTTCAGTCCATAATGTAGAGCCATTTCTCTCATGTCCCTTGATTTCTTCTTCTTATACTTAAGTCTTAAGTCACTGCCATCGTTATAGACAGAAAATGACCTCAAACCACCTGAATCCCAACTCAGGGGACAACAGAGAGACCTGCCTGAAGAATTTCCTTGGATATAGCTGCCTTTCCAACCTCCTCCTCCTCAAGACTTATCCCGATGGTTCAAATGAATTCCCTCTTCTTTCTACCCCATGGGGCTCTCTTAAAACCAGTGGAACTATAGCCATGTCTCACACATGTGGTAACTAATGCTCCAAATGTTAAGTAACCGTATCAGATATATCCAGCTGCTGACTCTGCAGGGCCGTAGAAGAGTATCTCCAAGCTTCTGCCATCTTGGCTCTCACACAGAGCTATTAGCATGACTATACTAAACTTCCTCCCTTCTCCCTTTTCTTCTTTTTTATGGCCGCACCTACAGCATATGGAAGTTCTGAGGCTAGAGGTCGAATGGAGCTACAGCTGCCTGCCTACACCACAACTGCTTGTGGCAGTGCTGGATCCTTAACCCACTGAGTGAGGCCAGGGATCAAACTCACATCCTCATGGATACTAGTTGGATTCTTAACCTGCTGAGTCACAAAGGGAACTCCAAACCTCCTTCATTCTTTAGCCCCAAGTTTTAACCCTACTCCAAGATTCTACGCTCAGACGTGCAATACCACTATGATATGCAGAGGTGAAGAAATTTAAATGTTTATGCACATATCATCAAAGCACTTTAGAGCCCTCCTTTCACTTTTACACACACCTAGCCTGTGGTGCTTTGGGCATGTTCTTTCACCTACAGCAGACAAATGGACAGACTGGATGTCAGAATAATTAAAAAGCCCTCTTACCTAGCAACAAAACCAGGAGTGGAGGGGATTTGAACCCAGATTCTCACCACGTGCACCCCACCACAAACACACATCTGCTCTGATTCCTCATCATTCTCTAACTTGCACCAGTCACATAAGAAACTTATTTTGTTTTCTTTTTCTTTCTTTTTTATTAGTTATAAGAAATTTACTGATGTTCAACATAATATATGATCAAGAAGGTAATTAAAAAACCCCTTTTCCGGAGTTCCCGTCGTGGCGCAGTGGTTAACGAATCCGACTAAGAACCATGAGGTTATGGGTTCAGTCCCTGCCCTTGCTCAGTGAGTTAACGATCCGGTGTTGCCATGAGCTGTGGTGTAGGTTGCAGATGCGGCTCAGATCCCGCGTTGCTGTGGCTCTGGCGTAGGCCGGCGGCTACAGCTCCGATTAGACCCCTAGCCTGGGAACCTCCATATGCCGTGGGAGCAGCCCAAAGAAATAGCAAAAAAGACAAAAAAACAAAACAAAACAAAAAAACCCTTTTCCATCAAAAGCCTTTCTAAGCATGAAACAGACCCTAGAAATCAGGAGTGAAAAGATTAACCAATTTGACTACATGTAAACTAAATATTTCTGCAGGATAAAAGTCCTTAATATAATAATGCCGTTTGCAGCAACATGGATGGAACTAGAGACACTCGTACTAAGTGAAGTAAGTCAGAAAAGACAAATACCGTATGATTTCACTTATATCTGGAATCCGATATGTGGCACAAATGAATCTTTCCACAGAAAAGAAAATCATGGACATGGAGAACAGACTTGTGGTTGCCAAGAGGGAGGGGGAAGAAGGGGGAGGGACTGGGAGCTTGGGGTTAATAGATGCAAACTATTGCTTTTGGAATGGATAAGCAATGGGATCCTGCTGCATAGCACTGGGAACTATGTCTGGTCACTTATGATGGAGCATGATAATGTGAGAAAAAACAATGTGTACATGTATGTGTGACTGGGTCACCTTGCTGTGCAGTAAAAAGTTGGGAAAATACTATAAATCAGCTATAATGGAAAAAATAAAAATCACTATTAAAAAAATACAAGTCCTTGATAAACAAAAGCAAAAGACACAAGCCATACTGAGGGAAAATATGCATCTTATATCACAGACAAATGGTTAATTTCCCTCATGAATAAACAGCTTTGAAAGAATCAATTAATAAACTTACCAACACAATAAAAGAAACGTTAAAGGATATTAATAGATATTTAACAGAAAAGAATATACAAATAGCTCTGAAATGTGTGAAAGATGAACAATCTCATTCACAATAAGAGAAAGCACTTAAAAATACACTGACAAATCGCTTTTCATTTCTCAAATTGACAAAGTCCAAAAAGTTTGATAAACTGAGTTGGTGAGGGTTTAGGGAAATAGGCACCTCCAAAACACAGGGCCGCACCTGTGGCACATGGAGGTTCCCAGGCTAGGGGTCTAATTGGAGCTGTAGCCACCAGCCCACACCACAGCCACAGCAATGCCAGATCGCTGCATCTGCGATCTACGCCACAGCTCAGGGCAATGCCGGATCCTTAACCCACTGAGCAAGGCCAGGGATCAAACCCGCAAACTCATGATTCCTAGTCGGAATCATTTCTGCTGCATCATGATGGGAACTCCATAAAGTAATATGTTTTATGAAGAGAAATTTGGCAATGTTTATCATAATCACAACTGCTCATATTGTTTTACTCCCTTCTTGGAATTTATCCCAAAATATACCCTCATCTGTGAAACGATGCATATATTTTGCTATTTATATTGCATCATTATTTTAAATAATAAAAGGTTGTAAACAACTTAAACGTCCATCAGTAGGGGGCTAAATTATGATACACTTATAGAAACATTTTCAGCTTAAAAAATAGAGTGCTTTTTAATATGATGATATGATATATATATATTTTTTAGTCCTTTATTTTTTTAGGCCTGCACCTGAAGCACATGGAGGTTCCCAGGCCAGGGATTGAATCGGAGCTACAGCTGTCAGCCTACGCCACGGCTATAGCAACTCAGGATCTGAGCCGCATCTGTGACCTACACCACAGCTCACGGCAATGCCGGATCTTTAATTCACTGAGCAGGGCCAGAGATTGAACCTGCATCCTCATAGATACTACTTGGGTTCGTTAACCACTGAGCCATGATGGGAACTCCTGAGAGATTTTTAACATATATTAAGCGGGGAAAAAAGAGATACAAAGCAATACGTAGTGTGTACTCCCTTATTGTGGAACAAAATGGGGAAACAGGTATTCGTATTTGCCTGTATATAAGTTAGCTATGCAAAGATATCACAAAACTGGTAATGTTTGTTGTCTTGAGCAAGAGAGCCAGGTGGCAGATGTAAGTGAGATATCTTACAAACATCCTTTCAAAATCCCTAAATTCTAAACCAGGTGAATGAATCACCTCTCCAAAATTTTTAAATTTTGTTTTAAATTTTTGTTTTTGTGAAATATCAATCTAATCATCATCAAAAATTAAAATCTTGGATTAAAATCTCAATAAAAGCAGCAAATAACATTAAAATAATTCATTATTCTTGGAGTTCTCTTCTAGCACAGGGGGTTAAGTATCTGGAGCTGCACTGCAGTGACTCGGGTCACTGCTATGACGCAGGTTCCAGCCCTGGCCCAAGAACTTCTGTATGCTGCAGGTGCAGCCAAAGGAAAAAAAAAAACAACTTTATTCTTAACTCATGGTTGGATAAGGGAGAGAGGGAGATGCAGATTGTGAGAAAGTGGGAAGAACAAATGCCATCTAGGAGAGGGATGATGGGGAATGTGCCAAGAGAGAATCATGAATTAGGGAGAGAGGCAGGGGCAGCTGCTGCTGCAGTAGGCGTTGCCTGGGTGAAAATGCTGCTACTGCACTTTGGCATCCACCTCTGGGTGTGCTTCAGATCCAACTGTCCTTTGTTACTACTGCTCTTTGAGACTGAGTTTATTTTTCCATGGACTTCTTGGGGTTTCTCTT
This sequence comes from Phacochoerus africanus, assembly GCF_016906955.1. Taxonomy (NCBI): domain Eukaryota; kingdom Metazoa; phylum Chordata; class Mammalia; order Artiodactyla; family Suidae; genus Phacochoerus; species Phacochoerus africanus. The sequence goes on from NC_062544.1 coordinate 227,330,892, forward strand.
GTGTATAAGGAATTGACAAAGGTTTGAGAAATTTACTTAGGAAACATGGAGGTCCTCTGACCCCATCAGAGAAAATAAACAAGTGTAAAGTGGTACTTATGGCAGGATAAAATAACTGTGAGTTCATGATTTGACAGGCAATATCAATAAAATGAATTTGTGGCTATTCCATGGATTTATTGGATTAACCTACATAAGTATATGTATTATAAGGAGTGAGAATAACTTATAACGCCAGTTTATCCCTGTATATTTTGCTTTCTTATTAATATTGATGATGCCTTTGTTCCCATAACACTTTAAACAACTCTCCACTTTAGAAGGTATCTACACTAAAATGGTTTGCTTATGTATCCTCTCTTGTGTACTAGTTTGTGAACTTTATGAGGGCAGTGGGTTTTATCTCACCTTCGTATTCTCAAATCGAGTACATTATAAATAATCACTACCGAATTTAATTCAATTCAAACTCTTATTAATTAGGGGTTATGTATGCATGCAACGAAGACCCCAACAAACCGCGTCCTGAACAAATACGACTCACATAATAAAAAATACACAGGTGGCAGGCCAACATTAATGCAGTCCCTGCTGGTAATTATCACCTATCTGGGCTGCTTACAATTTTCTGCTTACCAGCCTGGTGTCCCGTGATCCTTCTCTCGGTGAAAGATGCTGGAGCCCACGCCCGCACTCCGGTCCTGAGTAAATGCAAAGGGGAAGAGGCCAAAGGGCACAATCGCTCAATGCACCCATGCCTGCCAGCTCCGCTTACATCCCATTGGCCAGAAGTGTATCACGTGGCCTCCCCTGGCCGCAGTGGAGTCTGGGAACCTGAGTGATTTCACTGAGCACTGCTGCATCTTATAATAAAATCAAGGTTCCCTTAGTATGGAAGAAGGGGATAATGAAGAGTGTTGGTCACAGGTAGGTAAAGGCCAAAAACACAGCCAAATTTCCAACTCTGAAACCTCCCTCTCATTAGCCATGTTTCTCCTGTCTGTAGATTGACGGTGGTGACGGTCCATGCAAGAGCAAATCCCAGCCCTTTCAGTTTCCTTTCATTTTGGCTATAGAGCATCAGAGGCCCTCTGTTACCTTTTTTTCTACCTGCCCCCTTTCCAAGGAGTATGTTCCTGGCATCTTCTAAGACTCTAAATGAAATAACAAGTGCCGGGGGAGGAGCAGTTCATTCCCTAGACCATGGGCTGTCTTCAGATTGAGGATTGGATATTCCTGAGAGGCAGAACTGGATGCAAATTCCTTCTCACTCAGCTGCTCTTCTGCAATTCCAGCCCCCTTCCCCCAACGCAGCAGTCCTCTGTGGATTGTAACACGGGATAGTCTCCATCAGTGGATTTCTTACAAACATCTGGCAGCAGAGCCTTGCCTGTTCCAATGCTCTGAGTCCTTTCAGACCACAGGCGTTCTCCTGGATGGTCAAGTGATCTTTCCCCTGGGTCTGAGGAGGAAATTTGTGCTGGTCTCCTGGGCTTCTTTCTGAGCCGTGGAAGGTTGTTTATTCCACATAATTAATGGACAGAGAAACTGAGCCTAATTTATTTTACTCGTAGGAATGCAAGTCTGTTCTTTCAAGAGAAGAATGTCTTTGCCTCACCCAAGCCAACTCAGAGTTTCCCAAAAGTGGTAGATACTCTTGGGCCAAAGGTGAGGGGAAGGAGCAATTCTCTAATCTAAAAGAAATGAACCATTTTAAAAAGAAAATCATGTTTCTGTTTTGGCCTTAGCATTTTAAGCTCTTTGTGTGAACATCTCAAATTATTTTTGAAGGGCATTTAATAAGGATTTGTGGATTACAGCTATGTGTTAACAGAGTAGATTTCTGCAGCCTTCAGAATTTCCTAGCTCTTTAGGAAGTTGATATTCTTTAACTTATCTTGAACCATTATTGGACTCTCCTCACACATCTGAAGCTAAAGAGAGGACAGCACGTTGAAAATGCATACCTGCTGTATACAGAGCAATGTGCTGGGGTGGTGATAAATTATAAAGACTATGGCGTTGAGACCCTGTCAGACTCCATCTGCAAAACTCTTCGCAGATGAGTTTTAGGAAGTCTTTAGAGTAAATCAGCAAAACCTACATCCTTTTCAGCAAAAGTCATTAATTGCACACTGGTAGTAGTCACAGATCTGTGTAGTGGTAAAGGAGATAGCAGAATGGGAAAAGCATGGTTTCAGACCCAAGCCTATGTCTGTATTCCAGCTCTGCTGCTTGTATTAGGGAAGTTATATCCCTAGCAAGTAGCCTCTCTTTGCTTATTTCTTTGTCAGTAATCCTGCCTTGCAGGATTGTTGTTACTGCAGGCTAAATTCTTGCCTCCTGGTAAGGTACTTAGTAGATGATAGTTTTAATTCACATACAAAGCTTTTCCCAGTGTTTAACTTCCTCTGAAACCTGCTAAACTCAAAACAAGGTGGGCACTGGCCTCAGCACTACCTCCTATGACAGGAATAGGTACTCTTTGTCACTGACTTGGTGTGGCACCCATCCTTGAGTACCAGGATTGGGTTAGGTACCTGGGTGCTCCCGGAGCCCCCTGGGCTCCCTTCTGTGGCAGCTCTTAACTGACACTTTCCCAATTGCCTGCCTTCTCTGGAGACTGTCTTTTGCTTTATTTTGACAGGTAAAGGTCATGGTAGCCACTCTTTTCTTTTAAACAGCTTTATGAAGGTGTAATTTAAATACCATAAAAATCCATTCATTTTCAGTGTACAACTCAATGGTTTTTCAGTAATTCTACAGAGTTGTGCAATTATCACCACACTCTAGTATTCAAACAACTGCCTCCGCAAAGAGATCCCATTTGCCCGTTCACAGTCACCCCACTCCCTAGCCCAAGCCATTACTCATCTACTTCCTTTTTTCTTTTTTTTTTTTTGGCTGTGCCTGTGGCATGAAGAAGTTCCCAGGCCAGGGATCAAACTCAAGCCACAGCAGTAACCTGAGCCACACCAGTGACAACACTGAGTCCTTAACAGATAGGCCATCAGGAAACTCCCATCTACTTTTTTTTTTTTTTTTTTTTTCCCCAGGGCCGCACCTGAAGCATATGGAAGTTTCCAGGCCAGGGGCCAAATCGGAACTATAGCTGCCAGCCTATACCACAACCACAGCAATGCTGTATCCGAGCCTCATCTGTGACTTACACCACAGCTCATGGCAATGCTGGATCCTTAACCCACTAAACGAGGCCAGGGACCAAACATACATCCTCATGGATGCTAGTCAGGTTTGTAACCACTGAGCCACAACAGGAACTCCCCTCAGTAGCTTCTTACCTTGCCACTTTACCTTGTGTGAATTTTTAAAATTCTGAAGTGAGAAACACCTCTTCTCTCACTCTCAGCTTGTTTTGACATTACTTTCTTCTCATTCTCTGTGCCAAAATTGAATACTCATCTATCCCAGTTCATAGTGGGCATCTCATAAATATTTATTCACTTATTCAATATTTATGTACTGAGCATCTGGTATGTACATTATTTTAGGTGCTTGGGATACTTTCATGAACAAAATAAGGCAAAACTCTCTATTTTCCTAAGGATGATGTTTCCCATTTGGGTATCTGCAACATCAGTAATGTTTAAGAATTGGGCCCCCAAAAGCTTTAACATGTTTTTCAAAAATCATTAGACATGAGGTCAAAAGACATGAAAAAATTATTCACACAGGAGGAAATATGGAAAATCATTTAACACAGAAAACAGATCGCCTCAGTAATAATGAAAAAAAAATAAAATATAAACAACTTCATCATACAATTTTAGTAGAAGCACCAAACAAGTTTAAGTCATCAAAAATTAGCAGAAACATCATACAATTTTGTTATCAAAAAGAAGTTAAAATTTTGAATGCAGTGTAGATGGGGTTATAGGAAACCAAAAAGATTCATAAACTGCTGATGCCATTTTAAATTGAGTCTTTGGAAACCAATCACATCACTGATTTAGAATTTAATTTTTTTTCATGAATGTTTAAAGGAAATAATTTAGGGGGAAAGTTATATTAGTGCTATTAATAAAAGAAAAAAAAACACCAATATATTCCAAATGTCCTACCATTTGTGAGTAAATAAGAAACCTAAGGCACAATAGGATGGAATGCCCTTATCTACTAAAAACAGTGAGAAAACCATATACTTTGTGATACACAGAATATACACAAAATAACAGATAAAATAAAGAATGAAAACTATTATGCAGAAAATGCGCCCTTCCCGTCACAGCGCAGCGGAAACAAATCTGACTAGGAACCATGAGGTTGTGGGTTCGATCCCTGGCCTCACTCAGTGGGTAAAGGATCCGGCATTGCCATGAGCTGTGGTGTAGGTTGCAGATGAGGCTCAGATCTGGCATTGCTGTGGCTCTGGTGTAGGTCAATAGCAACCTTCTGAGTCAATCCCTAGCCTGGGAACCTACATATGCTGTGGGTGTGGCCCTAAAAAGACAAAAAGACAAAAAAAAATAAATAAAAATTAAAAAATAAATTTAAAAAATTAAAAAAATTGATTATAGCGATATAAAATATGGATTAGAAAAGAGCATATAGTGATACATGTATTTGTTTTGAGAAACTTTTTGTGACCTGTACAATGGATTTTTTTTCTGCCATACCCATGGCAAATGGAATTTACTGGGCCAGGGATCAAATCTGAGCTGCAGTTGCAACCCACACCACAGCAGCAGCAACACCAGATCCTTAACCTCCTATGCCATAGTAGGAACTCCTATAATGGATTTTTAAAACTTAGTAGCCATTCTTTCCCGCCCCCACCCCAGCCCCACCTTATCCTCTCTTGCACTTTATTGAGGCAGGAATTGCCATCTATAAAGGGGGAGGGTATTGCCCAAGGTCTCCCAGATGGTTATTCACTAGAACAGTATAAAACATGTCTCAATCTTTTTGTGTGTGTGCTTTTTTAGGCTGCACCCGAGGCATATGGAGGTTCCCAGGCTAAAGGTTAAATTGGAGCTACAGCTGCTGGCCTACACCACCGCCACAGCAATGCCAGATCCTTAACCCACTGAGCAACGCCAGGGATTGAACCAGCAACCTGATGGTTCCTAGTCAGATTAGTTTCTGCTGCGCCACGATAAGTCTCAATCTTCTTTACCACCTAACACAGTCTTGGTACACAGTAGGAATCCAAGATATTCTATTGAACGACAAACTGACTTTTATAAGAGAAAACTGATATGCCATAATTTACTGAAATGCCCACATCCTGGGATTCTTGGCTCTGGGGATCCAGCTGAGCGTCGACATCTACGTATGAAAGATTTGAACTCATAGAGCAGAACCCAAAGACAAAACAAAGCAGCAAAACCAAAAACCAAAAAGCAAACAAAAAACAAGAAAAGGAAATCTAAAGAAGTATTCTGCTTTGGTGGAAGGTTGCTATTCTACCTAAAATACTTGGAATAATCCTAATCTTCATGGGTGTGCCTTTTGTCCTGAAGATGTGGGTCCTGTACCAATTAAAAGCTACGGGTTTATTCTGGTTTATTTCAGGCAGCCTGCTGTGGCATCTTCCTGTTACGGTTGATGACAGTGTCTGGCTGAGCCAACCCTTGGACTCTCATTTGGGTTAGAGCATAATGTTCATTATCTTATTTTAAAAGGAAGCAGAGCTGGTATAGGAAGTCTATGGAGAACCTTGGAGGGAGACAGTAACATCTCTCATTGCAGAACTGGGACAACATGAAAAAAAAAAAAAAACAAACAACAACCGAGATGGAAAAAGGTGTCTGGCTGCTTGTGTTTGTTTGCGGAGCAGTCCAGGTGTGAAGGGAAGAGCGAGGCTGGGCAAGTCACCATGGCCTCAGTTTTTCCAAGGGTAGATGACAATGAGGAGATTCAGAGGAAGTAACAGATCTGAAAGAATTTTGAAAAATATAAACGCTATACAAACTAGTAGAGGTGATGATGGTGGGTGAAAATGAATTCAGCATGGACAATAATTTAAAAAAGAAGCAATTGGTGTGATGTCATTTCTTTTGAAATGATGGTGAGGAGAGAGTGATCAGAGGAGGTCATCCTTATAAAGAGGGAGGGAAATGACCTAATGACAGGTTTTATACAACAAAGAGGATGGGAAAAAACCCTCGGCCAGTTTCCTCTTGTCTATTCACCCACCATCCAGCTACCTCTGAACATCAAACAGTCATGAACCGTGGCCAAAGTTAGCCTCCCCTTTTCACTGTCCTTTCCCTAACAGCATAGGCTCAGCGAGGGACCCTGGAAAATAGCAGAGGTTGAATAGAAAGGACAACAGACAGATTCAAGGGCTAGGCTGTGGATCCTGTGTGACCTGGAGAGGTTTTTTTTCATCTCTCTCATCCCAGGTTTCCTCATCTGTAGCCAAGGAGGAAGAAAAACCTGTTTAACTTACTATACACTTTTTACAAACCACAAAGCACATTATAGATGAATTTTGCTGTTATTCCCTAGCCATTTTTTGGCCTCAGTTCCTGCATTTGTCAAATAGGGACAATGACATCTATCTTACCAGGCTATCAGTGACCCTCTGCATATATCTGAGTCTCACATTACTTCTCACCCAAGATCTATAGGCTCCTAGTTCTCTGCCACTTGCTGGCATATTTATTTCCAACAGGACATTCTTTCTGTCCTGCTGTTAAATTTCACCCTCAGAGAATTTGCAGTTTGCTTGGTAAGCAAAGCTCTCCCATGGTTTACCTGACTGCCTCTCTCTATAGGAGCCTGCCACTCTCAGCAGCTGGGACCCACATCTAACACAAGAAGCTCTTGCTCTATCCTCCAAAGGGATTTCGGCAGTCCACTTACTCCTGACGCTCTGGCCATGCTGATTACAGGGAGACCCCGGGAGGAGATGGAAAAGCCAAGGGGATGGTGACAACTAGAAGGCACTAAGAAGGAGCTCTCAGACCTGGGCTACTAGCAGCCCGGGGGATGCTGAGAGTGGAGGGGCTGTGTCCCCCAGGGCCTGCCGTCTCCTGTCTTCCCTCCCAAACAGATAGCCCTTCCATTCACATCCACATGCGTCTATTCTCTGCCTCTTGAGTGGGTCTGAAACTGGAAAGCATCTGCCCTAGTTTCATCTGGGTGTGATTTATAAGGACTCCCTGCGGTCCCCTCTCTCCCTTCTCCTCCTCTTCACCTCTGGGGCTGGCGGGTCTTGGGTTTTTTTTGTTGTCGTCTTTGAACAGGCTTGTGTTTCTTGAGACTGGGTCACCTTGATTTATTATGCCCTGGACTCATTAACAAAAGACTCTGGGACAGGTCATTTATTTTCTGAGTGGCGATTTCCTGTCCTACCCCAGCCCTGCTCTGCAGGGGCCTAGCGGAGCCCCGAATTATATTAGCTGCACTGTCACCATGGGAGAACGGAATGGAGCAAGGAAGGTTCAGAGGGCAGAAAACGTCTCTTTTCTTAAGAGCTTTTCTCCTCACTTTAATGATTTCCTTCAGAGTCCCTTTTGGTAGTTCTTTCTTTTTTTCCTCCTCCAGCAAGTGGGACAAAGTTTAACCAATAAGTTGTGGGCCTGCCTTCTTAAAGGAACAACACTGACCTTACTTCTCTATTTCATATTTGAATTAACATTTGTATGCAAAAAAAGTGTATGTATATATATAATGTATATTAAAATGTGAGTAATATATACATTACTCTCTATATAGGGTACTAGTGGGCTCCAAGGCTGAGCGTGATTTAGATGAATTAAACTTTATGTTCACTATAGTCATCATTCTTGTCAGGCCTTATTCAAATTATACATTCATGTTTGGTCACGAAAAACTTGAGACGTTAACAATTTAGAGATAAGGTAAAAATGAAATTACTTAAGATTTTTAGATAAGACGTTGGGAGGAAATTTTTAAAAACTGGCATTGTTTAGACTGAAGTTCAGAGGCTGAAGAATGATTTATTAACTGGTTTCAGGTCTCTGGAAGGTAGTTATATACAGGAATGATGATGACCAGCTGTTTTTCTGACTGCACTAAGGATAGAACAAGGGGAAGTAGAATTAAATTATAGCAAAGAAACAAATAATAGTCATAAAGGTAGCCATGGCTAAAGTCTGTCAAGAAAGACATGATACATCTGTAAGGTTGTAAGGTTGTTAGTCCCAATTTATAGATTAATGAATGGAGGCTCAGAAAGGTTAAGCAACTTGCCCAAGGTCATGCAGCGAGGAAATAATAGAATCAGGTCTAGCAGACTCCAGTGTACAAGAAGGTGGACTTAGAGGGCAAAGAAGTTAGCTCCCCCCACCCCAACCAAAAATAATCACCTTACCAAGTCCCCATCTAGATTGATTTGTCTTTGGAAGACAGGGGATTCAAGTCCATGGACTTCATGCCTTGGGATTCTGTGCTATACCTGACTCTGAGCTGGGAGGCCAGTATTCCTCATTCACCCTCAAACCAAGAGAGAAGCAGACTGGGCTGACCCAGCAGCACTCCCCTGAAGCAGTCTGAGGACCTTTGGCTCTGGTTGGCTGGTCTCCACTGCCTGTCACGGGCTGTACTCCCAGACAAAGGCTCTGGTCTAAGGGAGGACATGAGTTTGTGGGTATGGATGGCTGAGGCTCAGGAAGGGCATCCCTGTGGTCCCAGTGCATGCCCTCCCAACGTTCATCGCCCTAGGGTAAGGCCAGTGAAGGAGTTTCCAGTTTGGTCTATTGTCAGGTTTGGAATGTATCCAAAGCCACCAAAGTGGCTGGACTCCTTTTGAGCAGTGTGCAGAGGTGGGAGGAGCAGATCCCTGCTAGATCAGTGCTCTGCCCATGGGTCAGTCTGAAACAGCTGTGATGGAAGAGCAAAGCTGTAAGACACCAGGGCTGATTTACTGGATGGGAAGGATGGCTTACATTTCCTGTACACTTATTCTGCCAGGCACTGTTTGAATGGCAGTGAACTATTTTAGCTCATTCAGTCTTTGCCACAACCCCATGAAGTCAGTTATATTATTATCCTCATTAACAGAACAGAAAACAAAGCACTGGAATCAGCTAGATCTAATTCTGCTACTTCCTTACTATGTGGCCTTGTGCAAATTGCTTAATCTCTCTGAGCCTCCATTCATTAGTCAATAAAATGGGACAAAAAGGTCAATAACTCATCAAAACGCAATAGCTAGTAAGGGAGTTCCTGGTGGCTCAGTGGGTTAAGGATCTGGCATTGTCACTCCTGTGGCTCAGGTCACTGCTGTGGTGTGGGTTCCATCACCAGCCTGGAGACTTACACATGCCACTGCGGGTGCAGCCAAAAAAAAAACTAACCAACCACCACCAACAGCAATAACAAAAAACCAGCTAGGAAGGATTGGAGCTTGAATCTAGACCCAGAAATAGTCTGATTCTGGAGGCTGCATTCTTTTTTTTTTGTCTTTTGTTGTTGTTGTTGTTGCTATTTCTTGGGCTGCTCCCGCGGCATATGGAGGTTCCCAGGCTAGGGGTTGAATTGGAGCTGTAGCCACCAGCCTACACCACAGGCACAGCAACACGGGATCCGAGCCACGTCTGCAACCTACACCACAGCTCACGGCAACGCCGGATCGTTAACCCACTGAGCAAGGGCAGGGACCGAACCCGCAACCTCATGGTTCCTAGTCGGATTCGTTTAACAACTGCGCCACAACGGGAACTCCATGGAGGCTGCATTCTTAACCTCCATGGCTTAGGATGAGGTGCCTGGAGTACCACACTTCCTCCTTACCACCCGCCCCCCTGGAGGAACTTTTGCTCTGGGGTCACTGACTCAACAATGACATAGCTTCTCCACTGCCTGGTTTATAAGAAGCACTAACAACTGTAAACATTGTTTTAGTTTAAGCCTTTTACATTCACTCTTTCTCTGTCTCTTTCTTAGCAAACATTTATCAAGAAGCAAACATTTTACACTCCTCAGCTCAGACCTTGGGTATTGAGGGGTTAATCCTTCTCTAATTGGTCAGTTAATTACTTGGAAGGTGTAGAAGAAGGTAGAAGAGGAGGGTGGGATTTTCCACATGGGAGGTGGCAGGAGGAGAGAACCGGTGTCTGTTCCTTGCCCACTTGAGCTAAAAGTTTTCCCATTAGTTGCTACTTTTGGGGCAGGTGTTATCAGCATGATTTTACAAACGAGGGAGGCTAGGTAACTTGCCTGAGGTCATGGTGCCTGTGTACAAAGAACCCCAGAATGTCACCTTCCAGACCTGTGCCCAAGACCCCTGATGCTCTTTGGAGCAAAGCACAAGACAAAGGACCCAAAAGGCTCAGCCAGCAGCACGTCAGTGAGCACACAGATGGAGTGACCCTGGCAACATCCTTGAGCTCGGCCTGAGCTAAGCCCCTCTGCTCTCCTGGGAGGATTTCCACCTTTGGTGTGTGGAGCGGCAAACTGGACAAACAAGAAGCCATTATTTTTGGGTTCTGCTCTGCCAGAGGCCTGGGGCATGACAAGATGGTTAATGCTAAGTTTGGCATGCCTTCTCTTCTTAATTTAGGCCTCCTCCTAGGAGGGAATCCAGAGGCAGGGAGGGGAATATGAGAAAGGGAAAGGAAAAATAATAAGAGATAAGTGAGAAAAGAGAATATTTATAGCACTTGGAACATCTAATGGAAACCAGCTGCCTGTCGGGGGAGGGAGAGGAGTTGCGGGGGGAGGTCTCTGGTTTTGCCTGCAAGGGATTATTAGGCCTTCTCTTGTACGTACCTGTGTGGGGAGGGGTGTCTGGGCAGAGAGAGAGGGAGAGAGAGAGAAGGGAGCCAGGAGGCTTGGGGGAGGCTGTGCGCTGGGAACACTGGACAGGAGAGAGCTGATATCCCCTTCTGGCCTCACTCCACCCCCACCCCCTGCCTTCATTTTAAACTGGAGCTGATTCAAACCTGCTGCTCTTGGAAAGAGGCCATCAGCACAGGCTCCAACAGAAAGATGATCCATGAGGGGATGTGAGTGTGAGAGAACGGGGCAATTAGAAAGAATGAGAAAATGAGACAAGGGCATAGAAAAGGTGCACAAACAGGGGACGAGGAAGGAGGGAGAGAGATTGAAAGATTAAAATGTTGGGGAGCGTGAGGAGAAGGGAGTGACTGAAAGCCTGAAGTTGGAGCAAATCCAGAGCTGATCCTTCGGGGCCCTGTTCTCTCTCCCACAGACCTAGAGGGCTGCAATAAAGATGTGTCTGAGATTTTCCAGGTCCCTTCCCCATAAATCTGTGTCTTCTGCTTAATCAAGCTCTTCTGGACCCAAAGTGTCATCCAAGAACTGTGTAAAGGACACTTAGAGATGGGGGGTATCATCAATGGGAAAAGTGCAATAACAAAGGGCTGGAATCTGGGGCACACATTTCGAAAGACAGTAGTCAAATGATAAGGAACTTTCCAGAGGCTAATTGGTCCTGAAACTAAAACTTCAAGCATTGGACCTTACCTTTTATTTCTGGCTCTGACTTAGGTTCTTAGGAGAGGATATGTCTATGAACTACAGAGTCGAGTGCCATGTGTTTTTAATTGACATGAGTTCAACAATATGTGTTAGGAAAGGAAAACGGAAAAAAAAAAGAAGCAAAGGACAGAGAGCCATTTAAATGGTGAGGATGATCTGCCCATTTTTCAACTCAATGAGCAGTGTTCGATGTGCTGAGATGAGAAATGTGAGTCTACTTTTCCCTTGGTCCCTTTTGGTCTGGGTTCTCAGATGTATCTCATAATATGATCTGATTGTGTTTAAAGAAGTAATTTATTTTTTTTAATTTTTGAGGGTTTTTTTCCTTTTTCTTTTTCTTTTCTTTTCTTTTTTTTTTTTTTTTTAGGGCCGCACCTGCGTGAAAGTTTTCAGGCTAGGGGTCGAATCGGAGCTGCAATTGCCTGCCTACACCACAGCCACGGCAATGCTGGGATCCAAGCTGCATATGCAACCTACCTACACCACAGCTCAAGGCAATGCCAGATCTCTAACTCACTGAGCGAGGCCAGGGATAGAACCTGCATCCTCATGGCTACTAGTCGGGCTCGTTATTGCTGAGCCACATGAGAACTTCCAAGAAGTAGTTTCTTTTATAAAACATGATCCTTTAAACAAAAATCTACTACTTTATCTCCTACCCAACTGAAGGAAAACACTCATGAAATTATGTTGCACCCGTTGAAAGATGGTATAACAATGAAAGATGGTATAAAGATGTTATAACATCTTGTTGAAAGATGGTCTAATAGGAAATTTAAGGGATTTTTCAAAAGTCATTTTAACTAGACTTTTTTTCCACCTAATAGTGCTAACTTTAGACTTCACTGTCCTGTTGGGGTTGGTGAATGTGTGAAAATGTTGAGAGTTTGGACTTATGGCTGGTCAATGGACTGCTTTCTCCTGATTATGCCGCAAGTCCAAGATATATATATATATACACACACACACACAGATATATATATATATATATATATAAACTGAGAAAGCTCCATAGACCTTTGAATTCAGGCAGAGCCATAATGGGGGGTGGGAAGGGGCAGTGAGAACTCTCTTCTTTCAACTGTGTTTCTCCTTCTCATTGTGTACACTCATCTCCTGTCTCTCCGTCTGAAACAAGTGGCTGACTGCTATCCTACGGCACCACCCTGTACGTTATAGTGGGTCCTGTGCACTGTCAGCATCTAACAAAGTCAAGCCTCTGGTCCCCTCTCTATCTCAGGGTGGTTTGTCCTCATGCTTGTCTAGCTTGTTCGCTCATTGTTTCCCTTCATTAACTCAGCAACAAGTCTTCGGTGCCAGAAGTCAGTTCAAAGCCCATGCTAGCAAGCATGGCAACTTTCCTTTAGGAAAGATCATTATTAACTGCTTTAAGAATTTCATGGGAAAAAGGTCAGACTTCCAAACAAAATGCAAGGATGTTGTCCCTTTTGGGGAGAAATTCGTGATCAAACTGTCAGGTAGGTTGTGACACAGACAACCTCCTCAGACTGGCAGATTACAGCTCTGCAGCAGCCTCATCTTGCTCGTGAAAGCATCTGTCTTCTAGAAATGGTGTCCTTGATCACTCACAGTTCATCCACCACTGTGATTTGGAAAGCTTTTATCCCATTAACTCAACCAGAAATCCCAAGACATTGGGTGGAGGAGGGATTTTGAGAGCACCTACTCTGACCTCCAGGTAAGACTGTGTTGAGTCCTTTATTCTTCAACACTCACCAGGAATGTGATTCTCAACCCTTCAAAGTAATGCTGGAGAAGATGCTTTGGCACTTTACAGTTTTGTGTGTTGGACTTTGCTGCTTTGGTACTTTTTGATCCATTATGTTCCATATTTCCAGGCTATTCTTTAGATTATATATTCTTTCAAGTTTTTCCTTATTTCTGGGTAGACCCAATGCCTTTTTGAAAAACAAGCTATCTCCGTTTGCATCTTGATGAATTGTAAAAGACATCTCCCACCATTCCTTGCACCCTATGACCAGTCCCCCTTTTCTCTAAATTTTCTTTCTTTCTTTCCTTCTTTCCTTCCTTCCTTTTCTTTCCTTCCTTCCTTCTTTCTTTTCTTTCCTTCCTTCCTTCCTTCCTTCCTTCCTTCTTTTTCTCCCTCTCTCTCCTCTCCTCTCTTCTCTTCTCTTTTCTTTTGCCTTTTAGAGCCACACCCATGGCACATGGAGGCTCTTAGGCTAGGGGTCAAATCAGAGCTACAGCTGCCAGCCTATACTACAGCAACACAGGGTCCAAGCTGCTTCTGTGACCTACCCCACAGCTCACAACAACGCCAGATCCTTAACCTGCTGAGTGGGGCCAGGGATCAAACCTACATCCGCATGGACACTAGTCAGATTAATTTCTGCTGAGCCATGACGGGAACTCCTTAAACTTTCTACTATTGTCTTCTCATTTATATATGTTTTATACAAAATGCTAGATATAGGTCAATCACTCTGATTATGCCAGTGAGTGTTAGTAGGAAAACATAACGTATTTCATATTTTTCAATGGCAAGAACATTTTGTGGGGCATTAGCACTTGAATTTATTTTTACTACATGAGTTAGTCTAAATGGATGCATTCATTTATTTAAGCAGTTTAACATACCCCGACATCAATTTGAATGAAAAGTTCTCACTACTCTAGAACTGGAAAATATAAGAGTCCTACATACCATGTGAAACACATAGCACATGGTGTTTCTCAGCTACAATCACAAGCCACGCCTGTGACCTACCCACAGCACACAGCAATGCCGGATCCTGACCTGCATCCTCCTGGACACTAATCAGATTTGTTTCTGCTGTGCCATAACGAGAACTCCCCAAACTGACTACTGTTAAGGCCATTAAGTACCTCTACTGTGATAATTCATATCATGGGAAAGTCCAGAGGTACACTCATCTGGATGCAAGGTGGCTTTTTAAAAGAATTCACTACACTTCTACTGGGTGAATGAATGGCCAATGATGGAGATAAGGAAAACATGAGCAGTGACAGATTTGGGGGCAAAAGATGAGTATAATTTTGGTCCAGCAATTGAACCAGCTATAAACTTATTTAACCATACTTCTAGCCAGTCAACTTTTCTCCATTTGACTTGAAAATTTAATGGAGATTTATTTGGTAGATGCTTAGCAGATAAACCTTTTTGCTGCATTTCCGAACCTACTGGTTTCAACCATAGAATGTGCACTCCTGTCTAGAGACTCCCAAACAATCATGGATGGAGTTGGAATGGTGTGTAGAAGCTGAAGGATGTGAGATGTCCTGCAGTAAGCACTAGTTCCCTCAATAGACCCAACTAGTCTGACTCTTCCACGCGTTGGCCCCAACATACTCTTGTACACACTTCTCCCTGTGCAGTCTCTCCAACCTCACTTCTCTCTGCATGCCTGAGTCCTGCTCATTCTTCAACACTCAAATTCATTTCCTCTTCCTCCATGAAGCCTTCCTTGACTATGCAGGTCACCATAGTTTCCCTTCCAAAAGCTGGTAGTGCCTATTCTGTCCTCCTTCTTAGGTTTCTGTACTATCCGGTGCTCTTTGCTAGGTTCCCGAACTGTCTAGTACTTGTTGCTAGGTTTCTGGGTATGAAGAGCCAGCCAGTATGAACAGGTGGTCTAAGACCCATGACAGAGAAGTTGTGGACATGGAAGTGATAAATCGTGGGGCTGGGGGACTCACACAAGAATGGATAACTGATAGGCTCTTCTTGCAGGGGAAGATACTTTGCACAGATAGCAACCTTCTTTTCCTTCTCCCTTCTTTCTCTCAGAGGAAGGAATAAGCAGACCCAGAACTGCAGCCAAGGAGACCAGACTGACCTAGACTGAGAAGACTAGGCTGAGCTGTAGTAAGGTGTTTGCAGTTTACAAACAAGTCCTGACATCCCAGCTTGAGTGTTGGCAAACAGTGTTATCAGCCCAGAGAAAGTTCTCAGAGATACACCTAGGCCCCAGGCTAAAGAGAAAAGTAGGCAAAACTCCCCCCACCCTCCTCCCACCCCCTACAGTTCCCCAACACTCTGGATGGCCCCAGCCTTCACAATACCCTCTTTGGGCCTTTCACCCTTTGTGTCTAACTGAGCTTGATCATCCTAAGGAACATATAAGGTAACATTAGCTTTTCCTCCTACTCACCAGGTATTGATCTCTTAAGGCCAGTAAGAAGTGGGTGATCAACTGGCTTTATCTTTCCAGGAGGTGTTCTGAACTGAAAGTTCCACTAAACTGGTGTAATTTGGTAGAGGATATATTGAGAGGCTAATGGCTTTGTCTCTCTCTATCAGCTGCCCTCCCCTTCCCAAAACTAGACTTTGAATAAAATACTCAGATCATGGATTCTCTGACTTAGCGTCCGACTTCCTTTCTCTCAGATATTTGCCCCTTCCTCTTGCACCCAGCCAAAGAACCATCCTTGTGGAAAAGACTGAGAATTGGTACAGAGACTTTTGGAAACTACAGGTGATCCCAAAAGAGAGCATCTCCTGAATGCCTTGTTAGTGCAAGTTTCTTGAGGACCATTTTCCACAAGGTCCTAAAGCCTCTGGAAGGGAGCTTTACTGTCTCATCTAACACCCGGTGCAGGATAAACTTCTACAATGTCCTCAACTGGCAGCAGCCAGTTCTTTCCAAGGCAGCCTGTTCCATTGTCCAAGAGCTGTGCTTGTTGGAAGCTTTTTTTACATAAAGCAGAAGTTCAGTTCCAGTTTTACATTTTAAGGTATGTGGAATACAGTTCCTCTTCTCCATGACAACGCTTCAAATTACTGAAAGGCAGTTGTGGTTCTCAATACCTCTTTCCTTCCCTCCTTCCTCCCCTTTTCTCTCTCTCTCTCTCTCTCTCTCTCACACACACACACACACACACACACACATACACACACATGCTCCTCTAGGTTAGACATTTATACTCCCTTAATATCCTAATCTCACACGGTTTCAGACTTTACTACCCTTGATTCACTTCCCTTCTCTGGACATTTGAATTTGCTAATATCTCTTTTAAAGTTTGGCCTTCAAGGAGTTCCCACTGTGGCTCAGCAGTAACAAACCTGACTAGTATTCATGAGGACATGGGTTTGATATCTGGCCTTGCTCAGTGGGTTAAGGATCTGGTGTTGCTGTGAGCTGTCATGTAGGTCACAGACATGGCTCAGTTCCTGCGTTGCTGTGGCTATGGTGTAGGCTGGCAGCTATAGCTCCAATTCGACCCCAGGTGAGGCCCCAAAAGGACAAAATAATAATAATAATAATAATAATAATAATAAAGCTTGGCCTTCAAGATTGGTTATGTTCCATTTATAGAAACGTGCTTGTGTTGAGAGTCTTCCCTCCCTTGATCTTCATTTGATCAAAGTATTTACTATTTACCTAATATGTGTCAGGTCCATCCATTAACACGGAACCTTTCCCCAAGGAATTCTATTTCATCCACTGAGACTTAACTATTAAAAACTCCAAGGGTTCTTTGCTGCAAGAACCTTAATTACACAAAGTTTTCCCATCCTATTTATACTAATATAATATAATTCACATTCATCTATGGCTTTGTTTTCCTTTTGTTATTAGGCAGCTATTTTTTTCCTTTTTAATTATATGTTTCTCTGGGATCAGATAGGAGCTGAGTGATGGTCCTACATGCTTTCATTCACTTGATGGATTTATTAGTTAGGAAAAGCTGAACAACAGCCACAAATACACCCTAAATGTATAAAGGCTTGAGCACAATAGAAGTTTATTTCTCATTTTTATAACTGTTCAAGGCAGGTGCTCCTGGCTGGAACACAGCTCTCCTCCATATGGTGGTTAACGAACCCAGGCTTCTTAGACCCTGGGACTCTGCCAAACCTTAGGGCAACATCATTCAGCACACAGAAACTGTGGGGAAGAACGGCGAAGAATTTTTATGGGCCAGGACTGTGAAGAGTATACAACACTTCCACTCACTACATTGGCCGGAATTTAGTTATGTGGCTCTTCTTAACCGCAAGGACGGCTGGGAAATGTAGTCTAGCCATGTGTTCAGGGAGAAGAGGAAGATAACTTAGAGATTGACACAAGGACATAATTCTATTTCTACTTTTTATGCCAATGTTCATATCCCTAGTTTCATTTCTAAAGAATGTTAAAACATTTCTGTGACTTCTTAGGTATGTTGTTGGATGACCATAGCAGTCAATGAGATTTGGGCGTGTGGTTCTAGTTCAGGACAAGGGCTTAGGGGTAAGTGAGCAGGGAGACCCGAGTTAGCATCCTAGCTGCTGCTGAATTTAAAGAGCTGGAGGAGACTGCGTGTGGGAGGCCAGAGGTGAATGGGAGGGTGAGGCCAGTGCCTGTGTGGACACTGATTGTAATAGTGAAAGGGACAGAAGACTGAGACAGGGAGAAACAGGAAGATCATTCACTGAAGTCCAGGAAGGACTTTTTAAAAAAATTATTCTCTTTAACTTTATGCACCCAAGCTTAGCTATTCCAAATGAATACACAAAATATTCATAAGTATCTAAAAAGGAAAATGTCACTTCATCTCTCAAAACAGTGGGCCATCAAAGACAGAGGAGTTTCAGAGTTCCTGTCTGGCTCTGTGGAAATGAACCGGACTAGGAATCATGAGGTTGCAGGTTGAATCCCTGGCCTTGCTCAGTGGGTTAAGGATCTGGTGTTGTCATGAGCTGTGGTGTAGGTCGCAGATGTGGCTCGGATCTGGCATTGCTGTGGCTGTGGCGTAGGCTGGCGGCTGTAGTTCCCATTAGTCCCCTAGACTGGGAACCTCCATATGCTGCAGGTGCGGCACTTAAAAAAAAATAAATAAATAAAATAAATAAAAAAAAAAGACAGAGGGGTTTCTTAACCTAGTTTTGTTCTGAGTTTTATATTGCATAGTCAAATGCCAGTGTTTTTCTGGATAGATGTATATGTACAATTGATTCACTTTGCTGTGTACCTGAAACTAATACAACTTTGTAAGTCAATTATATTCCAACAAAATTAAAAAAAAAAAAAAAGCCAATGTTTCCCTAATTTGCTCCCTACATGAAGCTGGCAAAAGTACCAAGTCACTATTTTTTGCAAAGAGGTACATTCCAATCTGGATATTGAACAACCATGACAGCCTCCATCTAAGGACATTTTTGTTCTCCTAAGATATACTGAGGGGAAGGACTTTTTAATACCCTAGGCATGGCCAAGCATGTCCTATCCCTAATGTACTACCTGTCTCCCAGGAAGTTTCCAAATACTGAAGATGATAATAGTAACCACGAGGCATACAGTTCCCTTAGCTATGCTCTGTCTCTGCCCTGCTCCCTGCCAGACCCCCGTTGGTTCTACTTAGATCTGACCTCAGGGATCTCCTGCATTCATCTGGAGACCATGACTTTTGCTTACTTCTTCATACTCATTAGGGTAGATTCAGCTCCTAGCACTGGGTTGTTGGCCTTCTTGGCTCACTGACTTCTAAAAAACAAAAGAAAGAATGTATTTCACACTCTCCTAGTATGGCTGGAGGGAATATATGAGATAAATCACATAAAAATGTTTTAATAATTGAAGTGGACCACACAAATGCAATGAACATTCACTGTGATGACCACCAAAGATGGTCAGTCCCCTGCTCCTTGAAGCATGGCCCCTCGGAGGTGGGTTCCTGTGATGATATGTGTGCAAAGGCCCTAACTTTCAGATCCTGGGCTTACAGACTGTGCAAAGAGTACAAGTTTGGCAGCCACAAGTGGCTCACTTCAGGCATATTTATCTGGTTTGGCTGTTAGCTAGTTTATTTTTGTTTACAGGTGGTGTAGTCTACATGCAGGGCTAGGAGTCAGGCTCTCCAGATCTCTAACCCCTGCTCTGTTTTCAGCCTGCTTGCTCTGTGGCCTTGAGTAACCTGCTTAACATCTCTGCACCAGTTGAGCTTTAACCATCACTTCAGAATCATGCTGATTTGTCTAAGAGGTGTTTTATCAGGATGAACTGATTATTACTTCTACATTGATTTTAAAATACTGACATAGGGACTTCCAGTTTCCTGTCCAGCATGTAAGAAGCTTCAAAGTCACTGCTCAGTCCTAACAACAAGTAAAAAGCTGAACGAACTGAAAAACTCAACAACTTTTCTTAGACTGATCAGAGAAGATCATAGGGCAAACCGACTCCCCCAAATTGGAGAGGCAGACAAACAAATATAGAGAATCACAACTTACTGAAACCCATAAGCAGCAACCTCTGTGGAAGTCAGTTCCAAGTTAGAAAACCTGAACTGTACCAGATAGATTGCTTAGAGGCTCACAGTGTATGAGCCAGAGAAGTAAAACCTCCAGGGGAATCCAGTCATGGGGATTGGGACAGAGAGGGAAATAACCCTCACACCTTTGTCTTTTGTGACTTCTAACTCCAAAATCTCTATCAGGTGCTCACAGTGAGGATTGAGAATAATCTTGTGCTTTAGGCAGGGGGAGGGGAGAATGGGGAATGAAATAAGTCCACAGCATTCTTTCCTTAACAAGACATGCCAGGGCCTAACTTGCTGGGACTATCAGAGCCAAATCTACAGGGAGAAAAGGAAATATCCAACTCCGGTCCTCTCTGGGTTTCCACAAAAAAGGAAGAGAAATACATCTCTAGCTGTCCTTTTCCATCAAAGGAGGGAAAAAAACTGAGCACTAGTGAATTTCACAGTCCAGGGGCCCAGACTCGCCAACAGACTGAGACCTAATCACAAGGCTGTAGAACACTTCCCTTCCCCTCACGCCTTACCACTACATTACTAGAGCCTATTTATCATAGCCTCTTTCACCTAGTACATCATATCTACCTTTTCAACAAAAAAATTACAAGACATATAAATAGGCAGAAAGACACAGTTTGAAGAGATGGAGCAAGTATCAGAACTAGACTCAGATATTGGCAGGGATGTTGGAATTATCAGACCATAATGCGACTGTAAAACAACTACGATTAATATGCTAAGGGCTCTAAAGGATAAACTAGACAATATGCAAGAACAGCTGGGTTATGTAATCAGACATGGGAATTCTGAGAAAGAATCAAAAAGAAGATCAAAAACACTGTAAAAGAAAAAAAAAAAGCCTTTGGGAGTTCCTGTTGTGGTGCAGTGGTAACAACCCAACTAGTATCCATGAGGACGCAGATTGAATTCCTGGTCTCTCTGAGTGGGTTAAGGATCTGGCGTAGCCATGAGCTGTAGTATAGGTCACAGACAAGGCTCGGATCCCATGTTGTTATGGCTGTGGTATAGGCCAGCAGCTGCAGCTCTGACTGGACCCCTAGCCTGGGAACTTCCATATGCAGCAAGTGTGGCCCTAAAAAGCAAAGGAAAAAAAAAAAAAGCCTTTGATGAGCTCATTAGTAGATTGGATATGGTTAAGGAAAGAACCTCTGAGCTTAAGGATATGTCAATAGAAACTTCCAAACTGAAAAGCAAAAAGGAAAAAAGCTGAAAAAATTTAGAACAGAATATCTAAAAATAGCCAGTCAACTACAGAAGGTGTACTTAGTAGGAATACCAAAAGGAGAAGAAAGAGAAAGGAACAGAAAAAATGTTTGAAGTCATAATGACTGAGAATCTCCCCAAATTAATTACAGAGAGCATATGACAGATCCAGGAAGCTAAGAGAACATCAAGCAGAGTAAATGACAAAACATTACACAAAGGCACATCATATTCAAACTGCAGAAAAACAAATATAAAGAAGCCAGAGGGAAAAACACACTTTACACCTACAGAAGCAAAAATAAGAATTACATTTGGCTTCTCAGAAACTGTGCAAGCAAAAAGAGAGTGGAGTGAAATATTTCCAGTGTTGAGAGAAAAAACTCACCAACCAGAATCCTGTGCTCTGTGAAATTGTCCTTCAAAAGAAAAGGAGAATTCCCATCATGTCGCAGTGGTTAACTAGGAACCATGAGGTTGAAGGTTCGATCCCCAGCCTTGCTCAGTGGGTTAAGGATCTGGTGGTGCTGTGAGCTGTGGTGTAGGTCACAGACGCATCTCAGATCCCATGTTCTGTGGCTCTGGCGTAGGCCGGCATCTACAACTCCGATTAGACCCCTAGCCTGGGAACCTCCATATGCCTCAGGAAGTGGCCCTAGAAAAGGCAAAAAAAAAAAAAAAGACACACACACGCAAAAAAAAAGACAAGGAGAAATAGAGATTCTCAAACAAAAATCAAAGGAATCTGTTGCCAATAGATCTGTCTTGTAAGAAATTTTAAAAGAAATTCTTCAAGAAGAAGGAAAATGATACAAGTCAGAAACGTGGATCTATATAAAGAAAGAGTGAAGATGAGTAATGAATAATGAAGGTAAAATAAAAAACTTTTTATTTTTCTTATTCTTAACTGATGCAGCAGATAACAGTTCATTCAAAATAATAAATGGCTACAATTATGTGATTATGAATACTCATGTATATATACATATGCTTATATTTGCTTATATATCAATAAAATAAATGGCGCAAAGAACAATCATACAAGGAAAAGTTGGGAATGTTTTGTTATTATAGAGACCTTGTGCTACCCAGAAAATATTAAGATGTTATTAAAAAATGTTATTTAAAAGTGGACTTTAGGAGTTCCCGTCGTGGCGCAGAGGTTAACGAATCCAACTAGGAACCATGAGGTTGCGGGTTCAGTCCCTGCCCTTGCTCAGTGGGTTAATGATCCGGTGTTGCCGTGAGCTGTGGTGTAGGTTGCAGACGTGGCTCGGATCCCGCATTGCTGTGGCTCTGGCGTAGGCCGGTGGCTACAGCTCCGATTCGACCCCTAGCCTGGGAACCTCCATGTGCTGCGGGAGCGGCCCAAGAAATAGCAACAACAACAACAACAACAACAACAAAAAGACAAAAGACCAAAAAAAAAAAAAGTGGACTTTAGCTGTAAATGAATATCGAAAATTCAAAGGCAACCTCTAAACTTAAAAAAAAAAAAAAGTGTAGTTGATATATCAAGAAAAGAGAGAAAATAAAACCATATAAAATACTCAGTTAAAACCACAAAAGGTATAAAAACAATGGACGACAAAAACAGAAAGAAAAAGGGCAGCAAATGGGAAGTAACAAATTATGTTAGACATTAATTGTATCAATAATAACTTCAAATGTCAATAGTCTAACCATATTGAATGCATATAGAAAAGAAAAAAGTCAATAATGTAAGCTTACACATATGAAACCAGAAAAAAAAGGCAAAAGGCAAATTAAATTCAAAGTAAGCAGAAGAAAAGAAATAATAAAAATTAGAGCAGAAACCAATGAAATTGAAAACAGAATCAGTAGAGGAAAAAAAAAAAAACCCAAAAGCTAGTTCTTTGAAAAGATCAATAAAATAAGTCTCAAGCCAGGTTAACCAAGAAAAAAGAGAAAAAAAAATTACTAATATCAGAAATGAAAGCAGAAATGTCATCACAGATCCCATAGACATTAAAAGGATAATAAAGAAATACTATAAACAACTCTACGCTTACAAGTCTGATAATGTAGATGAAATGTAGAGTCTTCGAAAGACAAAATCTGCCAAAACTCACACAAGAAGAAAGAGACAGCCTGAATAGATCTATATCTATCAGAGAAATTAAATCAACACCTTTCCAAAACAGGAAGTACCAGGTCCAGATGGGTTCACTTTGAGTTCTCCCAAACATTTAAGGAGGAAATTTTACCAATTCTCTAAAATCTCTTCCAGGAAATAAAAGCAGAGGAAATATTTTCTAACTTATTTTATGGGGCCAGCTAACAGCAAAACTAGAAAAAGACATTACAAGAAAGGAGAACTACATTGATACCTCTCAAGAATATAGATGCAAAAACTTCAACAATATGTTAGTAATTCGAGCCCAACAATGTACAAAAAGAATTATATACCACAACAAAGGGAGAGGTAATCTAGGTATGCAAGACTGGTTCAAAAATTCAAAAATCAATTAATGCAATCCATCATATCAACAGACTAGAGAAGAAAAATCATAGTCCTATCAATAAATGCATACAAGACATTTGACAAAATCCAACACTCATTCATAGTTAAAAACTCTGAACACATTAGGTATAGAGGGGAACTTTCTCTACTTGATGATGAACATCTACAAAAGCCCTACAGCAAACCTCATATTTATAGTGAGAAACTCAAATCTTTCCAACTAAGATCAGGAACAAGGCAAGGATATCCCTTCACCACTGTTTTTTAATATCACAATGGAAGTTCTAGCTAATGTAATAAGACAAGAAAAGGAAATAAAAGGGAGGTATACACTGGGAAGGAAAACATAAAATTGTTTTTGTTTGCAGTTGATATGATCATCTATGTTGAAAACCCAAAAGAATCAACCAAAACCCCCCCAAACCACCCTCAAAGCTCTTGGAATTAACAAGTGATTATAGGAAGACTATAGAGTACAAGGTTAATATGCATAAGCCAACTCCTTCCCTATATACCAGCAATGAACAGACAGAATTTGAAATTAAAACTACATTACCATTTATATTAGCATTTCCCCAAATAAAATACTTAGGTATAACTCTAACAAAATACATACAAGATCTATATGAGGAAAACTACAAACTTCTGAGGAAAGTTATCAAAAAATTAAATAAATGAAAAGGTATTCCACAATCATGCATAGGAAAACCCAATATTGTCAAGATGTCAGTTCTTTCCAATTTGGTCTATAGATTCAAAGCAATCTCAGTCACAATCTTATCAAGTTATATTGTGGATATTGATAAACTTATTCTAAAGTTAATGTGGAAAGGCAAAAGACACAGAATGATCAACATAACATTGAAGGAGAAGAAAAAATTTGAAGGACTGATACTACCCATCTTCAAGACTTAACTATAAAGCTTCATTAATCAAGACAGTGTGGTGTTAGGGAAAGAATAGACAAATAGATCAATGAAAAAGAATAGCCTAAAAATAGATCCCCAGAAATACAGCCAATTGATCTTTGACAATCAAAAAGTCTTTTTCAACAAATGGTGCTGGAACAACTGAATATCCATATATATATGTATATAAAAAGAATTTACACGCAGTCTTACACCTTTTACAAATATTAGCTCAAAATGGATTATAGACTTAAATGTAAAACACAAAACTATAAAACTCCTGGAAGAGGAGTTTCCATCGTGATGCAGCAGAAATGAATCTGACTAGGAACCATGGCTGTGGTTTGATCCCTGGCCTTGCTCAGTGGGTTAAGGACCCAGCATTTCCTTGAGCTGTGGTGTAGGTCACAGATACAGCTCAGATCTGGGGTTGCTGTGGCTGTGGCTGAGGTATAGGCCAGTGGCTATAGCTCCCATTGGACCCCTAGCCTGGGAAACTTCACATGCCGGGGGTGCAGCCCTAAAAAGACAAAAGACAAAAATAAAATAAAACTGCTGGAAGATAACACAGGAGAAAACCTATATGACCTTTGGTATGGTGATGCCTTTTTATATCCAAGACCAAAGACATGATTTAGGAAAGAAATAATTGATAAGCCAAACTTAATTAAAGTGAAAAACTTCCACTCCAATAAAGACAATGTAAAGAGAATGTGAAGACAAGTCACAGAATGGGAGAAAATATTTGGAGAACATCTGAAAAAGGACTGTTATCAAAAATACTCACAGAACTCTTAACACTCAGTAGTAATAAACAACCTCATTAAAAATGGACCAACAAGGGAGTTCCTGTTGTGGCTCAGTGGAAAGGAATCTGACTAGTATCCATGAAGATGAAGGTTCAATCCCTGGCCTCGCTCAGAGGGTTAAGGATATGACTTTGCCATAAGCTGTGGGGTAGTTTGGCAATGTGGCTCGGATCTGTCATTGCTGTGGCTGTGGCATAGGCCAAAGGCTACAGCTCCAATTTGACCCTTAGCCTGGGAACCCCCATATACCACAGGTGTGGCCCTAAAAAAAAAAGACAAAAAAACAAAAACAACTGGACCAAAGACCGCAAAGATACGTCATCAAAGAAGATGTATGGAGAGC
This sequence comes from Phacochoerus africanus, assembly GCF_016906955.1. Taxonomy (NCBI): domain Eukaryota; kingdom Metazoa; phylum Chordata; class Mammalia; order Artiodactyla; family Suidae; genus Phacochoerus; species Phacochoerus africanus. The sequence continues at coordinate 227,356,341 of NC_062544.1, forward strand.
AAATAAGCACATGGAAAAAATGTTCCACATAAACTATCAGGGAATTGGAGATTAAAGTAATAATAAGATACCACTACACCTATTAGAATGACCAAAATCTGGAACACTGACAACATCAAATGCTGGTGTGGAAGTGGAGCAACAGAAATGATGGGACTGCAAAGTGATACAGCCCTTTAGAAGACCATTTGGTTGTTTCTTATGAAACTAAACATATTCTTACCATAGGATCTAGCAATTGTGCTCCTCGGTGTTTACTCAAAGGAGTTGAAAACTTATGTCCACACAAAACCTGCACACAGATGTTTACAGCAGCTCTGTTCATGACTACCAAAACTTGGAAACAACCAAGATGTTCTTCAATAGGTGAATGGATAAGTAAAACTGTGGTATCCTAAATAATGGGATATTATTCAGCACTAAAAATAAATGAGCTGTCATGCCATGTAAATATATGGAGGAACCTTAAATGAATATTTCTAAGTGAAAGAAACAATTTGAAGAGCCTACACACTGTGTGACTCCAACGACACAGCATGCTGGAAAAGGCCAAATTATGGAGCCAGTACAAAGATATATGGTTACCAGGGGTTCGAGGGAAGAGAGGGATGAGTAGGCAAAGCCAGAGAATTTATAGGGGAGATAAACTATTTTGTATACTATACTTGTCAAAGCCCATGGAATATACAACACCAAGAATGAACTCTAATGTTAACTATGGACTTGAAGTGATGATGTGTCAGTGTAAGTTCATCAATTTTACCACTAGGTGCAGGATGCTGATATGGAGGGAGATTGTGCATGCGTGAGGAACAGGGGTATATGGGAACTCTATGTTCTTTCCACTCAGTTTATAACCACTGTGTTAATGTTTTTACCCCTCTTTGGAAGGCATAGTTAGGTAAGATGTATGCTACATATGTTTACATAGAGGAATTCTGCGCTCCAGTTCACTCATTACCTCTCTTCCAACAATGGCCATTCCTGTCAGAGTTTAGGAACTAAACTCCTTAATACTAAGGATTTACTGGTGTCCATATTCTTTGTTTGAAGGTATTGCCACTGTTCATAGCCTTCAAATTATATACCTAGTATTCTTCTCCATGGCAACTGGGCTGAGAAGGTAAGAAGTGGAAACATGAAGAGAAGGAATGAAGAAAGGAAAGGATATATAAGGTCACTTTAGATCTTTGTGCCATCTCTCAGAGGCCAGCATCCAGAGCACCTCTAGGATGCAGGACCAAGCCATCCTTAACTATAGACCACCCAGTCTGCTGCATCTGCATTCTAGCTCTGCTTAATAAAGTGCAGTAAATATTAGTAATCAAAGTAAAAAACAAAAATGAAAACCTGTTGGTTGACAGTGGGAGCATGGACAGTTGAATTACAAATGAATGCTTGAGATGAGAACAATCTTGATCTTGTCTCAGTTAGGGCCCTTAGGTGCCCTCATTCTTCTTAATAGCCTTTTACGGTTAGGCAAGTGAGTTATCCTTACTGGAGGAATTAGAAGTTTCTTCATTTTTACAAATGGCCAGGGAAGTCCCAGTCAGGTATCTCTGGACCAGGTAACAGAAGTTTAGGTTTACTTTTGTCTTGCTAGAGAGACTCTTAATGGTCTCAATTCTTTGATTCACCCAAGTTTCACAATTCTGAAAAGAAAAGGAGGTGTTATCCTTACCTGGCTGGCTTTTAGCTAGCTTACTTGAGATTTCTGGAGTATGCCAGTGTTAGGATAGGTGTAAACTACTCTAGTTTTTCTTAGGGTTATAGGGATTTAGAACATTTCAGGAGTCACCTATAGATCCTGTCAACATTTATAATATCTGGTCCTCAGCAATTTGCCATGAATTTGTACTTATTAAGGCATAATGGCAATTTAAAAAATTAATACAAAGTGTTCCTGATAATGAGAATCAACTGATATTTACAAAGAAGTTGTATTTTTTTTTTTATTTTTTGGTCAGCATCTGTAGCATATATGGAAGTTCCTGGGCCAGGGATCAAATCCAAGCTGCAGCTGTGACCTACACTACAGCTGTGGCAATGCCAGATCCTTAACCCACTATGCTGGGTGGGGACTGAATCTATGCTTCAGCAGCTACTCAAGCTGCTTCAGAGACAATGCCAGGTCCTTAACCCACTGTACCACAGTGGGAACTCCCACAAAGAAGTTTTTTTAATTTGCTAAGGCTGCTATAACGAAGTACCACAAACAGAGAGGCTTAAGCAACAGAAACATATTTTCTCATAATTCTGGAGGCTAAAAGTCTGAGATAAGTGTTAGTAGGGCCATGCTCCCTCTGAAGGCTCTAGAGAAGGATCTATTCCAGGACTTCCTTCTAGTTTTCAGTAGTTCCTTGGCTTGTGGCAGTATAACTCCAATCTTCACATGGCATTGAATCTGTGTTCAAATTTCCCCCTTTCATAAGGACATATTGGATTAGGGGCCCACCTTCCAGTATGAACTTATCTTAACTAATTACATTTGCAGTGATCCAGTTTCCAAATAAGATCACATTCTGAGGTACTAGGATTAGAAGCTCACGATACAAATTTTGGGGAACACGATTCAACACATAACAGGAGTCAAAGATGAGGAAAAGCCTTTCAAATTGGATCACAAAGCAAAATTCACCTATAGGCTATATAGAGTCCTACCTAAAACAAAGGCATTGGAACGGCTGAGAATAAAACATGGGCACAGAAATACCTTGGGCCATACCTTAGTATCAAGGAAAAAAAAAAGCTTAAAAAAGCTTAAAAAAGTCAAAGAATGGTACTTTGTAATGTTTTAATAGTATGATTTTCAAAAAGATAAAGTACCAACTAACAGAGAATCGATAATCATAAAGCAAAACCCATGGAAGAGAAGATAGGGTAAAACAGAAATCCCTCAACAGTAGGAAATTTAAATTCTGCCCCCTTAGTCCATGACAGATCAAGTGGAAACAAAAAAAGTATGATATAAAAGTGCTTACTATCATAATTAATGAAGTAGATCTGATTGACATGTATCAAGTTCTATACTACAGAGTATGCTTTTTCTACATGAGTTTTGTGGAAGTCACAGCAATTAACCATATTTCAAGCCAAAGAAAAACATTAATTAATTCCAAAATGGGAATATTATGCAAAAACATTCTTTGCCCATGATTTTATAAAACTAGAATCTTCATAATAAATCAATATAGCAAAACAAACAAAATAGAGAGAAAACAACCCTTTTTTAAAAACAACTCTTGGGTCAAAGAGGAGATCAATAAAGAAATTACAAAATATTTTTTAAATGAAAAAAATTAAATCTACAATAAAATATATTTTAAGAACAGATATGGGATAGATAGATGATATAAAACTATATAAAAAGAAAAGCAAGGGGAATGAAGAACAAATAGTTCAGAATGATGTTTACCTCTTATTGAGCTGGAGGGAGAAGAAAGCAGAGGAAGAGGATGGGAAGGACCATAAAGGCAGATGTAAGGCATTGTCAAGACCATATTGGATGGTGGGTCCATAATTTTAAAAGTTATAATGTTAAAAAAGGTAACAGGGAGTTCCTTTGTGGAGCAGTGGGTTAAGGATTTGGTATTGTCATTGCAGTGGCTTGGACATATTCCATGCTCGCTTCTGTGGTATGAGTTCAATGGGTTCATGTGGTTGGGGAACTTCTAAATGCTGTATACATACACAGAGTAAACAAGTAAGTAAATAAAAGAGGGGTACACATTGACCAATGATGAGAGTGTGCCATGAATCAAGACAATGATTAATTCACCTCTATGCCAAAAAATAAATTTAGAAACAATTATATATCAGAACATATAGTGTGCAATTAAAGCACTGCTCATAGAAAAACTTGTGGCCTTACATATGTAGAATAATAAAGGAAAAGACCATCCAACTTAAGGAGTTAATAAAAAAAAACTGAATGATAGTAGGTATAATAATAAACCTAAATAAAGTAGGAAGTAGAAGCTAATCAAAATAAAAGCAGAAATTACTTAACCAAAAACAAAGAATAGAGTGCATTACATTTAAAAGTTTTAAGGAAAAATAACGTACTTAAGGAGTTCCCGTTGTGGCTCAGCGGAAACGAATGTCACCAGGATCCATGAGGATGCAGGTTTGATCCCTGGCCTCACTCAGTGGGTTAGGGATCCAGCACTGCTATGAGCTGTGTGTAGGTCACAGATGGGGCTCAGATCCGGCATTGCTATGGCTGTGGTGTAGGCCAGCAGCTACAGTTCCAATTTGACCATAGCCTGGGAACCTTCATATATACACAGCTGTGGCCATAAAAAAGCAAAAAATAAAATAAAATAAAATAAAATAAAATAAAATAAAATAAAATAAAATAAAATAAAAAGAAAGAAAGAAATAACATACTTAAGAAAAAACAAATATTAAAATAAGAAAATAAAAAAATTATAAAGGGAGACAATAACTGAAAATTCAAGGGAAGTTAAACAGAGATTACTTTTCCTAAAATTTTACAAATAAATTTGAAATCTAGGAATACACAATTTTCTAAAAATAAAAGTTACTTAAAATGTCTCTACAAGACAGTAGATATCTACACAAATTACTGTTTGAAAAAAATAATAAAGTTTTTAAAAGAAGTAACATCCTCCAAATGACAGGACAGTAAGAAAGCACCAGGACCAGCTGAATTCACAGGGAATTCTACTACATCATTAAGAAATGGATCATTCCAATGCTCTTAATTTATTTTCTGGGAAATAGAAAAAGAAGAAAATCTTTACGATAACATTGGTACCTGTAAGAAACCTAATAAACAGAAAACTCAATTAAATAGAATTGGGAGACCAGAAGGGGGAGCTCTCATGCCCTGTGACTGTAGTAGGGCCTAACAGGAAGAGGAAAAGCTCCTCATTTCCTGGCCGGGTCAGCCAATGGAAAAGCCATGGAATCTTGGTTTACTGCAGCCTTCCCAATTTCCTTTTCCTCTATATTAGAGTGTTCTTCCCTAGCTGTGTGGGGACTTGCACGTGGCTCACTGTGGTTGCAGACATGGAGTTGCAATTCTCTGTTGATCTTGAATAAACCCATTTTTCTTTTTTTGCTGGAGAAATTGGCAGTCTATTTATTTTAGGTCAACATTTTGGTGCCCTGTATGGGATCCAAAGTAGACTTCTGACAGCTTGGGAGTTGGTGAGTGAATATGTACAGTACCCACAATTGAGCCCATGGAGTCCACTGCTTTTCTGGCTGACCCTGGAGTTTAAAGCTTCTGGATCTAAGCTTATGCTCTCTTTGCATTTGGAGCTCTTCAAGTTTTATTAAGGCTCTATTTTAAAGTTTTGCCCTTTCTGATTGAGGCCTTTTTCTATATGCAAGCACTCTTTGGCCCTTTGGTTGGCACCTTGGTTTGATTTTGAGATCAGACTGTTTCAACTTAAACTAGCTGAAAAGCCTGTGGCCCATTCCTTTGGCAGAGGGGCTGTTCTACAGGAACTGGCTGAGAAGTTTTCAGCCTGATCCCTCCAGGACCAAGCTGTTCCCTTAGAACTGGCTGGTATTAAGCCTGCAGGCTGTTTGAGTTGCAGGCTGAGTTGCAAGCAGTATGAATTGAGCTGTTTGAGTTGTAAGTTATTTAAGCTGTTTGCAAATTGTTCCTTCACTTTAGAGAAAAATCTCTGAGAAATGGGGTCTCAAGTCATCTACGTATGTTGAGGGTACCCCCCCCCCACCTCAGGTATTCCAGCTAATTTTATGTTTAAAAACAAAAGTCCTTCCTTGTGCACATTTCTATATAAATGGATCAATCTGCTCAAAGGCGGTTTAAAACAACAATGGCCAATTATGGGGAACTTTTCAAGCCCCCAAACTTAAGTTTCTTAAAACTGAATTGGACCATTATAGCTCTAAAATTTCTAGAACTGCATGGAGTGCCTATTTTGATTGACATTTCGAAGCTTTCAAATATTATCAGGAAACTAAAATTGCCTCTCTTCAAATTAAGACTTTAACTGAGTCAAACAAATGATTAAAGAAGGATAAAATGGCTTCTGAGGCTTCAGGCTCCTCTTCCTTGGCTTGAATCACGATCTGCCTTTGGCACATTTTCCTCCTTTCTTTTTATGCTTCCTACACCTCCTCTGTACCTTTAGATTCCCCATATTAATGCTCTTGCTGAATTTTCCTTTTTCTCTGAAACTCTCCCCACTCCTTTTTCCTCTGAACTTATCAGAGCCTGTCCCTTTAAGCCTCCTGAGGATCTAGAGGCTAAACCCTTACTTCCTTATATTCTCTGGACTAAAGCTGAACTGCAAGCCATAGTCCAAGATTTTGCCCAAATAACTCAAGATCCTCACAGATTTGCTGAGCAATTTAAATATAGTGATTCAAACATATCAGTCTGGTTTCTCTGATTTATATCAACTAATGCATATGCTTGTCAGTGAAGGTCAGGTCTAGCACTGGATGAAAACTGCTAACTGGGAAAGTCCTCAAAAGGTCTCTAGAATTATAAGCAGGAGATCAGCTTGCTAACTTATTATCAGTCTTAAGGAATTGCTAGGTTGACTCCATCAAACAATTTCTAGGGCTTTTCCAAAGCCTGTTGATTGGAACAAAATTCAAGATTGCACACAAAAATCTGAACCTGTTTATGATGATTATAATTAAGTTCAGATTATTTTTAAGGAAAATTCTGGTCTTCAGATGTTGATTCTACTTTTAGCCCTGTGTTTGTTAATGGGCTGCACTGGAACCTTTCCTTTCTATTAAAAAGGATCAGGATGGAATGGGAAACTATATCTACTCCAGATTTAGTTAATCTAGCAAACAGCTTTCTCACACTCTAGATGAATCACCTAAAAGGAAGACCACAAAAATTCTTAATCTTCAGCTCCAGCAAATGAAGACTGATAAATGAAATCAAAAGCCTTCTAGTTTCTGCTGTTATTGTAAAGATCTAGGACACTGGAAAAGAGGGTGATACAAACTTAGGAGCTTCAGGCCAGGAGCATTCAGGCTTCTAATCAGCCTCTCCAATGTCGTTCCTATCAATGAGGAACTAAAGGCCTCTTCCCAATCCTCCCTCTTTTTCTTTTTTTTTCTTTTCTTTTTTCTTTTCTTTTCTCTGTCTCTCTTTCTTTCTTTCTTTTGCTTTGCTTTTTAGGACTGCACTCACAGCATATGGAGGTTCTCAGGCTAGGGGTCTAATCAGAGCTACAGTTGCAGGCCTATGCCACAGCCACAGCAGTGCCAGATCCAAGCCACATCTGTGACCCACACCACAGCTCATGGCAATGCCAGATACTTAACCCACTGAGCCAGGCCAGGGATCAAACCCTAGTCCTAATGGATCCTAGTTGGGTTCATTAACCACTGGGCCATGAAGGGAACTCCCCCAATCCTCCCTCTTAATTGACTTGGAGAAAGAGTTCTCCATTTGGGGATGAAGCTCTTCCAGTTCTGATGATACTGAACCACCCTCTTGGTGCTCAACCCCACTACTATAAAGCAGCCCCTAACTTAAAAGTACTAAAACAGTCCAAATAGTGGGGAATCTCTGATGAACCTCAAGAGGTTCCTGTTTCTGAACCTATTCCCTTTTGCTTAGGCTCCTGGAGAGCTATACACCCTTTTCTCCTTAGTTCCTCTGTTCCTATTTACTAGCCTGAGACTTCAAAGAGAAGTGTCATGTCAGACTTTCTTCTTCCCCAAAGAGGGAAATAATTCTAGAATTTGACAGCAGCCATCAAAGTAACCAATTAGGTGAATTAAATGACCCTTTGACTGACATTGTCTCAGTCCTGGAGCTGATTCTAGAACATCGATCATTTGTTCCTTTTGAACCAGCTATCACCAACTGATATTATGGGCAAAATCTCCAGCTGACACTGGCCAAGTTCATAATGCACCCCCCATCACGATTCACATTGATTCCTCAAAATCTCTTCCTGGAATTAATCAATATCCTATAAATAAAGAGGCACTTTAAGGCATAAACCTTGTAATAGTATATGACAAAGCTCAAGGCCTCATTATCTTTTGTACTAGTCCCTGTAATACTACTTTACCAGAGAGAAAACCTAAGGACTGAGGAGTCCATTGTCTGGGACCTCCAGGCAACAAACATTGTTATCCTTCTATACCCTATTGTCTTAACCCTCATAGCTATTAACAGCCACTCCCACAAGAAGTAAATTCCTTTCTGTAATTGACTTATGTAATTCCAGTTGAGGAAGCTAGCCAGTACTTTTTGCCTTCACTTGAGAAGAAAAACAATTCACCCAGACAGTAATTCTTCACTGTTATATAGAGAATCCTTCCTATTTCTCACAACTCCTGAAGGCTGATCTGGATGATGTAAAGTTGCCTAGATATTCTACTGTGTTGTAATATGTCGATGGTTTGCTTCTTTGCTCTTCTTCTTAAGCCTCCTCACAGGAAGACAGCTTTTAGCCATAAAGGGACATAAGGTCACCAAAGAAAAATTGCAGTCTTCCCAAACCCAGGTTTGATATTTAGGGCATCTGATATCAGAACAAGGGCTACACCTAGATCTAGATAGGCTTCATGGTATCCCAGGTTTCCCCAAACTCCAAACTATGAACAGCAAAGTTTTCTTGGGCTAGTTGGTTATTGCTGAAATTGGATTCCAAATTTCCTTTTTATGGCCAAACTTCTGTATGTTTTACTAAACAATAACAACCCCAACCCAATGTTATGGGAAGAACTGGACAACATAACGTTTAAGGTCTTAAAAGAGAATGTGATGAACCCACCTGCCCTTGGGCATCCCAATTATTAGGTTACCTTTTTCCTTTTGAAAAAGAGAAAAGGAAGGAATGCCCTTGAGATACCCACTGTAGAACATGGAGTTCACCATAGACCCACAAAGTTTTACAGCCAGCAACTGTATCCAATGGCATAGGGGTCAAATCCTTTACCTTAGAATCATTATGGCCACTGCCTTTTCAGTGAAAGCCACTGACAAAATTGTTATGAAATCCCCTTTAACCATTTGTCTACTTCATGCAGTAGAACTTCTCCAGAATTCTCATCAACCTCAACATTTTTCAGTTAGTTGTCTTACCTCCTATGAAGTCTTTTTATGTGTAGTAACCTTTAAATCTGTTTCTCTTCTCCCCTCTGTCACCAGCAAAGTCCCTTAAGACTGCTTAATGCTCACAGCCCACCTCCTAACTCCTCATGATGATCTACAGGAAATTCCTTTGGATAATGCTGACCATGCTTCACTGATGGTTCTTATTTAAAAGGTGATGATGGTAAATATTGTGCTGCATGTGCTATTGCAACTCCTTTTGATATTGTTGAAGCAGCATCTTTACCTAGGTCCATCTCAACCCAACAAGTTAAATTATACACTTTTATGTGGGCTGGCACTATAGCCAAAAACAAACTTGACAATGTTTATACTGATAGTGGATATGCTTTTAGAATAGCTAAGGATTTTTGGAATGTTATGGAAGCAATGTGGCTTCCTTGCTTCCAGTGGAAATAAAATTAAAATGGCCCCTAAGTTCAGGAATTACTGAATGCATTACTTTTATCTACTGCTTTAGCTATTATTCAGATCCCAGGGCATTCTAAACTTGAATCTCTGGAAGCTGAGGGAAATCACCCTGCTGATATTTTTACAAGGTATTCTACCCTTAAAGAGGCCAACAGAAGCCAAATCTCTGTCATGATCCAAAGGGATATCTCCTCAAATGATGATAACTTAGGAAAACTGGCTAGAAAACCCAATGATTGGCCTCAGAAAAGGAAAAACAAATTGATAATTCAGCAATTGATGATTTGATAAAAAGAGAAAGCTCTGGTTTAGATAAAATAATAACCTAGTCCTATCAGAGACTGTAAAATTCCCACTCCTCACCACTGTACATGCATTAAGCCATTGGTATACTGACAAAATGATAGCCTTCGTGAATACATATTGGTAGGTAAACATTAACAAGGCCACAAAAGATGCCTACCTCACTTGTCCCACTTGTCTAAAATATAACCCAGAGAAGCTTATTCATACTGGTTCTAGAAATTTTAAACTGCCTAATGAACCATTCAAGTTTAGTTGCATGACAAATGGGTTTCATACCATTTCCTTCATCTTACAGATATAAATATGTTTTAGAATGGTTAGTATGTTTCCACATTATTCTGAAGCCTTCCATTGCAGGCAGGCTACTACTTTTTCTGTAGCTAAAGTACTTTGGGAAAGCATTTCTTTTTTGGAAAACATATACCTGGGGAACTCCTCTTGAACCTTATAATGATGGAAGAACCCATTTTACCGAACGGGTACTTGGACAAATCAGTATTGTTTATTAACTTTCAACAAATACCATAAATAAGTGAAAAAAAAAAAAAACAGATCAGTGAAAATAGAAACAGCTTTCCTTTCCTAATATGATTATATGTTTTTCAACCCAAAGTATCATTAATGGATAAACACTAAAAACATTCCTTCTCAATTCTGAAATAAGAGAGAGATATCCACAATTTCACTATTACTTAACCTGATTGTGCCCAGTACATTTAACAAAAAGGAAAATAGAGGCTCCGTTAGTTGGCTGGGGTTGCTATAACAATATACTACAGACTGGGCGGCTTAAATAACATTTATTTTTTCACATTTCTGGAGACAAGAAGTCTGAGATCAAGGTCCAGTAGGGTCAGTGCCTGGTTAGGTCTCTCTTCCTGGCTTGCATATGGCCACTGTATCCTCATTATGTCCTCACCTGGTGAAAAGAGAAAGAGAGTTCTCTCTTTCTGTTGTCTCTTCTGATAAGACATTAATCCTATTGAATCTGGGCTCTCCCAACCCTTTAAGACTTCATTTAACCTGAATTATTTTCTTAAAGGCTTTCTGTCCAAATATAGCCACACAAGGGGTTAAGGTTTCAATATATGAATTTTTGGAGGACACATTCAGTCCACAAGTGAGGCATACAAAATGGAAAGGAGGAGATGAAATTATCATTACTGAGTCACAATATGGTTACATACCCTCTAAAGAAAGTGACTCTATTACAAATAATGTGAGAATTCACTGAGGTGGTGAGATGCAAACTGGGTATAAAAATCAAAGCTTTCATGTATATAACTGCAGCCACTCAAAACATTTCATTGAAAATAACATTGATACAAATAAAAACACTGAAGGATAAATCTAAAAAGAAATGTGTGAGTTCTTTAGGAAGAAAATATCCAGTTGCTCTTAAGGATGGAAATGAATCCAAATGAAAGCATCTGGAAAGAAATTCAACACCGGAAAAATATCTAGTCTTGTTAAGTCAACCTATACATTTTAATGCAATTCCAATAAAAATTCCTACATGATGTGTTTTTGGGACAAAAGTGGATCCTTAATTTCATATAGAAAAACAAGTAAGGGAGTTCCCATCATGGCTCAGTGGTTAATGAACCCAACTAGTATCCATGAGGATGAGGGTTTGATTCCTGGCCTTGCTCAGTGGTTTAGTTGCTATGAGCTGCGGTGTAGGTCACAGAAGCAGCTCAGATGCTGCATTGCTATGGCTGTGGTGTAAGCCAGCATCTGTAGCTCCAATTCAACCCTGAGCCTGGGAACTTCCAATGCCGAGAGTGTGGCCCTAAAAAGACAGAAAGAAAAGAAAAAAAGAAAAAACAAGTAAGAATAGAATTGTGAAAAAAAAGAGCAATGAGGAAGCCTGGGTAGTGAGAATACAGAGAGAGGTCCTCTCATATCCTTGGGGTTACAAATTCTATGAAAGGCAGTTTTGCAATATTTATTAAATTTACAAATGCACAAATCCTTTAATCCAGCAGTTCTGCTTCTAGGAATTTTTCCTTCAGACATATGCTCCTACGTGCAAAATTCCATGTGAATAAGGTTATTCACGGCAGAAGTGTTTGCAATAGCATCCAATTGAGAACATCCTCACTACCTAGTTGCAGTGGTCTGGTTAAATCACTTATGGACTATCCATATGGTATAATACTCCGGGGCTATGAAAAAGAAAAGTTCTTTCCAGATTAATAGGGAATGACTGCCAGGATATTCAGCTAAGTAAAAACAAACAAACAAACAACAAAAAAACACACAAAAGACAAAGTGCTTTTGTATTAAGTATGCTTTTGTGTAAAAAACAAGAAAATAAAAGATGTATAAACACACATATACACAACTTACATATGTAAATATATATGTTTAACTGCTTGTATACACATTTAATGTTTCTGGTAGTATTTATCAGAAATAAATATTATTACTTAAATAGAAATAACAAAAATAGTAGAATTAGGTACTTCCAAAGAGAACTGTGTGGCTGGGAGGAGGGGTAAGAGAACATTTTTACCCTTTTGCCGTTTTGGAATTTTGAATCAAGTAAATGGGTTTATTTAAAAATCAAGTTAAATAATTGAACAAGTAATTTATTTCTGATTTTTAGAAATATGGAATTGAATGAGCCTTTATATTTAAGACCATAAAATACAGCAACAATAGTTTTTATTTTTCTAAATCATGTATTCCAAATTTCCTTTTAGTCATGAGAGAGAGAGAGAGACTAAAAAAATTAAAGGGAGTGAGGAACCACAGAAGAACCAAGAGATTCTGAATAGAGAATCTCTATTCTGCAATAGAGAATGAGACTAGGAGTTAAAGAACTTCTCCAGAGGGAGAGAGAAGCAGAAAATCAGAGAAAGCTGGCAAAACAGGAAGAAGTACAGACAATTGGTAATTTTCAGGGTGAGGACACTCAGGTGAAACATTCCTGCAGCCCTTTGCTCTCCACTGGGGACCTGAGCCTCATAGTACACTATCTTATTCCACGGGCCCTGAAATGGTTGGGTGTAAATAAAAATTTACTTTTCCATTGAAATCTAAGGGTTTTCTCCTGTGTGCAAAGAATTAACAAAGGTCAGTAAAATTCACTTAGGAACCTAGGGCCCCTCTGACATTCAGAAGCAGTCTAATTGCTTTATCTTTGTTCTTTGGGAATCTGGGTTAGCCTAGTAGTAAGTCAGGAGGCTGCATTTGAAAGCAGTGTTTTATTTCCTTTAACCACAACTAAAGCTAATTTATTTGACTACAAATAAAGCTAATTTATGAGACTACATGATTTTGCTATTATTTCCAATTTTCAATTAAAAACATCAAACTCTTAGAGGAGGTGCCACACAGAAACTGGAGCAGAGCAGCAGCTCAGTGAAGAAAAGGTCATGCGTCTGGCTACTATAGTATTTTGGCTTGAACAATTCTCTCCTAGAATGCTAGCCTAAGACAGGGAAGTGAAGCTGGGGCCCAATCAAGTTCTGAAAGGTCCCATCTCTGGCTTACAAAGTAAGGCAAGACACAACTACCTCTATTGCCACCTGCTGGTAAATTTATGTCTCATTTAATTCAGTTAGTGGCTTTCCCACCCCTGATTAAGCACATTTTGGAATATGGAGATAAGAGTTGCTTTTTTTTTTTTTTTTTTTGCTGCTTCTGAGTGGGGAGGAGGGGTCACACCAAGTCAAGTCCCTGAGTCCTCAGGGCCCAAAGCACTTGACAAAGACTGTCCCAATAGGAGGAGTTACTCTCCTCTGGCAGTACCTCCTGCCCTGCCAATTCTTTAAGTCTGTCAACTCTCTTGAATTCAACTAAATACAGAGGTTTCCTTTCCACACCCCCACAGAGACCAGCTTTCAAAGACACTCAGTGGTTTTAAGCGGTAATTAACAATTTTTTTTTTTTTCTCATCAAACACATACGCAGGCACTTGCCTCACTTTGGTTCTGGGGTTGAAGCCAACAATGATGAACAGAAGACACCTTCATTTATTCTACATTCATTTCTCGTGTTCCTCCCACTGCTATGTTTCGCCTTTCTGCTTTCAAAACCTACACTTCATACTTAATACCTATATATTTAGACAAAGGCACTCATAGAGACACAGTACGGCTAACACATGCATCAGTGAACAACTTGCACATTTTCTGATATTTGTGGTAGCATAAACTCCTTTCTCTGGAATCTTAATAAGTAGAAAACGTATGACCATTTCCCTCCTAAGGTACCACCTCATGACACTAATTGATCATAATGTTCCCCCCAAAGTGCTATAAAATTCTGAAGTAGCTTCTGTTTACCCATTCACCTAGTGAAGGACATTTGGGTTGTTTCAAGTTTTTGGTGATTATGACTAGTGTGGCTATAAACATGCATGCACACATTTTTAGGTGAAAATAAGTTTTGCTTTCTCTAGGGTAAATATCCAGGAATGGGACTGTTGGGTCATATGGTTTGTGCATGTTTAACTTTTTAAAGAACTGGCAATCCTTTTTTGCATTCTCACCTGCAATGCCTGGTGTTCCAGTTGCTCTGCATCCTTGTTAGCACTTGGCATTTTCAGTGTTTTTTCTTTTAGACATTATAATAAGTGGTAACTCACATGGTTTTAATAGGCATTTCCTTAATAATTGGCATTATTGGGCAATTTTTTATGTACTCACTTGCCATCCAGATATCCTCTTTGGTGATATGCCTGTTCGATTATTTTACCCAATGGTTTTTTCCATTGGGTTATTTGTTTTCTGCTGTGATTTAAGAGTTCAACATTTTCTGGATATGTCTTTTGGTGAAGTAGTTCTTGAATCATCAAAAATGTAAACAGTTAGGATATTTTAGGGTAAGGCTATTTTATTCTATTCACTTTTTGGAGATTTGCAAAAGCCATACATAGCCAAGTCTATAAACTAAACTTTTCCATTAATCAAAATTGGGGGTATTTTGAATGATGAGGTATTCTCTAAGGAGGCCCAGAGAGAAATCTGGTGAGATGTCCAGATGGGACTTGAGAAAGGGCCATTTATTTTGGTGGATTCAGCAAAGTCCAGGGTTTAGTCTTAAGCTTGGAAGATTCAGAAACGTGATTTGGCTGGTGGCTTAAAAGCAGATCCCACTTGACAATGCTTTTCTTGTGCTAGCAAAGATCTAAAGAGACCACTGTGCAAGGCCAGGGTGGCAGCTAAAGCACCAAGGTAGCCTTTTTCTCCTACAGATTTATATGATAGTTGTAAGCTTCCTTGGAGAGCTTAGAGTTGGTGTAAGGAAAATTAGCCATATCTATGGCTGTGATGAACTTTCTCAGGGCCATGATGAAAAAAATAAGCATAGTTTAATTAATTTTCTTAATTGATTCAATTTAAAGAACTATCTTTTATTCTGAGGCTATGTTTTCCACAACTTTGACAAATTCTATATGAGTTTATTTCCTTAACATACAGTGAAGGCTTGCTGACTGAGCAGACATTCAGAAGGTGAGGAGCTGTTCTTTGTTGTAATGTTACCTTTAACTTCTGAATTCTAAGACCTTGGGAGGTACCTCCATGACCCTTCCCAATCTGATCCCAGCTTCCAAATTCATTTCAATACACTTTTCCGTGTATTATTCTCCACATAAACCAATCTGTTTGCAACTCTCACTATGCTATACCTTTTCTGTCTCTAGATAGTTGCTGTTAGAGTCATAGCCCACCTCTCCTCCCTCCCCCTGTCTTCCTTGATGTCCTCTGAGCCAGCAGTGAACATTCACGTCTTTGGATTCCTATAGCACCTATCTTCATTATCATCCCTAAAGCATTTATCCTACATTATCCTTCACTGTGGGTGACTTGAGTATGCTTTCGTGGGTGATTAGATAGCACCCCCATCAGATGGTGAACTCCTGAAGGGGGTGGAATAAAGGTCCATCTTTCAGAAATATCAGCATGACTCAGAGCAAATCACACAGTACTTTTCAAAGTAGGTGCTCAACAAAGGTCTGTCGAATAAATGAAGAAACAAATATATGAGAAATGGTATATTTAAGTTCTTGCAATGGAATTGCTCTTTTCACCCACAGTTACCTATTTGTTTTGGTACTTGAGTGCCCCCTTATACACACCTTCTATATAAATATACACATTGAGGGCTCCCTTGGGCTATCTCTGCAGACGTGTGAGTCTGTGAGTGTGGCCTGCACACCAGCATGCCCAGGCAGAAGAAAAACAAGCAGGCACTCCCAACTGGGGAAGTCATTTGCAGCTCCTCCCATTATTACTGGTGGAATCTCCTTATTTAAAACAAACAGAGAGCTGGAATCAGCAATTCAAGTGGTGGCCATTAGCAGGTCCAGTTATCAAAACACAGACTTAGTCTTTAAACATATAAAACAGCAAACTCTGAAAGTCCACTCTGACCTTTAGCATCTTTGCAGCCAGGGCCTCCTCTAGCATCTCTCATTAGGGCCTTTAGGGGTCATGCGTTCTTACCACATGGAGGCTGTTTTTAGGTTTTACTTGGCTGAGAGCACTTTCATTAATCTCAAAAAGACTTTTCTCCATTTTTTTCTTCCTATCCCACAGGGCAAGGACTCCCCACTAAAGGTAACCAAGCTATCATTTTCCACTCAGTTTGTGGCTGGTTAAGGAAGTTTCTGAGGGTCACAGAGAAGGCAGCACTGAGGTTCAGATCACAGGGACGAGAGGGCTAGGGTAGAGCTGGCAAAAATGACCAAGGGAGGAAACAGGAACATGATCCAGGCCACGCTGGGGAGATGTAGCTCATTTCCTGCTTCTGAGGGTCCTGTAACCTAGGCTGCTGAAGTGTGGGCCAAGCCGAGGGAGGGAAGTGTAGTTAAGTTCCTTTAATCTGTGATGCTTGTGAATCATCTTGGTGGTCATCATCTCGGACATCAGCCTCACTGTACTTCAGACAGAAAAGGGATGGAAAAGGAGAGCATTTTTGGCAATCACAGGCCACAGCCTGGCAGTGTTTTTGTTTGGGTTTTTTAAATAAATAAGATCCATCAGTTTATTTGTTGTCTTTTACCTCTTCCTCTTAAAAAGTGGAGTATCCTAAAATACTGGCTGCATACATATTCTGATGTTTTGATTTTTTAGTATCTATAGGTTTGGATAAAAGGAGATACTTTAAAACTGTTCTGCACTTTGCCAGGCATATAGAAATGGTCAATAAAAAGCAGCTATAATGATCAGTTCCTGAGTTCTTATAACCTAGATTTTATTATATTAAGTAGAAATGACTACTGAATTCATTTCTTAAAAATAGCATTACAAACTTGTGAAGTATGATCTCAACTATATAATGAAAAAGAAATAGAAAAAAAAAAGACCTGCAGGAACTATACTAAGAGACTTAATAGTGATGGACTCTGGGTGATAGAGCCATGGATAATTTTTCCTGCTCCTTTGCACTACTTTCCAGACTTTCCATAATGAACATTTATTACTCCAATCGTGTAGGAAGATGCCTATTAGAATTTTTTTAAAATGAGATTACAGTGTTCAGTTAGTAAGATCGTTTTCAACTTAATTCATCTTTCAGAGGCTTTGCCATTTTCCACCTGTATCATCTTGGGTAAATTACTTAACCCTTGAGATCTTAGTGTCCTCTCTAGTAAAATGGGGATAATAAGTATATACTACTTCCTTCGCAGTAAAAGAGAAAACAGGGAAATCACCTAGCACAGAGCCTGATGGATGCAGGTACTCAACAGTAAGTAATCTAAAACTCTGAGTAACAGCTCCCCCTTCTTACAGTATAAGCGTCTTTAGGAGCCAATTTGGACCCGTATTGGAAACAGTGACTTCATTTAATCGTCGCCACTGGATGATTTCTTGGTTTTTAACTATGCCTAAGAACTGCCTGACCCAAGTTTCAGAAGATTAATGAAGTCCTAAGGGCAATTATTTGAGTGTAAATAATGGAATGATGTGGTAAAACACTGGCACATGAGCTTTGGATTTGGAAAGACCAGAGTTTAAATATTCGTAATTACTAACAGTGTGATTTTGGGCAAAGGACTTCAGTTTTTGAAATCTTCATTTCCTCACATTTGGTAATTTTAACTAACATCCATCGAGCCATGCCAAGCCATGCCAAACCCATACTGGGCTCAGTATTTACAAACATCATCTCATCTAATTAACACAGCATCCTGGTGACGGGTAATTATTATTTCTAATTTATAGATGAGCAAGCAGTATGGTAAGTTGCCTGAGGACACACAGCTGGTTATTGGTAGCATTTGGATTCATAAAATGAGGATCCAAATCTGAGCTGATGGGCATATCACAAATATTAAATGGAAGAGTACTTGTCAGGTCCCATGCATAGTAGGCTTTCAAGAAATATCTAATAAGTATCTAGGATTAGAGTAGGCACCCACACCTTAGAAGATATTTAGGAGTGCCACATGTGTAGGATCCCCAAGGATGTACATGGGGAACGCATACCCACCGTATCACACTGCTGGCTTCTCCACGTGCATTACTTTTTCTTTTTTTTTTTTTTGGTCTTTTTAGGGCTGCACCCAAGGCATATGGAGGTTCCCAGGCCAGGGGTCAAATCAGAGCTACAGCTGCTGGCCTACGCCATAGCCACAGCAACGCCAGATCCAAGCCAAGTCTGTAACCTATACCACAGCTCACAGCAACGCTGGATCCTTTAACCCACTGATTGAGGCCAGGGATTGAACCTGCGTCCTCATGGATGCTAGTCAGATTCGTTTCTGCTGCACCATGATGGGAATGCTCATGTGCATTACTTGTTATTTGTGCACATGTCTCCCACACACCTTTTCTTGACACTTAGAACATCTTGAGGAAATGGCAAACATTCAAAAACATCTTTCAGATTTTGGAGTTCCCACTGTGGCTCAGTGGTAACAAACCTGACTAGTATCCATAAGGATGTGGGTTTGGCCTCACTCTGCGGGTTAAGGATCCGGCATTGCCATGAGCTGTTGTGTAGGTCACAGACGCAGCTTGGATCCTGCATTTCTGTGGCTGGCAGCTGCAGTTCGGATTTGACCCCTAGCCTGGGAACCTCCATATGCTACAGGTGCAGCCCTAAAAAGCAAAACAAAAAAAAATTTCATATTTTCTACTTGTGAGTTCTTTCAGACATTACATTGATATTTGCTTATTCCTCCAATCCTAACACTAACAATAATTATTACCACTTATTGAGGACTTGTCAGTTACCAGGTCCTGGGCTAAGGGATTAGAATGCTTTCTGTCCATGTGTCGCAACAATAAACTTATGAGTTAAGCTTTATTAGTCCTGTTTTTTTTTTTTTTGGATGAGGAAACTGAGACACAGATGAGTTAAGATAAGTGCCCAACTTCACATGGGCAGTAAATAGTGAAAGCAGGATGCAAATCCAACTCTGGCTGATTTTAAAATCTCTGCATTTCATCATTTCATTACTCTGGGTCCCCACCTCCCTTATCTCCATTGTGCATGTGTGTGTGTGTGCACGTGTGTGTGTGCACGTGTGTGTGTGTGTGTGTGTGTGTGTGTGTGTGTGTTGGTGGGTATGTGTATTTATCTCTATGGTTGGAGAATGGCATGAAAGGTCATCCTGGGATCAGTCTATTCCAGGGAACTAGAAGGAATCATCCTTTTCCTATTTTCCTCTGAGGCTGAGGAGCCTGAATTCACTATAGTGAGGCTGAACTTGCCCAGTGTCCTAGCATCTTAGGGTTTGGAAAAACACTGTCAAATCCACTACACACATCTGTCATAGTCACTGGTACTATTTGCCAAATATTCCGTTTTCCTCAGTTCTGGCACAAAGTAAGATTAAACTTCTTGGCTTCTTTATGGTTGAAGGGGGCTTTGTGAATTCTGTGTGGAAGTGACATGTGACACTTCTAGGCTGGGAACCTATTTTTGAGACTTTCCAGAGCCTTCTCATTCCAGTTATCACCATCACCAGCAACACTCAAGATGGCAGCAGCTGCACCAGCTTGGGTCTCTAAGTGACTACAAAAAACAAAGATCCCTGCTGACTTGTGATTAATATGTGGCTTAAGTGAAAACTAAACCTTGGTTGTTTTAGGCCATTAAGATTTTAGAGTTGTTTGTTATTATAGCATAACTTAGTCTAGCCTGACTGATATAACCATGTAGCAAAGTATGGGTGACATAAAGCAGTGCCTGGATGTCAGTGTGGTAGCTGCCAGCAGACACTGTGATTCTCATCAGTGTAGGGAGAGAGGGTGGGAGAGGGAGAGGACAGAAAGTGAGGGGGAGGAAGAGAAAGAACGGTTGGTGTGGTGGGTGTGGGGAGAGAGAGAGAGAGAGAGAGAGAGAGAGAGAGAGAGAGAAGGCTTGTAGTATGGCACAACTTTTAGGAAGCTATGCCTTTTACTTTGAAGCAACATCAAGGAACCATGAGGGCTGAGACTTCCCACTCAGTATTTCTAGTGCTCACTAAGGTGACTGACACTAAATATACCAAATATTTGTCAAATTCATAATACCCTGGATCATCATTTTATGAACAATAAATCTGTCGGAATATCTGCTCTTGGAACATTTCACTTGGTTTTAGATTTACTTTAGCTAAAATGAATACAACTCTTCTAGTTAATTTTACACGAGGCTCATTTACTTCCTCATCTTTTCTCATTCACTAGTTCAAAGTATTTAGTCCTGGGGTCTCAGGATAGATGCATTTTTTAAATGTACAAATCCTTATGCTTTAAAAAAGGGTGTTGGAGTTCCTGTTATGGCTCAGCCATTAACAAACCTGACTAGGATCCATGAGGATGTGGGTTCGATCCCTGGCCTCACTCAGTGGGTTGAGGATCTGGGTTGCCATGAGCTGTGGTGTAGGTTGCAGACGCAGCTCAGATCTTGAGTTGCTGTGGCTGTGGTGTAGGCCAGTGACTGCGGCTCCAACTGGACCCCTAGTCTGGGAGCCTCCATATGCTGCAGGTGAAGCTCTAAAAAGACAAAAAATAAAAATAAAAAATCAAATAAAAAAGGTGTCAAAGCCCATTCTCAGTCAAATAAGGGTTTCTACTCTTCAACCTCACCTTTTAAGTAAATATATTGGCCTCAACTTGAGCTTAATCTGAAAGTTCTTGTTCCTTTCAGGGAGGGGGTGCCTCTCTGTGTGTTAGGGTGGAGATGACTCATGCTGTAAAGCAGCGCCACTGCCTCAGGTGGGGAGAAGAGCCAGACTCCATAGGCCAGGAGGAAAGAGTGGGAGGGCAGGGAGAAGGAGACCCAGGCTCTCAGCGCAGAGAAATAGCCTTGTGCTTGCAGGAAGGACTCCAAGGTTGACTGCCTCTCCAGGTAATTCCAAATGTTCCTTTTCCTTCTTGCCAGTCACTACCAGAAACTTATTCTGGGAACCATTTGCCAGTAAGCCAGTGTCCTGGCCTTCACTAGGCTGTGGGCTCCTGGAGTGCACGTACAATGTCTTGTTCAACTTTTATTCATCCTCTGCCTGCCCTCTGCACTATGCATGTTAAAGGTGACTAGTAGATGTTTGCTAAGCAAGTGAGACGTGAGAAGCTGGGACACCTGAAAACTACAACTGATAAACTGACCTAGAGAGATAGAATTCAACTTCTGCTCCCTGCCCCATTTGAGGGCCAAAGTTGCTAACTTTTCAGTTCACATGTACTCATTTGCAGCTGCTTTCTCATCTCTTACTTGAATCCTCTGCTATTTAAAAAGTTGCTGTTCTGGGACTCACCAACTCTCATTCCAAGTCTTTATATGCAGTGTGAGAAGAATGTCTAGAGTCAGTTTCCCTGAAGAGTGGAAAGTATGTGCCTAATTCAGAGGCGAGATGGTAGATGGAAGACACCGACTCAGTGTCTATATCTGCAACCAGGAACTGTGCTCTGGGGAGAGTTTGCTCCTACTAGCACATCACAGGATTAGAACATAGTGTACGATCTAGAGGCCACAATAAGATGTCTTCTAAGACTTTGGAAATGGAGTTCGCTATAAGAGCTACATTACTAAAATCCATACACAATGGATTAGCCACCTGTGGAAGGAAACCTGGAAATCATCCCAAATCCATGAATCAAAAACTTGGGAATTCCAAAGATACCAAACTAGGAGAAAATCCAGGGAAGCAGGTGGTAGAACAATACTCAGAACACAACTAAATGAATACATATTGATAAAGAATCCCTCTGAAGAGAATGCTTCTCTCTGGGAAGCAGAGTTGGAAAGGGAAAATGATTAGTTATAAGAATCAAGAAAAAGGAGGTTTGCAGAAGCATTGTCCTGAACAGAGGTTTTCCTGGCCCTGATCCTGTGAGAGTGCTTAAAGTTTCCTTAAGGAAAGATTTTTCTGAAACCCAACTTGCATCCTCCATTCTGAAGGAATGCACTGATCAGGCCAGTTATCAAAGTTAATTAACAAACTTTCATCATGCACGCATGTATGTGCAAGTATGTATGTGATATCTGGATGCACACAGGCTTGGGGTTTCAGCTCTTGGGGGTGGCGAGTGCTATTCTAATAAGGTCAGGAGAGTCAGCTATCAGAACTTAAAAGGACAATGATGAGTCTCTGAGGTCAAGGACATCAGTGGACCTTCTGTGCATCCCTGTGTGTCACAGGCCGAGCTGCCCATTTTCAGGTGCAACAGAAGATACTCTTCAAAGATAGTCACCATCTCTTTGCTTCCTGGCAAAACCATACTTTTATCCAGTACTCTCAAATTTTCTTGACTAATGCAAAAAAAAAAAACACACACAAAAAAACAACACATGGCTCACTTACCCCATCCACCCCCAGTCCAAGAGACATACTTTAACTTTTTTAAGGCTCACAAAGCAGACCCTTTTGCCTGCTGTGAGCCTTAGACCACCCTTGAGAATCACTGTCCCAAACGCAAGCCAAATTCTACTGCAGTTTTATGGCAGAAGGGTACGTCCCTTTCTTGGCAGCCTGTTCAATTCTGCCAACATATACACTGTGCCCACTGTGTGCCAGCTGTGCAAAACACCTCTAATCCCTTCTAATGATAGATGCCACCAAAGTAGGAAGGAACTTTGTATATGCGGGGCAGGGGGCCAACTCTAGGGAGCTGGCAGGTCTACAGAAGCTATGTTTTCACACTTGGAAAGAGAGTTGAGTGGGAAGGTGAGACCTGTGATGATGAAGAGGCCTGGAGGCTTCTGGATAATTCACACTCACACCACCGAGAGTGGGAAGAGAACTCTCAAGAAGCATCAGGGCCACCAGAAGGGCCAAAACCTTCCAAATAGTTTCACAACTACAACAGCTTCCCTTGTTTTGCTCACAAGCCTAGCCAAGAGTTCTGGCTTCCTCTGAGATGGTGAAGAAGAGAGGTCTGAAGAACTAGCCTGAACCCATGACAGATCTTCCACGGGGAGTTGTGGAGGAATGCTGCTTGAAGGCTCTCTGGATCCCCAGGTTCTGGGGATATGCCTGAAATTGTCCAATTATCAGGAAGCCATAACTGGACTGGAAAGTATTAATGAAATGGGGGGGACTAGTCTCAAGTAAGAGATGTTACCCAGGGAAAACATCAAAACATAGGGCAAAGATTAAGAACCTCTTGATGGGAGTTCCCGTCGTGGCTTAGTGGTTAACGAATCCGACTAGGAACCATGAGGTTGCGGGTTCAGTCCCTGCCCTTGCTCAGTGGGTTAAGGATCCGGCGTTGCCGTGAGCTGTGGTGTAGGTTGCAGATGCGGCTCGGATCCCGCGTTGCTGTGGCTCTGGCGTAGGCCGGTGGCTATAGCTCCGATTCGACCCCTAGCCTGGGAATCTCCATATGCCGCGGGAGCGGCCCAAGAAATAGCAACAACAACAACAAAAAAAAGACAAAAGACAAAAAAAAAAAAAAAAGAACCTCTTGATGGAATGACAAGGCCCACCTAATTCACTGGTAAAAACAAATCCCTAGTAGGAAGAGGAGCAGAGAAAAGGGAGATAGCTGAACCCACAAGAAACATCTCCAAGGTTTTTCCTACATTAGTTGTGGCCAAGGTATATTTTAAACAGAGAAACCATGTCCATCATCCACTGGTCATGGCAACTCAACAATAATTTTTAACCTCACATCTCTTAGTCATTCCTGGTAGAAAAATAAATGAACATGCTTAGCTTCATTCTTTGCTTGCAGAATTATTTTCATTTTCATACTAGACTTTTCAGCCAAAGAAACTTGCCCTAAAGCTATTCAGCAATTACCTTAGTTGAAGACCTCATAGGAGACGGCTCCAGCTCCTTTTAAAAGATAACGCCTACTAGTTGAAATGCTACTAATACATACTCATGTTTGCAAACTTAGATGCCTTCAGAAAGATGCAATTTATGATAGTGTAGGGCAGCAGAAGGTCACATGAAGAAAAGCATGAATACAAGACAAAACAAAAACAAGTAATTATTTAATTTTGTGAGTCATCCTAATATAATCTTTCCAGATGCTTTTGGCCTCTGACAAAGACAGAGCATGGCATTTAGATGAGCATGGAGAGGGATAGCATCATGCCTCTATTTCTAGGAAGGTTACTGGTTGTGTGGCATCCTGCTTGCTCATCCTCCTGGCACTTACCTATGGAAGGGTGATGGCAGTCTGCTCATTCTCACCACCATCCATTCAGGGTCAAGGATCATGCCTGATGATGAGCTGGCTCAGGTGATTGTGGCAGCATACTGTAGGCATAAGAAGCAGACATGAAACACAACCTTGGTTTTTCTATTTACAAAATGGGACTGTGCATAATCCCAACCTACTTCGCTAGAATGATGTCAGAATAGTTTTAAAAAAAATGCCTGTAAATTACTCTAGAACCCTAAAGGTTTCATGCAGAAATCCATGCAAGAGTTTCATTCTGAACTTCATCAAAGGGCTCATCAGTTATTAAGTGTGAAAGGGATCTTAATTTTATAAAACTAACCAAACTATAATTGTTCCTAGAGGCTGGTCTAAAAGATAGTGTTAAAATGAGGCTCTCATATCAGCTGTTACTTAAATCCTCAGCTGCTCTGTCTTTACCTCTTTGTCTTCCCCTTTCCTTCTGAAACCTGTAATCCCACTGTGTGTGTGTGTGTGTGTGTGTGTGTGTCTGCATGCACGCGTGCACTGGAGGAGCTTGTAGACTCAGGTCCGAGGGAAAACACAGAAGCTATGTCTGGATTCCCAAATAAGGCTGTGATTTCCTTTGTTCCTACTGCTGGAGTCTCCCTGGCTGATTAAGTCTGAGGCTTCTCCCAGGTTTTGTTGGTCCATGAATGGAGCCTCTTCAGTGCTCACTGGAGTGCAATACCATTGATGCTTCCTCCGCCTGCTCCCTTCCTCTCCCAGCCCAGCGGAGCTGATGGATTAATCCTGCCGTTTACTTGGAAGACTCATTGGCAGAAATGCAAGCTGAGGTAGAAGAAGAGGAATGGGGTTGGAAGGGACCATGGATACCATCTTTCTAGAATCTAAACTCCTCATTTTGCTTAACCGAGGCCCAGGACAGAGCAGTTAGGGGCCTGGCCCAAGTCCTGCAGCAAAGGGTTAGGGAGAACCTTGACTTCCAAGGCTTTCCATGCTTCCCACCACAGGCACTTCTCAGGGAAGCCTGCAAGCGGGGTCCGGACATAGAACAATAATACCCTGTCTATACACAGTCTTTCACATGCTTATAGCCAAGTGAGGGATCTGGTAACTAAAATCATGGATCTTTGTTGGAAGATATGAAGGGGGTCTAGAGTATTGTCTGGTAAGAGTCAGAAAGCTACCTCATTTTCTAGTGATTTCTCTGTAATTTTTATTTTCCTGCCATATGCCTCAGTCTCACATACATGCCCCAAGCCCATGAGTCTGCAGGTTATCTGACCCCCAGAGTCCCTGTCAGAGATCCTGGCTTCTGACAACTTTCCTCTTTAGAGACAACACTTTACAGCATTGATGACTTCCTGACACATTATATGTTTATTTGTTTGACTGCCTCCAGTCACTTAAAATGTAAGCCTCTTTAGGACAAGAACTTTGTTTTGTCCATAGATGTATCACTCCAATCACTGTCCCCTGGCTTCCTTTCCTTCTCAAAATTATCTGGTTCTTTACCTTCATAACAGAATGTAAATAACTGATAGCCATTTAAAAGTAACACTTTCCAGGGGACATTTTAGAAAAACCCTAAACCTTCAGCCAAAAGAATGAGTCCTTAATAGTAGAGTTACAGATATTGGCCAACAGATGGGAGATGGAGTAAGAGGTGATAGGCCTTCATGGAGTCAATTATAAACCAGCAGATTCACAGCCCTGGGATGCTACTGAATTCCTGAGAACCTTTGCCAGTGAATGTGAAATGGTAGCCAGAGAGCAGCCAAATCTTAACAGCAAATAGTGTTGAAAAGGATTTGTGAAAAATAGGTCATTTGTAGCATGATGTTCCCAGTGTAAATGAGCAAAACCTTTCAAAATGTAATTTGGCAATACATAGTGAGAGCCAACCAATATTTAAACCACTTGATTCAGACATATTACTCCTGTGAATTCATCCTAAGGAATAATCAAGAATAAGAGAAAAGCTCTGTATAAAAATTATATTACCATAGTATTTCTAGCAGTTAAAATTTGGAAAGAACCCTAAATGATGAATAGTAATAAAAAAATAGTGCAAGGTAAACTATACAACAAGAGATCTGAGTTACAGTGCATCTGATCAATCCACTAGCTGTGAGAACTTGGGTAGATTATTTAATGTCTCCAAGCTGCGGCTTCCTTGTCTGTAAACTTTCTTCTCTGCAGTAGCAGTGACTCATTCATTCATGGAGGTGTGAGGATTAGATGAGATCATTGCAAATAAAGTACTTAGTGCCAGGCACATAGTTATCCCTTTATTATTATTACTACACATTATTATTTCAATAGGTGGCATTATATCTTCGTGGAATGAATTAGTGAACCCAAATACCTAAATCTCCCAGCTTTCTAGATCAATGAATATTACAGGAATCACATTGAAGCCTGAGGCCCCCATTATGAGTACACATCTCATGGGTATGGGTTTGGGATCTGTTGATTCCAAATAGGTAGGACTTGGTATCTTTTCTGAGAGGTTGCCTCACATTTTCACCCCCAATTAACCAAAAATAACTTGGCTTTGTAGAACAGGACAGATAATCCCTTTCTACTGTCTTGCCTGGGCACATTCTGTGAAGGGAGGAGAATTGCAGGCAAAAAGGGAAAGGAAAGAGATGAAAGAGGTCCAATTAATGAGATAGCTTCTTCTCTGGCTTTTCAGCTGTTTCTGAGCTTGTTTTTAACCATGGACCCCCTCACAAAGCTTTTACCCCTCCCTTTCTTCCCTGGTCTTGACCCCCAACTCAGTCCTCAAATCTGATGTTATTGCTGGCTTGTGCAGATCTGGAAGCCCTCAGAGAACAGGGGATGCCTACTTGGGGAAACTCGGAGAGTGCTCTGGTCCTGGACCTTAAAAAATAATAATACTAAATGCATTGGCTCAATTTGCAAAGCAGTATCCTTTTTCCTACTCTTTCTTGCTTCTTTAT
The DNA here is from genome assembly GCF_016906955.1 of Phacochoerus africanus. Classification (NCBI taxonomy): domain Eukaryota; kingdom Metazoa; phylum Chordata; class Mammalia; order Artiodactyla; family Suidae; genus Phacochoerus; species Phacochoerus africanus. Next base: position 227,383,667 of record NC_062544.1, read on the forward strand.
TTACCTACCACAGATTGGACTCCAAATCTGGGATTTTTCTCTTTTCAACTGTTGGTGGTATAGTAATTTGATCTACTTGGCTCCTTGTCTATTTGTTTTGTTGTTGGAGAAGTGTGTGTGTGTGTGTGTGTGTGTGTAGGTTATTATATTTACAGTGAAGCCCCTTGGTGCTTATGAATTTATATCCATGGACAAGTTGGGGTACACAATCCTTGGGTATAGCTTGTGAATATTAAGCTTTAAGTATCTGTTCACATTTGTATATCCTAGTACTTGGATGTATTTGTATCAACTCTTATGTTAGCCAAAAAGTACAGCCTGCCAAGAAAAGCATATGTTTCCTACTTAAGGATTTCCAGAATGATGTCTCCTCAAATGAATGAAAGAGGAGGCAATGCTATGCAAGGACTGCAATTACACACCATACATTTTCCAGATGATTTAAGAAAGCATGCAGGGGGAGTTCCCACCGTGGTGCAATGCAGTAAGGATCCAGTGTTGTCTCTGGTGGCTCGGGAGCGCAAGTTCGATGCCCGGTATAGTGGGTTAAGGACCTGATGTTTAAGTTGCAGCTGTGGCTTGTTTTTGATCCCTGGCTCAGGAAATTCCATATGCTGTGGGTGCAACTGAAAGAAAGAAAAAAAAATTAAAATGGTAAAGAAAGGACGAAAAAAGAAAGCAAGCAAGCAAGCAAGCAAGCAAGCAAGCAGGACCGTGTTAGAGGTGTTCATGGGCCCTAGGTACTTTGGCCTTTGTATGCCCCTTCTTCCATATAAAAGTATTAAAAGGATGGATTGTGATTTTGGGCTTAATAGATGCAAACTACTGCCTTTGAAATAGATAAGCAATGAGATCCTGCTGTATAGCACTGGGAACTATATCTAGTAACTAATGATACAGCATGATAATGTGAGAAAAAGAATGTATATATATGTATGTGTGACTGGGTCACCTTGCTATACAGTAGAAAATTGACAGAACACTGTAAACCGGCTATAATGGAAAAAATAAAAATCATTATAAAAAAGCATTAAAAGGTATCCTTTATAACTCCTTTGAACATAATAAATTTGATACATTTTTCTCTTCTGATTTTATGACAAATTAAAATGTTTTTATGTCTCCTTAAAAGGATGGCTTCTTAAAGGATTGTGGGTTCCCTATGTTTGCTGCACCCAGTGGGTGTCAGCCTGGAGCTGGGACATGGCTGAGAAGAAGGACTTTGAAGGGGGCCAAGGTCCTACCCACAAAAGCTCCACCACCGTAGCCTTCCATCTGCAATATCTGAGAGCTTAGGGATTTCTCATATAAAATCTATGACATATGTTGCTAACCAGCAGTAAGTAAGTACAGTGCAGTGGTTCGTGCCATTAATCAGAGATAAATTCCAGCTTTGCCACTTACCCTGTGACTGTGGGCCATCATTTAACTTTCCTGAGCCTCAGTCTCCTCATCTATAGTAGGTGGAAAATAATACATTCCTCCTGGTGTTGTGAGAATTTAAGGAGGTGATGGATATAAAATGCCTTTGCCCAGTGTCTGGCCCTTTCCTAAGTATGCACTACATTATAGCCTTTAGCAGCTACTTCTCATTTCTGTTTGGGGGCTTTTGTGCAATATGAATTTAGTCACCTGGCCCTGAGTGCAGTAAGATCATACGGGAGGCACGCATCCAGGTGAGTAAGAGCCAGGTATTCCTAGTGGAAAAACTCACTTGATGCTGAGAGACACATCAACTGGTTCCTTAAAGATCCAACAGGAAAGTCCCCATTTGGGGTCTCAACTTTTACCCCTGAATGTTATGCCCATCCCTTAGCTCCAGTGTGCCATGTTCTTGATATAGATGGCCCAAGACACATACTTTAGAGGCTCCAGCCTTCTTGGAACCCACCTAGCCCACTGGTGGGTTCCCATTCTTCAGCCTCTTCTTTCCCTTGTTCCTTTCCAAACTCAGATTAAGGTTTTTCCATTGGCTCACTGCCCTCCCCAGATCTAAGTTTCTTCCAATGTTTCATTGTTCCAGTTCATCCCTGCATCCCTCCACATAGCCTAAAATTAATATTTCTCTCTCTCTCTTTTTTCCCCTTATTCTATGCCAGCCAGGTACTGCACCTGCCATGTCTCATTTAATCTTCCACACACTACTACCAGGTAGTTATGAGAACCTTTATTTTTACAGATGAGGAAACTGATTTCAGAGCAGTTAAATGACTTTGCTCAAGTCGGTCTAAAAAGATTTGAATATGTATCCTTCTGGTGCTGAAAGTTTAGTACATGTTTTTTTTTTCAATTAATTAGCTCCATAATCCTTTATATACAATTTCTGCATCTGAAAAAGAGCTCTAAAAATCACAAAATGTTTTTTTTTCTCAAAACTCTTTTGGTCAAAAACTTGGTGTGAACCAATGAGGCTGGTTATAATGTTCACTTATCTCACTTAGCATGGTCAATAAAGTTTGGATTTTCCTGGCCACTGCTTTTTCTGCTATAACATGATCTTAAAGTTAAAAACAAAACAAAAAAAAAAGCAATGGCATTTCCACCATGGCACAGTTTGTTAAGAATCTGAATGCAGCAGCTTGGGTCGCTGTGGAGCTGCATGTTCAATCCCTGGCCCAGCACAGTGGGTTAAATTATCTGGTGTCGCTGCAACTGCAGTTCAGGTCACAGCTGTGGCTTGGATTCAATCCCTGGCCCAGGAATATCCATATGCTGTGGATGAGGCCATAAAAAGAAAAAAAATATTTTTAAAAAAAGTGTGAAGTCCCAGAGCAGTGTAGGGCCCCATGTGTCCCAGCAGTGACCCTGCAGGGTGAGTGAAGGCAAGCATGCTGGAACTCTGAACTTTAATCCTGCAGCTAAGCCAGAAAGATATTTCACTGAATTTCCCATCCAGATCCCAGCAAGGCTGCAGCAAACTGGCTAAGCATCTCTTCCCAATAAGCAGATCTTGGGCCATAGCAAAGTAAAATAAATCTTCCTACTTGACTATCGAAGGGAGAAGATTGAATCCTGCTGCTGACCAAGGGGCCCATTGGGACAAGAGCAAAACAGTCTGTGTCCTCTGTTTAGGATAACAACATGCTTGAATTACACAAGACAGCATACACATGAATGTCTAGCTGAGGATCCCTCAGGAGCAATTCTACCTGGCCCTCTATAACCCTGGGATGGTCAGGGGTGTCCTGGGTGTTCAGAATGGAACTGTATGGGCTCAGGAGAGAGAGGACACAGAAGGGATAGAAGTTCAAAGGGCAAGAGCCTAGGACCTAAGACCTCTGACCTTGGAATCTCCCTTTGTGGCCAATGGTGCACTTCATCTCTTTCTTCCTGAGAAGACGGAGCTGAAACTCAGCCCAAAATATAGCCTCTCCAGGTCTCTGACATTTTGAAACCTTACAGGAATGTAACATGGGAAGGGGCTGATGGGTTTCAATGTGGAGACGGCTGGTAGAAACTGTCTAACGGTCATCTGTGAGGTCTAAGAAGGGCTGGTCTTCCTTAGGGAGCCATCAAAAGCAGATTCTGGCAAGACTGTTCCACATGGATAGGCCCTAAAAGTCCATTCAGGCAGTGGCTAGAAACCAGGATCATATGCAGAACCTCACCCAGTATAGAGAAAAATAAGTGAGGCATGAGCATTTAACCATAAAAGTGCCCAACATCTCTTCAGTTCTCCACCCTTGTTCATGAAATGGCTGAGGAGACACCTCTGGCTTCTCCTGGTTTGGGTGATGTCATTTCCATATTGGGACTCTGCCTTACAAATAATGTGACCCATCCCTCATCAGAACAGGGGAAATAATACTTTTCAGACTGGAACAAAGCCTAATCTAACAGACTTTCAGATTTAGCAAAAGTGTACTGTGTACCTTGTCTTTTAGTTCTGGATATTGTCTCGGTAGAGGGTACAGGGAGACTGGGAAAGGAGGTTTGCATGAAAGGATGCTTGGTTATTCCTTAGGTTCTTTTGTCACTTAGATGAAAGTGTAAAAAGAACAGCTATCATTTCCAATATCTTGAAGCCCACAGAGACACTTGGATGCCATCAGAGGCAATCGCCAGTGATAGACAAAAGATGTTTTGGAATCTATTTATGTAAATAAAAATACACACACAGAGGGTAATATCTAGTGCAGGAGTGCCTTTAAAGTTGTATTAAGCATGTTGCCTATGGGGTATGGTAGTGAAACGGGAGCAGCTATGGGTATAGAGGGAGAAATAAGCCAACGTAAGAGCTTTGCACAAACCAAAGATGACAAGGTGACTAACTCTGAGCAACTGTTGTTAAATAGTGAGAAGGTGTATGACAAGGGCTTAATTTCCAAAATATACAAATAGCCCATAAAGCTCAACAACAGAAAAACAAACAACCCAATTGAAAAATGGGCCAAAGACCTAAATAGACATTTCTTCAAAGAAGAAATACAAATGGCCAATAAGCACATGAAAAATGCTCAACACTGCTAATTATTAGAGAAATGCAAATCAAAACTATAAGAAGGTACCACCTCACACTGGTCAGAATGATCATTATTAAAAAGTCTACAAATAACAAATGCTGGAGAGGGTGTGGAGAAAAGGGAACCCTCTTACACTCACTGTTGGTGGGAATGTAAGTTGGTGCAACCATTATGGAAAACAGTATGGAGGGTCCTCAGAAAACTAAGCATAGAGTTACCACATGATCCATCATTCCCACTCCTGGGCATACATCCAGACAAAACTCTAATTCAAAAAAGATACATGGACTCCTATTTTCATTGCAGCACTGTTTACAATAGCCAAGACAAGGAAAACATCTAAATGTCCATCGACAGATGAATGGATTAAGAGATGTGGTACCTATATATGATGGAATATTACTCAGCTGTAAAAAAAAAAAGAATGAAATAATGCCATTTGCAGCAAAATGGATGGACCTAGAGATTCTCATTTTAAGTGAAATAAGTCAGAAACAGAAAGACATATACCATATGATATCACTTATATGTGGAATTTCAAACATGACAAAAATGAGCCTATCTACAAAACAGAAACAAACTCACAGACAAGAACAGATTTGTGGTTTCCAAGTGGGGAGGTATTGAGAAAGGAATGAGGTGGGAAGTTAGGGTTAACAGATGTGAGCTATTATATATGGAGGAGATAAACAACAACGTCCTACTGTATAGCTCAGAGAACTATATTCAATGTCTTGATAAACCATAATGGAAAAAAATATTTTTAAAAAAGAGTGTGTATATATGTATAATTGAATCGCTTTGTTGTACAGTGACAACAACATTGTAAATGAACTATAATTCAATTTTTAAAAAGTTAGAAGATATATAGTAACACCAGCTTCAAGTGTCTGCGGTGAGAGTTACTGAAATAACCAGACATAGTATGCAGTAGGGTTCACAAATTGTTTCTACTCCCCCTTCATTTATGGCTATGAAGATGCCACCCAGGACAGGAATGGAAGGGAAAGTGTCAGTGTCCTGAGTGGAATTTAATTCTTAAAGTATGAGTAAAAAGGAACCCTCCTACACTGTTGGTGGGAATATAAGCCGGTGCAACCATTGTGGAGAACAGTATGGAGGGTCCTCAAAAAACTAAATATAGAACTACTATATGATCCACCAATCCCACTCCTGCACCCATATCTGGTGAAAACCATAATTCAAAAAGATATATTCACCCCAATGTTCACTGAAGTGCCATTCACAATAACCAAGACATGGAAGCAACCTAAATGTCCATCAACAGAGGACTGGATAAAGAAGATGTGGTGCATATACACAATGGAATATTACTCAGTCATAAAAAATAATGAAATAATGCCACTTGAAGCAAAATGGATGAACCTAGAAATTATTATGCTAAGCGAAGAAAGTCAAAGACAAATACATGATTTCACCAATATGTGGAATCTAATAAAAAATGATACAAAAGAACTTCCAAAAAAAGAAACAGACTCAAAGATTTTAAAACCAAATTTATGGTTACCAAAGGTGAAATGTAGGGGAGGGGAATAAATTAAGGGGTTGGGACTGACATATACACATTAGTATATATAAAATAAATAGGTAACAAGGACCTATGTATGGCACAGGGTTATTTACTCAATACTGTGTAATAACCCACGTGGGAAAAAAATCAGAAAAGGAATGGATGTATGTATAACTGATAACACTTTTCTGTACCCCTGAAACTAACACAGCTTCATAGGTCAATTATGCTCAAATAAAATCTGTTAAAAATACCAGTAAACTTGAGTGTGCTTCGTATTCAGGTTCCAACACACTTTCCATAAATGTGGAAAACAGTAAGCAATCTTAAGTTTTTCTGACCTCAGAAGCCCATTCAATTCAATTATTTGCTTATAGAAAGATTTAAAAGCATGGTGCTGAGAGATGATGATGACAGTGATGATGAATAAAAACCAGGAATGCTTAATTTCCTGAAGTGTTTTTGGATGATTTTCCAATTTCTCTGGAGGAATAATTCAAAATCAACCTAATATATGAATAACACACAAAGACTGCTGGGGGCCACCAGGAAACAGGTTAACTTCCTAGGAAGAGGCTCATACAGCCTGAATTAATAACACATTCAACCTGAAAACATGAAGCATTTTCTTGAAAGAGCATCAAGGAAAGGGAACAACAATGCTTAAGGTGCTCTGGAAAGGATAGAGCAAGGACCAGTGTGTTGCAATGAAAATACACTGGTCCCCTACTACCTGTGGTTTCACTTTCTACAGTTTCAGTTATCTGTGATCAACTGTGGGCCGAGAATATTAAATGGAAAATTCTGGAAGTAAACAATTCATAAGTTTTAAATTGCATGCCATTCTGGGAAGCATGACGAAATCTTGTGCTCCCCCTTTGGGATCCCCGACCATCAACATCATCACGGTGTGAAGCTGCAGCATCACCCAAAGCAGATAGTCCTTCTTCGGAACTATCACCAGAAGGCCAACAGTAGCCTAACACTATGTCACAATGCCTGCATCGTCACCTCACTTCATCTCCTCATGCAGGCATTTTAAAACCTCACATCACCAAAAGAAGGGCAAGTATAATACAGTAAGGTACTTTGAGAGAGAGAAAGAGAGATCACAATCACATAACTTTCATAACAGTATATAGTTATAATGGTTCTATTTCATCGTTAGTTATTGTCACTAATCTCTTACTGTGCCTAATTTATAAATTAAACTTTCTCATAGGTATATATGCATAAGAAAAAAAAATTATTCAGGGTTCAGAACTATCCACGGTTTCAGGCATCCACTGGGTATAGCCCCTGTGGACAAGTGGGGACTATTGTATACAAATATGGCTCTCAGAAATGTCTTCTTTTGAGACTCCAAAGAGGGATATAAAGTACTCTTCATAAATCAATTAGATCACTAATGAATATGTTGAAGAACTGTCCTCTCCCAACGTGAACAGAAATTTCTAAGTTTGAGGGGAAGCATTTTTTATCTTGACCTTTAAAAATTAGGCAGTGGCAACGTAGGCATTCTAATAAAAGCGGACAAGCCAAGGAACACTGCAAGCTTGCTGACACTGGAGACAGCGAAAGTGACCATGCTGGCCACTGTGAGAAGGGCTGCTGGCATCAGTGATCTTTGCTATAGCAAAAGAAACCACTCTGGATTTTCTGCAATGATGGAAGTTTGATACGAATGGATGCCATCCACAGTGTCTACAAAACTACACTAATAAGAGGTATAAAGGATGAGCTTGGGATCGAGGTCTCTGCCCCCTTACAAGTGGACAGGCACTGGGGAAAGAAGCTATAGCATCTCTGGGGACCTGGGTGCCTTCCTTTCTCTTCCTTTGCCTTTCTCTTAAATTTTAGCAGAATGGCTGTTTCCCTCTGTGCAAGGATTCTCTCAGGTCGCACTGGGTCACGAGTTTTATGGCTTACTACCTGAGGAACAGTGATAAGAATTTTTCTCTTCATCTCATATATTTGCAAAGCCTTGTGGAAAAGACAAAGAGGGAGCCATTTCCCTTAAATTTCTAGACCAAGGGCATTGGGAAGAAATTAACAACCAGGATTTAAATCCAAATAATGACCATTTCCTTGGCTTTGCATTGTTTCCCCCTAACTCTGAGGATAGTAAGAGCTGGTTCTGAGTGGGCAGTCCAGCCAGGGGGTGGCTCTGATTTTCAGGGAAAATCTGCAGGGTAAGCTGAAAGGAGAGGTAAATCCAGGAAACTTGTGATGCATTCATTCACCTTCAGATTTCTAGACCTGGAGAATCCTGAAGCTAGGAAAGGCCTCACAGATTATCTGGTCAGAAACTCCAATCTGGGGTCCTTGAACAGGTGGGGATCCTCAAAGACAAAAAAAAAAAAAAAGGCTCTAAAAGCTTTTCTTCAATAACTTTAAAGTTTAAAAGGAATCATATACATTTAACTTTCAACAAACTCCTGACTGATGATGATGCCAGGTAATTAATTTGGTTTTTAGCATTGGGAGCTCGTGGGGATTTGAGGCTCTGGTGGGCTGATGACACTATGGGAAAAATATAGGAATGGGGCTTTGGTAGTGACAACACTGGAAATCAAGATCAAGATCAAATCTCACTTTGTAGGACTGGTAACTGAGATTCTTAGTGAGTTGATGGGTTACGTAGAATGACGGGGTGGGCTTTTTGGAAGCTCCTAAGGCCCCTCAGTTCACATAAATTCTTGAATGAAAGAAGATGTTAATGTTTGTTTATTTAGTTCAAGATTGAATAAGTAGCATTTCACTTTTTTACATTTTTATTCTGTCCATGATTGGATGCTAGAGAAGGAATTTGAAAGAGAAGATAGCCTGCTTTTCTCAATTTTTCTTGGAGACCTGGTACATGGCCCAAAGCTTAGAATGAGATGCAGACATGTATGGACTCAGTCCCTCTTTACTTTATAGGACTAGAGCAGACATTAGCCTCCAAAGCTGAAATCCTGTTTGTCTAAGCAATCTGCTTATTGATGTATTAAATGGTGCTTAAGATTTGGGAGTCTCCTTTGCTGGGACTAAACAAGTAAGTGAAATAAGCTTCATGCTTTGAGAAGTGCACTGTATCTAAGTTAACCACACAATCTCACACAACTGAAGTGTTTATAGAAAAGAGTAGCTTCCAATGCTAGGAAACTGTCTGTGTATATATAGGTACTCTGTGCGCGGAGGTTGAAAGAGCATGCAAATCTATTGCTAGACTTTGTTCTTCATCCCGTCTGGAAAATCACTGCTGCTCACATCACTGCTCCTGACTGTCAAAGAAGATAAGGTGTTTCAGAAAAGCACTTAAGGCTAACATACCTTAAGATGAGCTAACACTGCCATTGATTTCCTAGAATTTCTTAGCAGCTGAGTCTTGGTGGCTGGGCTGATATGAACTAAGACAATGTGAATTAAGCCTTGGTGGCTGGGAAAGAGGGGGAATCTTTGTCTTCAGGGTGTTCCAGCAGGAAACGTTTACACAGCTCAGAGAGATGTTCAAGAGGAGGCTGAGCCCCACCTATTTAGTCACCTCATTTCTATGAGCTCTAATCATCCTTGGCTTCACTTGGGTAAGGCCTCACTTGGGAAAACCCAAGGAAAAGTTGAAAAAGACTTTTGAAGGTAATTATTTAGTCCTTATGTTCTCAGAAGGAGCAAAGGGATAGGAAGAGGACCCAATGTCAAGAGCAAACTGGAAGACTATAGTGTTAGTTGTGACTATTTCTCTAAGGCTTAACTTAGCGCATTTGTATTTGTCTCATTGAGATATTATTCACATATCATAACATTCACTGATTTAAAGTGTACAATTCAGCAGTTTTAGTACCCTCACAAGGTTGCACAAACACCACCACTACCTAAATCTAAAACATTTCACCCCTCCCTGTAAAAGAAGAAACCCTGTAACCTTTAGCAGTCATGTAGGCCTGCATCAAATGACTCACTCATTCATTCAAGTCATTCAACAGACACACATGGGCATGAGATAATTTAACCCTGCACCTTGCAGCAGGGGCACTCACAGCACGGTGAACTTAGCCATTACCTTAGAGAGCTGAGAGTCTCTTTCAGGATTTACAGGAGAGTCTGTAGGTGTGAGACTGGGAGCTAGAGGTGGGTCATTTATCCACAGCGCAGGAAAGCTGAGAAGGGAGAATTGTGATTGACAGAAAGTATACACAGGGGTTATATGCTCTGCAGGAAGTTTTGCTCTGCTGCTTAGGTTCCTTTTAAATACCCACCGGCTCGTAGCTTTTAGGAGTTATTACCCTCCCTGAGGGCACAGTGGCCAGCAAACCAAACCCTGCAGGTTTTTAGGCTACTCTGCCTCTCGTCCACATTTCCTGCTTAGTCTATGTCCAGCTGCAAGACTTCTTTCCATCTTTGACAATTTCCATTTTATTTTCTTTACCTCAGTTTTTTTTTTTTCTGCCTGTCTTTTCCCAATTATTTATCCCTATAAATCTCCTTTGCTTTCATCATCTCTTCTTTTTTCCTCTCACTTTTCTTTTTTTTTCACTGGTCTTTTTCTCCCACATCCGAGGTACCCAGCAGGCTTGGCTGGGAGAGCTGCCGCAAAAGGGAATGTTTAGAGGTAAGAAAGACAATCGGTCTCGTCTCTATACACGCTCATCTTTAGAGAAAGTGTGAACTCAGTGGTCTTTCCCTTCTTGCAAGGGAAGGATACTTACAAACATATCAATATAAAAGAATACATATTCACCTCTTACTGTAAACCCGACACTGTACTAAACTCTTTACAGAATTTATCTTATTTAATCCTCCCGATAATCCAAGAAAGTGGGTGCTCTTATGAGCTCTGGTTTACAGATGGGAAACCCCAGCTTTGGAGTGGTCAAGCCACTTGTTTAATATCAGAAGCTAGTAAATGGTGGAAAGTCACAGAGAGTTAGCTCTATTTGACTGTGGAGCTAAAGCTCTGACTTTAGAATGCCTTATTTACTTTCTGGGTTTCTCTCTCTTTCCTCCCACCCACCTCCCCCTCTCTTCCTGAAGTGAACATGCTTTAGAGTTGGCCTCTTGCCAGCTGTAGTGAGCAGGAGGATCCTTGGCAGGGGCTCAGCCCTGAGTTCCACAGAGCATTGTAACTGCTGGTACTAGGGCAATAAAACCTTAATGGTCTCCAGAAAAGACGGCTGTAAATTCTTCTAAACTCCCACTTTGGGTGTAAAGGTTCACGCCTCTCTTCCCCCTCCTCCTCTTTCTCCTCCACATCCCTCCCCCCAATTCTCCTGGGTTTCAGGAAAGGGGCCATGCATTAAAACAAGGCACAGAAATCCCAGCAGCCTCCAGCTGCAGCCAGGGTTGTGTTTTGTCTAAGGAACATTCTTTAAAAAAAAAAAAAAATAGGAATCAAATTTGTTAAGGATCACAGGCACATAGCTTATGCTTTGGGGAGCGATATAGAGAAAAAAGTGGCCGAGGAAAATGACCAAGGAGGACAAAAGGACGGAAACAAAGAATAACCCAGAGGTATAAGGATGCCCAGAAGAAAACTTTGTGAAAACGACAACCAAGGGATTCTGAAACGTTTCCTCCCTTGATTACTTTAATATTGTTACCTGGACCCTGACACTCCAGCTGTGGGCTTTCTGAAAAATTCATTTGGCTGTTTGGAACTGACCTAGGGAAATAAACATCAGCAGAGCCCTGAGCGGGAATGAAAACTCATTTCTTCTTCCTTCAGGGAGCAAGAGAACAGATCCCAGGAATACCTGGGGGCTGATGCGTGCTTAGTAACAAAGGGGCCCTTTTTCAAGTTTCCTTTTTGCCCCAGCCTAATTTTGGAGAAAGTGTGAAGGGAGGACAGTGACCTGGGAAAGTGACACTGGGACAGGTATCTTGGGAAGCGTGTGACCTAAGTCCCAGCCACCACCCCAACAAAGACGCCCTCATTTTCGTCCCCATGCAGAGACGGCCCTAAGGGAGGAGAGCTAAAGGGCTCAGGTGGAGGAGGCAGTGCCCGCCAAGGATGCTGAAACCAAGGGGCTTGGGCCTGGTAAACACACCAAAAGGATTTTATGTGCCTGTGTGCTAAAACCCCAAAAGTCTTGGTCCAAATCCTGCTCCCCTCTTAGTTTCTAATCCCCTGTGCATTTCACAGGAAATTAAATCTGTGTTTGTCAGATTCCTTTACCCTTACCTCACTGACAGGAAGGTAGACTGGTGGTGGCTTATGTACCAGAAACTCCTAGGATTTGTTTCTTTCATGAACTTCTTGTGCTTTTCTGATCAAGACTGGAGTCCAGTGGCAGGGCCCGAAGCAGCTGGGCTGATCCTTCACAGGCCAGCTCCACAAGGACACACTGGCCACTGAAGTGTGTTTGTGGCGTGCATGTGTGTGTTTGTAGGCAGCCCATGTATGTATGTGCGTGGAAAGGAGAGGGATCAGGAGTGGATCGTTAACATTTCACCTGTTCACTGAACTTCAAATCTCAAATTTAAGGGAAATGTTTTAAAAAACTTTGGGAGTTGTTTTGTTTGCTTCCTTTCTTCAGATGTCATTTTGGGAGGAATGTGCACAATTTTTCTATTTGCTTCTGCCTTTCTTCAAAGGCTCCTGGACGACAGGAATTGTGTCTTAGGCATTTTTGTCTCTCAGAGCCTAGTAGAGCCCCTGGTGCCCAGTAGGTGCTCAATTGTTTGTGGAAAGGAAGTAGAAACCTTTAACGGGACACTTTAGCCATCCCATCAGCTCCTCCTTGTGCCTGCCTCTCCTACTTTAGCCTCTTGTAGATCTGTAACCTGATTTATCTCCAAAACCCCAGACTTCTCTCTCATTCCTTCACTCTCTTTTCTTTTTCTTTCTTTTTTTTTTTTTGATACCTTTTAAAAAACCTCTATACGCATGACCTTCCTTTGTTCCCACCCTTCCAGACTGCCTTGCCCCCCATCTCTACCATCTGGCTCTTGGGAATCCTGCTGTGGGAGAAGTAAAGCGCCAGGGTGAAGGGACTCCACTGGCATCTCAAAGCAGCATGGCTGAGACTGCTCTTCTAGGACCCTTTTCCTGGCAGAGCTGCCCTCTTTGCACCAGTCTGGGGCAGGAGCCTCAGACTTCCCTGCTGCTCCCATCCAGCAACAGAGTGGGCAGTGCAGCCTGCTGAGGTCCCAGGGCTCAGTGGGGTCAGAGGCACCCCTGGGCCTCAGAATCTGGGGAGGGGCCAGGGTGTGGAGGGGGAAGGTGTCTGAGGTTGTAAGTCTGAGATGCTGCCTGGGGCAGGGCTTTGCAAACAGTGCTGCTGTACAAGGCGTTATGGTTCCTGGTGAGATCTCACCCTTTTGTTGGACACTCCAGCTGCAAACACCATCGTGTGAACCGTCTTCATCTATTTCCTCTACAGAGAGCCAAGTCCAACCTCTTTCTTTATCACAAATGCTTGGCTCTAAGAATGTTCTTGTTGCTTGCTGAGCCTCCAGCCCTCAACTTAGCCTGTAGTTCTCCAACTTTAGTGTGGCTCAGAATCCCCTGGAGGGCTTGTTAAAACACTGGGTATTGATCCCCAACCCCAGGGCTTCCGTTCAGTAGTTCTGGGATGGGCCTGGGGATTTCACATTTCTAACGCATTTCCCCAGGATGCTGATACGCATGGGGGGACCACATCATATCCACAGGTCCACTGATCCACTCCTCAGAAACTTCACATCCACACTTTCTCTCAAAGTAAGGACTGCCATTTTCTGAGCTTGCTCTCTGCTTAGCTTTTTAGATGTTTTAATCTCATTTAATCCTCATAGTTCCTGTTAATATTCCCACTTTAAAAAGGATGAAACTGAGGCACACAGGTTTTACATTTTGTCCAGGCTAAGTGCTGAAGCTGTTTCAAAGCTGGGCAGTATTGACTCTGAAGCTTGTGTGTTTAATCACCTGGCCATATTGCTTTAATGGTCTAAGGATTTTTTTCACAGACATGGATGTCTTCGTCTTCTACCTTATAAACATGGAGCTTTGCAAACAAGGTGCCCTTTCATTCTGAAACTGCACATGCCCCCAATTTCTCTTTGCTGCTGGCTAAGTAGAGCAGGAGAAAACACACATTTAATCTCCATTAAGTCCTTCAGACTTTTGGGAGAGGAAGTCTAGTCTGACTTGGGAATAAAGCCTGAAGTATTGAGATTTTTAGAGAAAGGCAGTTTTATTGCCTCCAATAACATACGGTAATACAAATGAATGACTAACTGGAACATTTTTCCAAGAATTTATTTTGCCTTTTATGATAAATAAACATGGCTCATTTGTATACAAACAACTGTGCTACAGATCAGGGGGTGGTTATTTGAGTTCTGGTTAAAAATACGTAAGAATTTTCAGCTGATTTTTTAGAGGCTCAATATGGATGGAGAACCCACGCTTGGGAATCTTTAAGATCATCCCATCCAATGGATTGTTTTCCTTTTGCATCTGGATTCAGGTCATCTGGGTCTCTCAGGAGCACTTCCTGGCAGAATTCACAAATAAGAATTGTTTGTGAAGGCAAATGTGATACTTACCAATGGAGCAGGCTAGCATTTGCTTTTCAGTAAGGACAGTGCTGACATCTTGGTGCTTTGCCCCCGCAGAGATTCCCACACTTACTGGGAGTTTGTCTAGGTTTCAGAATTTTTCAGAGATTCACTGTGTCTGCAGGGGATCTGCACAGAATCTGTAACATATGCAATCTCAGATTTTATTTTGTTTTGTTTTGTTTTTTTTCTTAGCATTTTTTCCCCCTGCCCACATAATTCTAATGCACCACACTTTGAGAACGACTGCCAGGTTGTGGAGAGGGCCTGGGGGTGGGGTGAGGTTCTCAGATACTCCATCCTTACCTGTACATAGACCTGCACCTTTATTAACAAAGCCCAATTTCTTGGGCTCTACTCAAGACCTGATTAAAGCAAACTTTTTAAGAGTGGACCTGCATATCAGCATTAATAAATCAGCAGCCAAACACACAAAACAAAAAGCTCCCTGGGTGATTCTAACATGGGGGCCACTGGTGAACACCACGAAAACAGTCTGATTTGGAGCAAGACACCTAGGGGTATGTTCAGCTGCAAAGCAGAGGACAGGGAATGCTGAATGGTGGACAGGTGTGTGTCTTTTCCAAACTGGAATGAACTCCAGTGATAGAAGACCTTGCCTTAGGAAAATGCCCGGAGAGGCCACCTCAGTTCTTCCTATACCTGATTCATTCGTCCTCTGCATCCACAGTACGGGGCCACAGCCCAGGACTGTCTCTGTCACCATCAGCCTCAGGTGCTTGGGGCAGGACCTTGACCTCACTTCTGCTGGGCCTGGCGGGTGTATGGCCCTCTGTCCCAGGCTGCTTTCCGGCTGCTCAAATCTGGCAGCCGCACACAAACCCCTGCCACCTGGTAGTTTCTGAACGATATCCCTTCAGCTTCAGCCCAGGGGCTCTGGCTTTTCTGTTTGTTTTCTTTTTTCTCTTTTATTTAAGAAGCTCAAGAGAACTTAAAAGCAGACCCTTGAAAGCTAAGCATTTCTAATCACATAAAGGTGTCTCTGTAGGGCCTGGGCTGAAGAGGGTTTGTTTGGGGGCTTTCATCTTACTGTGTATCCCCTTCCTTCTTCAGATAATCTTCCTGGGCTCTTATCCACCCAGCTTCTTTGCTGGACGCCCAATCCCATCATCTCCAAGTTTGGGGCCCAGAGGGTAAAGGAGCAAGGGAGGAGGGGTGGCCAAGGGCCTGAGGGGGAAGGGAGGAAGCCGTCGGCCCCCATGCTGGGCCCAAGGAGACTCTGTGAGAAAGCCCCTCTCCATCTGCAGCCCAGCCCGGCGGGAGTCAATTAATTCTGAATAACCTAAACCGACAGAGGTATTTGCATTCACAACCTGACTGATGACCGTATAAAATTGATTTATGAATTAAAGTGCTTCCCCTCCCTTTATCCCGATTCAGGCTGTAATTGATTATACGTGCTGCAGCGAAATTAAATAAAAGAAAATTAAAAAGAAAAGAAAAAGGAAAGTGAAAAAAAGAGAGGCCCTTGCTTGGCAGCCAGGATTCTCAGGGCTCCCCAGGATTAGCCATTCTATTCATCACTTATCATTTTTTATTTAAAAAGTTACTTCCCCCTTTGTCTCCACACCACTGCTCCCACCCCCATCTCTGCTTTTGCCTGCATTTTCCTCTCTGGCCTCTGCCCACTCACTGATCCTTTGCGGTGAACGAGCCAGTTACCCTCATGTTCTCTGGACAGGAAGAGAAGCCCAGAGAAGTAGAGCTTCTTCCAGGTAGCATTGCACCCACAATTTGAGGAGTAGGCAAAGTTGTCTTCCATCTCTGCTTCCCCTTTGGTATTAGTCTCTCTTCTTGTCCCTTTTTCACATGCACACAATCAAATTTTCCTTGCAGGAAATTCTTTCATAAATATAGTCTCAGTTAAGCAAGACATTTATGCTAAACTTTTCAATGGCTCATTCCTCTCAGCAGAAATTTACCAAGGAACAAAGCGATTAGGTAAAGGATAAATGTCTAATTGTAAGATTTCAAGCTCCTCCTTCTACCTAAGGGACAAGTGTTTTCTTAGAGGAGGGTCTTGGGTAGGAACGTAGGGGGACTGAATTCTAATCCTCTACAGAGCATGAGAACAGGCTTTGGAAACAGCTGGACCAAGACTCTGATAATTATTAGTCGTGTGTTCCTGTGCAAGTCACTTAACCTTCCTTGCCTTCATTGACTTCTGTTTAAGACAGAGGTACCTCCCTAAACTGAGGTAATACATGTAAATCCCCTTGAAGTGTGGCTCAGCAAATATGGCAGATCCTGTGAAAACATTAGAGCCTACTGCCTTGCTTGCTCTGCTTAGGAAACAGGCAGCGCTGACTCAAAAGTTTTCTGATAGTAGGAAAATCAACGGCTTTCTCCCAATTCCAACTTGGTGTTGCTATTTGGATGAGAGAGAACTGTTTTTCATTGCCAAACCTAGACCCTGAGAGCCGACTGCCGTCTTTATTTCTGTAACCACAGAGATCCTGGCACACAAAATACACTATCATTAATTACACCATCTCACTCAACTCACCCTCACTGCTTCTTCACCTTTGGTCTTCCTGGTTCTACCTCAGAACCACCAAGATTTGATGTCCAGTTCCTGCTACTTCTGCTCCTGCTGCCTTGTTTCACTGACTTTGACAGGTTAGTATCCACTCCTCTCTAAAATGCTAATGGGCAGGTTTACAGGTAACCTCATATTAAGTGCTGTCAGCCACACTTCACAGAGGGTTATACAAAATAGGGAGAGGTTGCCTAGGCCTGGCCAGCAGAAGCCCACTCTGTTGACACCCAGAGCAATGCACACATTCCTCCACCAGGAGCTCAGCTCAGAGCAGACCTCTGAACGAACGAACGAGGGTGAGGACGTGAACTCCAAAAAATCGCCCTAAGAAAACTGAAAGGTGGACCCTCTTCAGGGAATGTTCAAGAGGTGCGTTACATGATAAGAAAGTTTCCAGCAGATGTTCAGGCAGCTCTAAGTGAGGAGGTAACCTAAAGCAGAAGCTATTAAGGAGTTCACCGTGTTCTCATCTTGTCAGGCCAGGCAGAGTGCCTCTGCCTTGAGGTGGGGCTGGGTATCCCAAAGCTTCATGTGTCTCCTCTACTCCCGGCTGATCCTAGCAGTCCCTTTTTGAAATGCAATAAGGGATGAAAAATGCTTAAGCTGTTTTTGGCCCTTTACTGTTTGGGATGATTGACGTAACTACAGAGTCTGGGAGCAGGTTGGGAGGGCTCTTGTGGGTGCCGAGGGTGGGGCTGTGGGGAGCATAGAGGCATCAGAGGGTGGGTGGGAAGGAGAAGCCTGAGGAGAGAGACCACCTTTGCAACTTTGCTGTGGAAGCCCACACATTCATGGGAAAGAAAAAACCCCAAATGCATTTTAAGTGTATGTGGAAGTCAAGAGGCTAACACATTAACAGAGGGAAGGAACCAGTTGAAGAAATCTAAAGTGGATGGTTCTGATTGAAACCAAGTCCCCCTAAAACCAAGTCCCCTTAAGATGAATCTTCCTATCCAAAACTTTATTCCCTTTCCTGTCCCATGCCTATTACCCAACAGGATTGAGAAGTATCAAAGAATATGGAGAGGTGAAAACTGAGCAGGACCCTATATGGTACAAAAGCCCCTCTGGAACCCTTGTTTCTTATTTGGGAAAAAAAAAAAAAAAAAAAAAAAAAAAAGCTTTAATCTCTTAGCCCTTCCCTGAGCTCCAAAGAGCAGGCTCAAATAGTTACTCATCAGGAGACTGAGGGAATGCAGAAACAAAGGAAAAGCAGTCAAGAAAAAATAGGTCAGTAATAACACAGTTTTAGTTCCTCCTCAAGGGATATACATAACAATCTGACCATATCTTTGCCTTGTTCTGCAGCAACTAAGATCCCCACCCAGGTAGAGGCTGGCGACTACATGCTGACCACACGCACACAGACCCAGACTGGTTACAACCCGAAGGTTGATAGTTAAGATACCTAAACCACCACTCTGTTACTGCACCACTAACCAATCAGAAGAAAATCATGCCCCCTGCAATCCTTACCCCAAATGTTGCCTTTATAAGCCCTTTTCTGAAAAACATCAGGGAGTTCTTGTCTTTTGAGCATGAGCTGCCTCTTCTCTTGGTTTCTGGCCTATAGTAAATGCTGGTTTTCCTTCACAAAAACCAGTGTCAGTAGACTGGTTTTGTTCTGCAGTTTGGGAACCTAAGAACCTCTTCCCAAAATGGAACAAAGAATTTGAGGACTATGTTCCTGAGGCTGAAGCAGGTTTTAAAAACACGCAGGTGGAAAGGTTAAGGGTGGAGTGTAAATACAGCATTGAGCAACCTGGGCATCGGCTTTAGAGGATGAAAGTGGTCTGTCTGCAGCATGTGACTGGAAATGGCATCTCTAAGATGACTTCTCAGACAGAAGTCCAGGTTCCACGGGCCACAGGTGAGGTGGGATAGGTTCTTCTGGGTCAGCTGACTGCCTCTCCTTCACAATGGTGATACCTTAATGCCCATTTTTCCCTGGTCTGGGATCCACCATCAGGCCATTTGGACATAACTATGACCTTAACTACTGCCATGTTAAGCTTGGAAGAGGACCAATAGTAATTGTGAGCAATTGGTTCCCAGAGCCTTGGAGCCAGCCAGTTAATAAGCCAGATGGGGAAGTGCAGAGACACAGAATTCTGGGAGGCTTGCTTCTGCAGCTCTACTTCAAAATGAGAAAAACCTGCACATGGATGTTTAGAGTAGCTTTGTTCAGAACTGCCAAAGCTTAGAAGCAACCTAGATGTCCTTCATCTTGGAAGGTGAATGGATAAACAAACTGTGGTATATCCAGATAGTGGGATATTATTTGATAATAAAAAGAAACAAGCTATCAAGTCAAGAAAAGACATGAAGGGACCTTAAATGAATACTGTTCAGTGAAAGAAGCCAATCTGAAAATACTATATACTATGTAACTCCAACTACATGGCCTTCTGGCCAAGGCAAAAACTGTGGAGACAGTAAAAGCTATTAGTGATGGCCAGGGGTTAGAGGGGAGGATAGGGAGGGAGGGGTGATTAGATACAGCATAGGGAGTTTAGGGCAATAAAACTATTCTGTTTGATACTATAATTGTGGATGATTTTCACTATACATTCGTCAAAACCCATAGGATGTATAACACCCTAATATATACTATGGACTTTAGTTAATGAATATGTATCAATATTGGCTCATAGGTTATAAGAAATATACCACCCTGATTCAAGATGTTAATAATAGGAGAATCTGTAGTGAAAGGAGGTAAAGGAATGGGGAGGGAGAGAATATTTGGGAACTCCCTTTATTTTCCACTCAATGTTTCTTTAAACCTAAAGACTACTAGAAAAATAAAACCAATTAGAGAGAAAAAGAGAGACATTGTTTTGCCATTACTAAATTTTAGCTGCTTGTTGGAAAGATCCTACATGAATGACAATTTATTTTGTCAGTGTTAATGGCAGGCAGGAATGATTTCTGAAGACACAGAAACAGCTTGCTGATATACAGAAGAAGATACAGCCAGAAATGGTAATGCTGTTGGGCCTGAGTGGCTGTCCTTGCTATGGTGCCTGTGGCAGGCTTAGGACAGTGCACATGGCACGACTCTGCTCTCACAAGCAGAATCTGATCCTCCTTAGACGATGAATTCCTGGAGCTTTCAAAGATAAAGAGAACAAAAGGTCAAAACTCATACTTATGGTAAAGAGTGGAATCTGCAGAGAATGGAGGAAGAGTTGTCGAAACCACAAAAATGAGATCCTGGAATCAGTAGTGTCGTAACAGCCCAGTCAAAGATTCCTGGCAAGTCACTCAGCCACATCAATGCTTTTCCTTGAACATCTTCATCTCTGCTGTCCCATGGGTTGGCTTTCCAACTTCAGTGCAAATGCTTCCCCTGGACTCTTCTCTACAGATGTTACAGGGAACGTCTCTTCTTTTGTTTAGAGAAAACCCAATCTTACTTCTGGTCTCTATCTTCAGCATCTTCCAACATTCTGGACAGTTTCGTTTCTTTGGTCCCGCCACTACAGAGGGGCCCAAGCTGGACTCCAGCTCTGTCTCCACTGCTGTCTGGGCCCCTGATTTCACCTAAGATTATCTTTCTATCTGCCAGAATCTGGCACAGCCCAGACCAGTGCTCCTCCTATTCTCACTGTGATACTTTGTCTACTTGGCCTAGTTTCCCAATCAGTTCAGTGCTCAGCAATCATACTTCAGGGAAATATGTCATTTATAGATAGTCCTCTCTCTAAGTCAGCTCAACAAATGGTCTGACCTATAAAATCAGGCTCTGAAGAATCTTCAAAGGAAAAGAATAGCCCTTTTTCTTGGAACTTGATTCTGAAGCTAAGATGTGTGCCAGTTAAACATAGAGAAGAATCCCAAAGCAAATTAAAAAACACAGGCGTGGTGGTGAGGTACTGCCTATGTATGTAAATGCCAAGAGAATTCAAAGAAAGGAAGAGATACCTTTGGGAAAGACTTGTCAGTGAAGACTTTTGGAAGAAACTAGTGTATGAGAGCCAACAGAGAGCTTGTTCGGCCTAATGTCCTTACTTTCCTTGGCTCAGCAAAGAGATTAAAAACAATCATGGTTTGAGTCTTCAAGAAAAGATATGCTCAAATCATAAAACCAACCCAGAAAACACACATACAAGGAAAAAGTAAAGTAATAGCAAAAAAATTCACCACCCATATATTTTTTCACCTTATCTGATCATGAAGTTTAAACCAGGTGATTTCAGAACACCTCCCATATTATCCTTTCCTTCTTTTACCTCGATTTAATTTCTGGTGGTGTTGGAATAGGAAATTAATAGGATAAAAATAAAAACAAAAGTACCAAAAGTAAAGTTGCCAAGCACAACTGCGGGCATCTCAAACAAGTTGTAAATAGTGTAGAGTTCAGAGCAGAGTAAGGGAGGAAGGATGAAGAAGGATCCTGCTGGTTATGTTTTAAACGATAAGTCACTTTCTTTTTTTTTTTTGTCTTGTTGTTGTTGTTGTTGTTGCTATTTCTTGGGCTGCTTTGGGCTGCTCCCATGGCATATGGAGGTTCCCAGGCTAGGGGTCGAATTGGAGCTGTAGCCACCGGCCTACGCCAGAGCCACAGCAACGCGGGATCCGAGCCGCGTCTGCAACCTACACCACAGCTCGCGGCAACGCTGGATCGTTAACCCACTGAGCAAGGGCAGGGAGCGAACCCGCAACCTCATGGTTCCTAGTCGGATTCGTTAACCACTGCGCCATGACGGGAACTCCGATAAGTCACTTTCAACTCTGCAAATGAACAAGCTGTCAGAAAACATGATGCCTGGCCATAAAGTCTAAAGGCTGAGAGACATCTCTGTACTCAGAATACTGTTATTATGTCATTAATGTTCTCTCTTTGGAAAGGAGGACAATAATCTCTCCTAGAGAACTGTGTTCATTAGATAATTGATAAATATAAAAAATTTTGAACAGTGCCTGGCACATGGCAAGTACTAAAGTATCAACTTAATATTCACATGTGATAAATACACGCTCAAGGTAAAAAAGCAAACAAAAACTCAATCACTCCTAAAATTTGGTTGGTATGTTATTTTTAAGTAACCACATATTTATTCTTTTCAAAATAAATGATGTCTAGAATAGAAATGAGGCAGGTTAACTGAATGTTGGTCTGGATTTAATAACAAATCCATGTTTTCGCTCAGCTGAGGAAATAACATCCGACTACATTAAAATGACTTTTGATGGCCTGATATTAAGATGTCCAAAACAGGCATGTGTTCAGCCTATTTAGAAACACTGCACACAATTGTTTCCTGATTAAAGAGTGGGTTTATGGGGATAAACCAACGTCACTAGAAAAATGGGCTTGTTCCATTAGAAGGACCTTCTTCCAACCGTGGGGCCAATGCTCCAAACCTTGTGGAAGAGCAGGTTGCCAGTCCCTTAAGTTTCCCCTGTGGCCCCCACCAGAGTCCCTGTGCCACCCCAAGGCTCTCTGCCTCACTGGGTTGGATGTCCCCACCAAGTAATGGCCCCTGCTGGTCTAGCCATACGCTGGTAGGTGCACGGAGAAAGCGTTCCCTGATGTGTTCCTCCAAGACCGTGCATTTGGTGGAGGAAAAGAGCAGCTGGCTAGAGAACGCTACCCTCCTGACAATCTGGGGAAGAACCTCCCTGCTATGACCTCACTGAATTCTGCCTATTTGTTTCCATGAAACAGAAGAGTGGGGACACACAATCTCTTTGCTGCCTGAATGGCATTTTTTCCCAGTCCTTCCAGCTCTCAGCATCTGAATCTAATAAGATGTGTTTTTAAGGACAGCCCTCTGGGCCTCAGTTCCTCGTGTTTCCCCTGGAGAGGAAGACACTTGACATCCTATTTCAACCCCTAGACCTCTTTTAATTTTTATTTATTTATTTTGCTTTTTAGGGCACACCCATGGCACATGGAG
The DNA here is from genome assembly GCF_016906955.1 of Phacochoerus africanus. Classification (NCBI taxonomy): domain Eukaryota; kingdom Metazoa; phylum Chordata; class Mammalia; order Artiodactyla; family Suidae; genus Phacochoerus; species Phacochoerus africanus. The sequence continues at coordinate 227,406,647 of NC_062544.1, forward strand.
GTTCCCAGCTAGGGGTCGAATCAGAGTTACACCTGCTGGCTTACACCACAGCCACAGCAACACCAGGATCCGAGCTGTGTCTGTGACCTACACCATAGCTCACAGAAATGCTGGATTCTTAACCCACCGAGAGAGGCCAGGGATTGAACCTGCAATCTCATGGTTAATGGTTAGATTCGTTTCTGATGTGCCACAATAGGAACCTCCCCTCAACCTCTTTTTAAAAGACATATTTCATTTCTCCAAAATGACTCTTTCTCAAAGTACAAGACTATGTTTATCTGGATTCCTAGAGATATTTCCCATGAATCTGGGGGCAAATCTTCCATAAAACAATGCTGGGCCATGGAGCAGCGACCTGAAGAGTAAAGAGTCTGAGCTACTGCACAGCGGTAACTCGTCTCTGCAGAAGGTCATGAAAGATTTGAGGTGAAGGGCAATTTGAGAGAAAAGTAGTCTGCTGAGAAAAATACGCTGAAAATGTATCCCTAATATCAATATCATTATTTGATCCCTTGATCAAATGTATCAACATCAAAATTAATTCGGAAAGTTTGTGTTTGTGAAAAGCCGAGTGCTTATACAAATATTATTTCCGAAATGAAGAACACATGCAGATAGGTGAGGCCAGTAATACCAGAAGAGCAAAGAAATAAAAGTCAAAGCTCTAAGTCTGTAGGTACCAGATAAACAATTCTGGTTTCGAAAAACAACTTGGAAATCTTAAAAGTTATTTCAACATTTACAACTTCAGTGTATTATCCATAGCAGAGGTAATGCTTTTGTTTTTATGTTGAATATCGTTACTATTAAAAACTACATTTTAGAAAGGTATGCATTTTTCAAATGCAAAAATCCTTGGGATATAATTTACCCTGGGTCTGTGGTGAATCGTTCCTCAGGGTGTGATAATGGCGTATCTTTACCAATTTTCTCTCTGGGTTAACCAGTTTTAACACATAAACATCATCATAAATAGAAGGGGGAAAAAAGTGTCCCCTCTTTAAAAAAATGTGAGAAAGCTCAAATAACAAGATCTGCTGTAAAATTAAAAATCTGATTTCAACTCTGAGGAAGAAGTTGTAAAAAGTTGGCCACTTGTGATTCTGAAGTGGGCCTTTGTAGCTGTTTCCTGAACCCCTGGAATAAAGAGCGTTGATTTGCGATGGAATCTCGAGAGCCTGCAGTCATATATTACAATATGTTGTAAATCCAGAGGGTACAATATAGATTTCACAGGGGGCCCTGGGGTTAACTGAAATTCCATCTGTTTCTTCTCTGTGGCAAACTGAGTATCCTGGGATGTCAGCCCGGGATGAGACAGGGTATTTACAATTTTTCATTTCTAGGCTAAAGTCGAAGTTTGCCTAAATCTGCTCCTCCCTCCTTTCTACCTCCTACCTTCAAGTTAAAAAAGTTTACAAGACAGCCTTTATTTTCCCCATAGCTGCCCCCAGGCAGCCCCCCTTCTTTCCAGTGCATGCCGGGCAATGCCATGTATTCTTAGACTCCCAATGGCCCCCATTACTGTCAATTAGTTACGGAATGCTACAGGGATTCATGCCTGACAGCTCGGGTAAAGGCAGGAGAAATGGGCTCAGTAGGGAGCGAGGGGCCTGATTCTTTTTTGTGCACAAGAAATACCTTTCTCAGCAAGGCTTTTAATGGCCTTCCCTTCTTTCTTTCCCTCTGCCCAAGCGTTTCGCACCCCCACGATCCCAACACACATATACACATAGGATCCTATAGTCACACCCTGAGGTGTTTGTGCGATGATTGCGCAGGACTGTGAGAACTCTCAGAGCAGGATGCTCTGACACGGCCTTATAACCTCCCCAAATGACAGAGCTTTAAAATTCCAACTTCTATCTTTGCTATGATCTGATTCCTAACTTCCTTTCTTCAGAAGGTTTCTTGTTACTAAGAGCGTCTTTCGCCTCTGGCTTATTAGCAGATTTTTCTTCTGCAACTCTCCTGCCTCTGAAGAAGAAACACATCCTTTGGCCGCAGACCCTGGGTGGGAGCCTGCTGCCCTGTGGTGGCCATGGGTTGGGCAGTGGCTGTGATTGGCACCCCCTACCACTCCCAAGGCTTTCTGACTTCTGTCTCTTCGTCTTGCCTTCCTCTCCTCTATTTTCCCACAGTCCCCTTTTTGCCTCCTCTCTGTGCCTCGATCATTCTGCTCATTCTGGAGGCTTGAGGCCAGGGATTTTGCTCTTGTTCTCTCTCTCCCCTTCCTCACCCACCCCAAATATATTTACCATGGAGAGACAAAGAGACTAGGTTTTATTCACCAAAATACCTGCACTCCATAGGATAGCACCTGGCACAAGGAGGGCCAATCACATTTGATGAAAATAAATACGTGAGGAGTTCCCGTCGTGGCGCAGTGGTTAACGAATCCAACTAGGAACCATGAGGTTGCGGGTTCGCTCCCTGCCCTTGCTCAGTGGGTTAACGATGTGGCGTTGCCGTGAGCTGTGGTGTAGGTTGCAGATGCGGCTTGGATCCCGAGTTGCTGTGGCTCTGGCGTAGGCTGGTGACTACAGCACCGATTCGACTCCTGGCCTGGGAACCTCCATATGCCACGTGAGTGGCCCAAGAAATAGCAAAAAGACAAAAAGAAAAGAAAAGAAATACATGAGCAAAAACTCATTGGAGGCAATACCACTGGTGGTTCTCAGGGTTAAGGAGAACTCAGCCTCACACCAACATGGTTTGCCTGTTCCTGGTCTGCTGTCTTTTGTTTTTTGTTTTTTTTTTAAATTTTATGGTTGCACCTGCAAAGTTCCTGGGCAAGGGATTAAATCCAAGCCTCAGTAACGATGCACTAGATCCTTTTAACCCACCAGACTGGGCCAGGAATCGAACCCACAGCTCTTCAGCCATCCAAACTGCTGCAGTCAGATGCTTAACCCACTGTGCCACAGAAGGAACTCCAGTCTTTGCTCTTTTATATGAGTATCAGTTAAAAAAAAAAAAAAAGATTTAAAATGAAGATACATTTAGGAAAAGCCAACCAGGAAAACAGCAGGAAATAAATACAATGCTTAAAATGATTACATTTTTCCATATGGGTTTGGGGAAGATGACAGAGTAAAGACAGCAGCAGATGGCATTTTAGAGGAAAACACTCTTTGGGACAATTCACACCTGTGTTATACACAGTTTCAAGACCTTTCTCTCCTGAAGCCTAGCCTCATGAAGGGTACTGATAGGCATCCACGGATGGCAGCAGGAATTCACGCCAGCCTGTCTAAACCAGACATCTGTAGAAAGACAGAGGGGAAGGTCCAGGAGGGCAAAGTGACAGAAACAAGTGAGGGCCAGAGGGTGGACTGTAAATCTTGGAGGGATTTTCAGAGCCCAAGAGGAAGGGTGTGGGCATTATTTCTTTCAGGGCTCTTGCAGTCTTGGGCAACACTCTGTTCTGCAAGATGAGGGTATCTTATATTGTCAATTCATCAACACCCATATATTTGCTTTAAGATTCCTACAGAATTGTCAAGCTTCACATTCATGCCACCTGAGATGAATTTCCAATGCTTTCTGATAATCAAATCTGCTTTACTTTAGTGCTTTGCAAACTTTAATGTGAATCAATTGGCAATCTTGTGAAGATGCTGATTCTGAGGGGTGTCCCGAGAGTCTGCATTTCTCACAAGCTCCCATGTGATGACTTTTGTTGCTGGTCCACGACACATTTGCGCCAGTGGCAAGATGTTACTACACCAACTTGGCAAGAAATGGAGAGAGTTTTATGAAGATGGATTGACTCTGACCTGAATTAAAGAAGTAAAGTCTCATTAATAGAGATTTTGATTCCTTACATAAGAAAACTATATATTTAGATCTATATTTTCATAACTTTCCTTTTTGGTAAATGAGTGCAGGTGGTGCTTGGAAATAATAAATTAACTCATGATCTAGATGAACTAAAGCTCTTTGTCCAATATAAATTTCCACTTTTAACATACTTGAATCAGATTCTATCACAAAATTTTTCTTTTTTATCTTTTTGCTGTAAACAGTGGAACTACTTTATTATAAAGAAAGAAATTAGCCATGGTAATGATAAGTGAGGTTACTTGAAAGAGAATATGACTATCTATCCACCTTGCTTCTTTCCCAGCTGCTCAAGAAAAGCCAAAAAGAAAGGATGAAAGGTGCCTATGGCTCCATTGGTAGCCAATCAATAAGATTTTGTTTGAAAAGAAGTACAACAAATATCCACACCTGCACATGGTTAATCCTACCCAAGGTATTTGCTCTCATACACACACAGGCTTGGGACTTAATTTACACAGGCAGCTTGTATCTATAAATCCATGGAGAATCAGCAGAGGACAGCTAGTATTTCCTAAGTCTGAGCTTGGTGTCAATTGGGGGTCCAGATCCAAATGGGAGCAGACAATCTAGTTAGGAAGATAACAAATGGTGAAGCAAAATTTCAAGCCTAGAATGTAATTACACATAATTTCATAAACTGCTAGGGGCTTATGGGAGTTAAAAGGAGTTTAGGGAAAGAAGAGTTTACTTTAGCTTGAGATGGTCAAAAAAGGTTTTCTGAAAAGTAGGATTTGACTTGGAGTTTGAAGGAAGGTTAGGCCAGGAGAGAGGGCACTAGGAGGGACAAGTGCCTGGGGAAGGCCAAAGCAACTGTGTGGATGCAGGATAACATAAAGTAGTTGGGAGCTTATGAGCAGAACAGCTTGCTGGAGTGATGTTTTTGTTTAAGGGAAATATGGCAGACGGAAAAACAATGGGAACACAGAAAGGTCTTGAATGTTAGCCTTTTTTTTTTTTTTTTTCTTTTTAGGGCTGCACCCACAACATTTGGAGGTTCCTAGGCTAAGGATCAAATCAGAGCTATAGTTGCTATACCACAGCCACAGCAATGCCAGATTCAAGCTGTGTCTGCAACCTACACCACAGGTCAGAGCAACACAGGATACTTAACCCACTGAGTGAGGCCAGGGATCAAATCTGTGTCCTCATGGATGCTAGTCAGATTTGTTAATCACTGAGCCACAACAGGAACTCCAAGGTCTTGAATGTTAGGCTAAGATTGGACTTGATTCTGCAAATTATATGGAAACACTGGATATTTTGAGTAGAAAAGTACATTTTAACAAAAGCAGTTTAATAGATTAATTTCAATAGTCCAAGTGTCAAAATTAGGATGGAGGTGATGGGAACTGAATAGATGGGATTAAGGGTTGATCTAAAGGAGTTACAGACTTTAATGACTGATAGGATAGTATACTTAATGGAAAGGTATTGACCTTGAGGTTTGTTTTTATTTTTTTGTCTTTCTAGCGCCACACCCATGGCATATAGAGGTTCCCAGACTAGGGGTCCAGCTGGAGCTATAACCACCGGCCTACACCAGAGCCACAGCAACACAGGACCTCCTGTCTGCAACCTATGCCACAGCTCATGGCAACTCCAGATCCTTAACCCATGGAACGAGGCCAGGGATTGAACCCACATCCTCATGGATGCTAGTAGGGTTTGTTAACCACTGAGCCACGACAGGAACCTCTTTATTTTATTTTTTGATCTTGAAGTTTGAAGTTAGTAAAATAGAAAATGAACAGTTTTGGAGGAGGCATAAATTCAATTTGAGATATTTTAAGATTTAAGTAACAGCAAGAAGGAAAAGTAAAAAAATCCAATAGACAACTGGAAGTGTGATAGTGTGACCCTGCTGAGACGTGGTCATAGCCTTGTAAGTGAAAGACATCTCCAAGAAGAAATACACAGAGACTGAATCTTAGGAAAGATGTCCATATGTGCAGCCTTGATGGAGAAATAGCCAAAGAAACAGAGGCACACAGAGTATTAAAGAAGTGCAAGGAGAAGAGAGTGGCCACAGCATCAAACATATCAGAGAACCCCGCACAATGAGATCAAGGGAAGACTCTTCAAGGTTACTGTTGCCTTTTCCAGTACAGATAACACAGAGCAAAAGGGAGCAATACAGATGACAGAGCAACACAGAGAAACACAGATGATGCAAGATTAAGGAGTGACCAAGTCATAACAAAGTTAGAATGTATCTTTTAGATGAAAGGAAAAGTAGTATGGAAACTGAAGGAGAATGTAAAAGCAAGGGCTCTTGTTGTCTTTTAATTTATGATAGTGGTGACATAGATTTCTTTTTTGATTAAGGAGAAGGGAAAAAAATGAGAGAAAATTGTTTGATGGTATCTAAAACTGCAGAGGAACAGGAATCTGAGGAGATAAAGTCCTGAAGGAGAAAGGTCCTCTGGTAAAGGGGTGAGCCCTATAAATGGTGGACCCCCTCGAACAAAAAGCAACCCCAAACAAATTTGTCTCCACATATCTGGAAGAAGAGGGGTGCCAAGATGGAATATTCAGGCTTCTTGGGGCCTCACCACCTCAATAAAGTAGCATGTAGGTTATTTTCAAACTCTGGGCCTGGAGGTAAAGTGGAAGAACGGAGAAGGTTTGGAGTGGCCCTTGTATTAGGAAATTGGCAACAGGTGAACAAGAAGCATTGCTAAGCAACAGTTGAGATGAGTGTGAATACACTAAGTAAGCACAGACACACACCTAAAGACAGTGGGCTTGACTCCAGGATGTGGAACTAACACGACAGGCTGGGAAAAGTGAAGTGGGCATTTGAATGCAAGGAGCTAAAGGCAGCACCAACGTCACTGGAGTCCACACGAAATTAAAACACCTCAATTGGGATGGTCCAGGAACTAGATCATGCCAACAACAGGAAGATGCTTAAGAATAGTGTGCAAAAACAACGGGAGACCATGTCGACTCTGAGCATTCCAATTTAAAATGTACTTGTTGGGAATCCAGCAAAGGCCAGTAACCAACTGAGTGCCATATGCCCAGTATTGGGCTTGGGCATGTTGGGGATACAGAAGAAATACCAGGCAGTGTTCCTGCCCTCGAGGACATTTATTGTAGTTGGAGGGAGGGGATCAGCACATCGGAACCCTGTGAGTGCATCCACACTGTGCAGTAGAGTTAGGACTCAAATATTGTGAAGAATTGGCAGGATGAGAGCTGGTTAAGAAGAGAACAGTATGGCAGAATGGGAGTCAACCCGTCACCTACCTTCTTCACATCCTCCCCAATATTCACAGCCAAGCCACACAGCTTGAACCCTCAAGACACTGTAAATGGAGCCAAGGAAAGAGCAACTGTGAGTTCCTTTTCATATGAGAGAGACCTGAAAGCTACACTCATTTCTCTGCTCAGAGAGATTTGAAAGCAATACTCATCTTCCTTCTGTGCTTGGTGCAGGGTACTTTGCCCAGCAAAGCAAGTTGTATTACAAGGAGGAAATGAGATTTGTGAGAGGTGAAGAGAAGCCTGGATTCTTTAAAAAATTACATATTCTCCCTCAGATATATGGAGATATAATTGATACAGAACATAGTATAAGTTTAAAGTGATGACATAATGATTGACATATGTATAGGTATATTGCAAAAGGATCACCACAAGATGAGTTAACCCCCATCACTTCATGTAGTTATAATTTCTTCCCTCATGATGAGAACTTATAAGATCAATTCTCTTAGTAACTTTCAAATACCCAGAGCAGTCATCATGGAGGCCTTGATGAGAAGGCAGTGGCCAGGAGCCACTCCATAGCTCACAGCCATTGTGTGCATGACCAATCCTTATGAGCATTCCCATGGGCTGTGCAAAGCCTGCTTTCCAGTGTTCCCTTAATCCCACCCCACTCCTGGGGTCTCCCCACACTTCAGAGCATGCTGTTCATATTATTCAGGTCTGGGGAGGCATTCTGGCTCAGCCACTTAGCAGCTGTGTGACCTTGGGCAAGTCACTTGAGGAACTGTGTGGCATAAAACAATTGCTTTATGTTATTGTCATTTTCAGTGACTTCTTCCCCTTATCTTCTTTGGTAGTGAAAATGATCATTTCCTCCTTCCCATTTCTTTCATTCGACCACACTGCTTCATAGCAGAGAGCCTTCCCATGGTCAGATGGATCTGAATCAAGTAATCAGCCATTTGTCTGGCATTGGACTCATACCTAGTGACCATTATTTGACTAATGCCTCTCTGATCCAACACACACACACACACACACACACATACACACAACTCACAAATCCCAAGCCCCATTCAGAGCTACTGAATCTGAATCTTACAGAGATGAGGCCTGGAATCTACATATTTTTTAAAGCTTCCACCCCTGATTAAGAATACTGTACCTGATCAGACTCCCATATCCCATGAGAATCCATAACGATATTCATTAAACAAAAATAGATGGATTATTTTCTATTGGGCTAACTTCAGAGGCTGTGGTTGCCACAGTGATAGTGTAGGAACAAATGGAAAGGGATCTTCCCAACTGGGGACTTACTATTTCACAGAAATCTACCATCAAAAACAATGTTGTTGTTTGTTGTCTGCTGTTTTCTACACACTGAAACAGTTAGGCTAGAGTTCAGGCTGGTTTTTCTCCCATCTTTTTTTGCTTATTTTAGTGAAAGATAACCATCTCTCCATCATGGATCTCTGCTTCACCTGTCATCACATGACTCATGTCTTTCTAAAGAGTTGAGGACCAAGGAATCCATGGAAAGGGAAGAGGAGGGGTATGTAACAGAGGAAAAAGGGATTAGAGGCTGAGAGTGGGGATGCTGGGGGAACAGAAGCAGACCAGTGGCAGAGATGCCTGTGAATTGAATGTCCCGTATGTGTAGTGCTGGCAAAAGGACCTACAATTCAGCAGATCAGTGCTGAAGAAATAGCTTTTTAGATATTTCCGATGTCTTGCTCTGTCTTGCACTTTTAGGTGAGTGTGTGTGTGTGAGTGTGTGTGTGTGTGTGTGTGTGTGTGAAATGGGGGTGGCTGTACACTCAGAGTTGAAAATAAAAAAGCTCTCTCTATTGACTCCTGAATGGCTGAGATAAAGAGAACCACATGGGACTCATTGTCAGAAATGAGAGCTCAGAAGCTGGCCTCCTTTTTCCCATTATTGTGCTATTTTCCTCCTTCCCTCTACCCCTCCCACCTCAAAATGTTCCCTCAGCCCCCGCCCACCCCCCAACCCCCCCAAACAACCCAAAGACCCTCTTTTCAAGCTCCCATTGCCGAGGCCCCCTCAACAGAGCCCAAGACCTCCATTCAGAGTCACTGGTTTGGGTAAAATCCCTTATTCACCCCCTCGCCACCCCCTGCCCCATCAGCTGAGCCTCAGTTCAGACCTCACAAAACAAAACAAAACCAGCCCATAGAATTGATGGTTGCTGCTGGAGGACCCCCTCCACTCTTTCCCCTCGGGGGGGCTCCTGCCCAGGCAGCTTCTATTCTCCATGGTTCCCTCCCTCCTGCCCCCAGGTCCCGCTGGATTTTTGTAGTTAACAAGTGCACACTGTTATTATTGTGCCCCCTATCATATTTATTCCCTTTCAGCGCTGATCTGCACTTTTGTCAGAGGCAACCGAGGCATCTTTTGACATTTTAGCCTTTCTGTCTGCTGGGGAGTGATGACAGTGGTGGCAGCAGGGGCAGCCCAAGCTTCTAAGATGAGCAAGCAAGGCAGAAATGAGGAAGAAGAGAACAAAACCCCAGAACAAGGGCGACTGGAGAGGAAAGAGAAAAACAGTGTAACTTGTTAGTGACCCAATGTGGAAGAGGTAAGGGGAGGAGGACACTAATGAGTTTGATGACACTTGTATTTAAAAAGCGCTTTATTTCCCAGCAAGGCTGCGAGCTGGCCAACTTTGTTAAAACACACTCAGCTTAAACTTTCATTTTCACCACTTCCCTCAAGTTTAGGGAAATGAGAGAGAGAAACAGAGAGAGTGAGAAAGAGTGAAATCCAGAGAGATTCAGAGAGAAATATCAACAAAGAAAGAAAGGAAGAGAAAGCAAAGAAATAAAAATATTTTGGGCATTTTTAAACTAACACTCAATTGAAAAGTGGCTACCAGATGTAGCAAAGGTCCCCTGAGCCTTTTTAAAGTGTAAAGCTCAGGAAATGTCACCAGAATCCCAACACTTTAGTGATGAGCAAATTTCCCAGATCCCTTCATACCCATTTCCATTGAGAACTTTGTGGTCATGGGATAGAAGTAATGTTTGAACGTGTTGTTCCAATTAATGATACAGAGAGTGCTGAATATCAATGGAGAGGAACTTGAAAACACAGCTAATTAATTTTCACTTGACCTCCCAGACAGTGGTGTTTTTATTCCACTTGTACATATGAGGAAAGGAAGCTGAACAGCACTGTGATTTGCACAAAGCCCAAGGTAAAGTGAGGGATCAAGAACATCTGACTGCCCCAGGCCCACAGCCAGCAAAAAAACTACCAAAACTCTACTCTCGTATTCCTAGGAAAGAACACATTTACATTGAGGAGGGAATCTGAAGACAACATTCCAATGTGCTCCTTTGGGAGAAGAGCGTGTGTCCAGAGATCATTAAAGGAAGGGATTAGCCTGTGGGATTAGTCATCTCCTGACCTGATTTTCTCCCTTATAAGACAAAAAGAGGAATCTCATGAAAAGGCTACATAGAGGAAGATGCTCCAAGTCTTCTCTGATCATGTTTTCACTTTTTCTAAATAACATGTTGTATTCTTAAAACCTTTATCCTTCCAAACTGCTCTGAACATTCACAAACACTCATCAAGCCTAAGGACAGTCGTAGGTGGCCTCTATTAGTACCCTCAGCTCTCAGACAGAGAAATGAGCTTGGAGAAAGTAAATCTCCAGCGCAAGGTTACTCAGAAGCTCCATGGTAGAATGAGGTCTAGAATTAATCATTCTTAGGCTCAATGTCATCCATGATGTCCTTCAACAAAATTTCCAATGGCTTATTCTTATTTTTAGGCCAAGGCTTTCCCCTTGTCTCCTTGTGCAAACTTAAAAAGCTGTCCATTACATCTTTTATAATCTTTTCTGTGACATGAAATCTAATATTCTTACAGGTTTTACTTCTGCCTTCACTTTATTCTCTCTTCATACAACTTCTCTCCATACTAGGCTTGACTCATTTGTAATTGAAGGCAGAAGCAGGACATCTGCCCCAATTTCCCTTTCATTGGAGAATAGGTACCCCAACTGGTATTAGCAGAAAAAAAAAATTACTCCATGATACTTGGATAGTGCTTCATAGTTTACAAAAAGGCTTCAGATAGCTTTTCAGTTGAACTGCACTACAGCCCCAAGAGTTTTACAGATGAGGAAACTGAGTCAGGCTTAAAGAGGTCATGTCATGGGCCCAAGTCACACAGCTAGGAAGTTGTGTGTATGTCTGGGAGGTGGTGGGGAGCAACAAGAATCCAAGTTTTTTAGGAGTCAGGCACAGAATGTTTTATGCTGTTCTGGAGAATGAATTTTCTGTTTTTACTGAAGATATTAACATTAGCAATACCGTCTCCAAAAATAATTCAACCTCAAAGAACATTTGCAGGTGTGATAGACAAAAGTATTTCTCAGGTCTTACTGAGGAACCTAGGACTACTACTGGAAAATCAGAAAGACAGCAACGAATGTAAGGTAAACTGTAATCTCTTTGGATGTAGGAATGTAATATTTGGATGACTTTGAAACATTCTGCCATGTTGTGGGCATAATTTATCCAGGTAACCTGTACCAGATTTGAGGTAAGAACTATAACCCATTTTTAAAAAGAATGAATGTGTTCTCTAGATTTTGAGTGAAGCGTCCAAAATATTAATTAGGTCAGTAGTGCTGGTGGTCAATAGTGTTGTCTAAATCATCTCTGTCTTTACTAATTTTGTGTCTAGTTATATCGGTTGCTGAAAAAGGAAATAGAAATTAGTTCTATTAATTGCATTAAAATATTTCCAGCTGTTATGGTGGACTTGTCTATTTGCCCCTTTGATTCTGTCTATTTTCACTTTTTATATTATCATTTATTATTTTATGTCTTCCTATAGGATAGACCCCTTCATCATTACAAAATGTCTCTCTCTCTGGAAATACTCTGTCTTAAAATCTATTTTATTTGATATTAATATAACCGTTCCACCTATCTTCTGCTTACTCCTCGTGTGGTTTATTTTTTCTACTCAGTTAGTTTCAACCTATATCATCCATGCAGAATCCATACATCTAAATTCCTGTTTACCTAAGAGCCCTTTGTAAATTTCATTAATTTAAGTAAGATATTAAGAGTAGGATCATCTCTAGGTAAATCAATAAATTTCTGAATCTAAAAAGTTAGAATCAGTGTAGAAGGCCTGGTTAACTGATGTGGTCAACTCCCTTGACCCATGCTGAAAGCAAAGCTTATCTTCTGAACTCTCCATTTCCTTCCCTCTCTCTTCTCATTCAGATTTCCTCCAAGTCTTCTCATAGTTCTGACTGCCATCTTTTTCTCTTCCTCTCCAGAAATTAAACTCTTGTCTCTGATCTTGTCACCATTGTCCATGATCATTAGAGTTTTCTTCACCTGACATCCCTGCCTCTCATCTCTCCCACCAAAAGACACAAGCAGGAATCTCATTGAATTCTTTTTCCTGGGAGTCTGTCCTCCATGCTCCCTTTGTCTCCTTTTTAACACCTTGGTTTGGTAATCTTGCTCATATGCTTCTTGAAATGGCTCGCATTTTGATGCTTCCTTTTCTTCCTTCGAATCCCTCCATAAACCTTACTTCTTTTTCTTGGTCTCCCAGTTCTTTCCTCCTTTCCAGCCACATGAACTCAACTAGATGTCTGTTTATTCAATGTTTTGTTTATGTCTAAATCAGACAGTCAACGCCTTGAGGCTGGGGTTTCATTCTCAGAGTTCTGTGCTTTGCAAAATGCCATCTGCACTTACCACACTCTATAAATAATAAATAATCAGGCGAAAGAATCAGTAAACTGGTGCCAGATTACTGATTAGCAAAGCACTCAACACATCGAAAGAGTCACTGCTGCTGCTGACATGAAAACTTTTTCTCCAAGAAAAACAGAGCAATGAAAAAAAAAAACCTTGGAAAAGACACTTATTCGCAATTCCATTTGGACGAGGTAGGGGACAAACTGACTGTGGAGGGCAAGGCTCCCAGGGCTCCCTTCCCATCCTCTGTCTCCTAAAGAAACTTCCATTTGGACTGAGCACTCTCTCCAGGTCTTATTACTCCTCTGTATCCAACCCCTGGTACAGTGCCTGACAGGAAGTAGCCACAGGATAGACCTTGTCTTTATTTGTGACCTGAATGTAAAGAATTAAGGGGATACTTATCCCATTCCAGTGCCTAGCTATCAAACTATTGTTTGAGAGAGAACCTCACTCTTGACTAATTTGTGAATATATCCAACTGCTACAGGAATAGATTTACTATAATTAAACTAAGTATGATAGTCATAATTTGATATTCAGAACATGAAAAAGTATGTGCAATAGACTCTGGTTAAGTAGGGGTATATATATATATATATATATATATATATATATATATATATACACACACACACACACACATACACACATACACCCATATCTATTTTCATTTTTGATATATATACATATATTTCCATTTGACACATATAAATATTTTAATATATATATCAAATGAAAATATATGTGAAACATATATGCAAATCTGTGTATCTATATCTATAATTTCAAAATCGTTCAATTAAAATATTTGCTACTTAAAGGGATACATCCTCAGCTATATAGAAAACTCATATTACAGAGGACTTGTACTGAGGGCCCTAGTGTGTTGGAGATGAAATTTCAGTTTATTGTCATTATATACCTTAGCTATATACCTAGGCATATGCCTTTCTGGCTTGCTCTCCAACTGCTAAGATGTACCTGATCTCAACACACACATCCAACAAGGTTGAGTGTGAACATCCATCTATTCATTCAGGACACATTTCTTAAGCTCCTATGAACCAGCTCTGTCATGAGTAGGATGTGGTGTCAGCCCTTTAAGAAGACTACAGCAGGGAAGGGTCTTAAGTCACAGCTTTACTTCGGGATGGAAAGTGAAGTTAAAGACATGACAATGATGGTCTAGATACCTTGCCTGTATCTTTTCAATTTCAAATACAGAAGACTCCCCTTCTCATCTGTGACAGACCTACCACTAACTAGGCTAACAGAAAAAGACCTTGAGGCCAGAGAGAAGGCAGAAATGAAAGTGTACACTGAGAAGATAAAGTGGAGAGATGTTGGAGAGAGGAGGCAGAGACAAAGTGAAGTATGCTTGTAGAAGTAATACTGGTCCAGCACGCATCTTGTGGATGCTATGGGGCCCAGTGTTTGTAGAGATCTGTGTTCCCTTTCTTGACCTGAGTGGGATCTTACAGCACCAAGCAATGATTTGCTGCACTGGAATGACTTACATGGAAAAAAATAACTAATTAGGACAGTTCCAAGCCCCTGGAGAGTTGGCAAATAGGCTTGTTGTTAGGAGGAGATGTCTAGGAAGATGATTTACAATATACGTTTTTGGCTGTATAAAGATGATTTGTTCAAAAGGGCTCAGCTGCCTCTTCATTTAAGGGGCTCTGGATTTGTGAACTGGCTCAAGCCTAGGGGTTGAATGAAGGGCCACTGTGGTAATTCAAGTCAGAGTTCTCTTGAACAAATCTAGAGATTTTCTGATTTTACAAATTAAATACATCTTCAGTAGACTGTCCATCTATTCAGTTCTAGGGACACCAAGATTAACTAGCCAATGCCTTGGACTTCTGAAATTCAAATCATTCTGTTTATTGTTTTCACTCTGTTGCCCATTACGGTAACCATATCCACATTGTTTCTGGTGACTGTCTGCCACTTTGCCCCTGCCATCCATGGATCCCATCATCCCCAGTAAATTCAGGGGGACCAGTTAGATGGCAACACAGAGGAAATGGAGGGTGCTGAAGCTCCCTTCATGATTTCCTATAGACCAGATAAAAGGAGTGTCCTCTGGATTCTCTTGGGAAACGCAGTGGGAAGTGGCAGGTCTTATAAGGTAGGTCTACTCTAGCATTCAGATCTCATTAGGCCTTTAGATATCTTTCTCTGTGGCAGCCTTGTCCTTTGGTCTCAGACTCCTCGGCATTCTTAGAAATTATTGGGAACTCCAAAGAGTTTTTGTTCACTTAGGATATGTTTATCATTGAGCATCATATTAAAAATTAAAACTGAGAAGTTAAAAAATATTCTTTTGATACTATACCAAAACTTGGTAAGTATTAAGTAAGTATGAAATATTTTTTATTCTTAAAATCCACTGATCTATCTTGAACTTTGAATGTTTTTTTTTATGCTACTATGTCATTTGGAAAATATTGGTTCACTGAGTTTGCATCTTCTAAATGTTGACACATTTTATTTCACATTATTAAAAATTATGTTTGTTAATATCAGAAATTGAAAAGCTGTCAAGCATATAGTGGCATATAGTTTCACTGGAATGTTCACATTTTTATCGACAAATTTTGCCAGCTGTTTTCATTGAAGTGACATGAAAATGCTAAGAAAATGTCAATAGTTTGTCAGTCAGGTTGTCAAGTAAAATCTGGTATTCCATAAAAGAAAAAAAAAAAAACTGGCTAGTTCACTTATAACTCAGTCATACAAGGGCTCTTTCTAGAGCTGTCCTACTTCAGTATGCAGCAGAGGTGCTTTGTGTGAACTTCCCATTTCATCACACAGAATATTAAAAAGCTGTGCATTCAAGGGTTGACATTTAATACAACTAATCTTTCTACTACTTTGTCAAGGATATTCTTACGTGCAACTCACATGTGCCTTTTTATTGTATATGGCAGTGAAGACTATACTGACGACTAGTATAGTTTGGTGATCCTGCTTGATCTTGCTAACACACTAGCAGATACACCCATTATTGCCTTTTCACCATCAGTGGAACTATCAACGTAGTGAAAATGGCAAATAGCATCACAGTATTATTACAAAAATACTTTTGATCTATGGACTCTGTGAAAAGCTGATCGGGATCCCCAGGGTTCAGTGGACTTCATTAAAAAAACCCACTGATCTAGAGTGTATCAAGGAAGCTTTGGCCCTTTATTTGGGATAGGCCAACTTTGCTACTTTGCATCCAGAATTCACACAACCCAGGTTGGAGCTATTCCCAGATGCTCTTGGCTGCTTGAGATAGTACTCTGAATGTAGAATCTCTGTTTAGTGTCCCCACCTCAATGAAATAGGCCAACATTATATTCCTTCTACTCTGATCTATGTGTCCAACATTATATTCCTTCTACTCTGATCCATCATGCCTAGGGTCCATTCCCATATATTACCTCAGGTCCTATCAGTAAAAAATGGGCAAAATCATGCAATTCTTTTTGTGTATGTTGTGCCTTCTCATGGATCATCAACTCTGGTCAGTACTCTTCGGGCCTACTGGGACTTCAATCTGCAGGTTCAGAAGTAATGAGAATGCATGAGACTTCACCGCTCTGGAGACCAGCAAGGAACTGTTCTCTCAGAAGAGCTTTATTTAGAGTAGCTTAATAAGAATCTGTCTTCTTAAAATATAATGTGAGTTTAATGCTGATGACAAGGGCTGGCTGGCAAACAGAAAACCAAATTTTCTGTGCCTCAAGAAGTTTCGGCTGGCATAGCCATAGCACAAGTGTCTCTCCCCAAGTCTGAGAGGTGCAATCCTAACAGGTAGCAATTAGCTCTAGAGGGGCTGTTTGGTTTCAGGGACTCATTCCAAATCTGATGCCTCTACCTCAGCTACCCCATTACACTGGGCAGAATAAATGACACGTATAGAGGCAAGGCTCAGGATGATGTCAACCTTTTTCCATCTGGAAAGAACTGAAATCACCCACTCATTTTTGGTAGTTTCTTGTGATTTAAGAAACCATGACTTGGAACTCAATTTCGAACAAAAGATGCCTTTTTCCTAATTACACCACATGGTACATATACAGCACTCTCATTACCAGCCCTTCAAGGACACATCCCTCTTTTAATTTAGGAGGCCATGTGTGGTCAGAATTAATAAACCCAATTAATTTTTGAAACATTTCATGTTCAATGTGCTGGGAACAGATTCATGCATCTCAGTTCTTCCTTTAATCCCACTCTGCTACCCTCTACTTGTAAATTACACTGGAGACAGCAGTAGAAAAAGGGAGGACTGGGAACCGTCATGGTACCTGACATCATAGTAGGAGCAGTGGATGAGATGTGGGTTCCAGCCCTGACTGTGTCATTTGCTAACTATATGACCTTACTGTCATTTTACCTCTTTGGCTCTATTTCCATAATTCTAAGTGAGAGGTTGGGGTGAGTTATATTCAAGGCCCTTTCCATCTCTAAAAGCCAATGAGATGTATGCCTCAGCACCTTCTCTACTCTCTCCTTCTTGTCTTGGTTTGTGCTCCTCTCCACCTCTCCCTAGAAAATGAGTAAGCTGACGGATGGTTCTAGTTAGGGATAAGCTGGGGATAGTGATTAAGACTGGTGAGGACAAAATACAGATGTTTCTTTCTTCCCCTTTATTTAAGTCCTATTTTCAACAGGAGCCGCCCCTAGACATCAGATGGCTTTGCCATCTTCTGGAGGCTGGCATCACAGGAGCCACCTTGTCCCTTCTCATGTCAATCCTCACCTTCCTTCTAACTTTATCACCTCCAACCTTAGGGAGTGTCTCTGTATGGGCACTGCTCCTGGTGCACCAGCAAACTGGCTCTTTGAGAGTAAAGTGCTGATTTACAGCATTTATCTACCTTCATAGTATAGATATTACTTTTGTGGCCTATTTCAAGCTAACAATGGTTTAACAACCTGCTCAAGAACTTCCTGAATATTTAACACTCTATTCTCTGAAGGCAGCGTGAGCTGATTCTAACACAGCACTGGCCTGACATAGATTGTAAATAGGAACCAGACCTTCTACTTCTTTCACCAGTTCATGGTGTCAACACAATGCAGTCCATAAAACAGGAACACAAGTGAAGTCTTTGATTGACTAAACCTCAACATGACTTAATTTATACAATCTTCCTTACCTTCTGCTATAGCGTGAAGATTTACTTCTCAAAATTCACTTGTTGAAACCTAAGCCCCAATATGAAAGTATCTGGAGGTGGAGTCTTCAGGAGGTAACAGGTCATAAGGATGGAGCCCTCATGAATGGGATTAGTGCCTTATAAAAGAGACCCCAGAAAGCCCTCTCATCCCTTTCTGTCACGTGAGGACACAGTGAGAAGAGGGCCAGGCATCTAGGAACCAGGAAGGGACCCTCATCAGACACCAAGTCTGCTGGTGCCTTGATTTAGAAGGTGCCCCAAATCAACATTACACAAACAAAATCAACTTTAACCTTCCCTGTTCTTATTTTAACAAAGAAAAGGTGCATTTAGAGGTAAATTTTAAGCAGTAAATTCCATCTCATACTGGAGTTTCCTTGTAGCCCATGTCAGTCTGTGATTTATTCAAGGATTCCTTCCCCAAGTGCCATCCATGGTGATCTCTGGGAATTGACCATCAGGTCAGAGAAAGATTTTAGAGACCTATTATTAGCAAACCAGATACGGACTTCACAAAGCTTTAATAAATTAAAAGAACCTCCTCTTGGGGTTCTTTCTCTTTTTAGTTCTTCTCTTGTTTAACTTTTGCCCTAACTTTGTTGTGCAAACTTGCTTTGCAGGGCCATGCCAGCTGCAGCTCTGGGACAAAGTGTTCCTTTTCCAGGCAGAGATGTTTCATCTGGAGCCAGACTTGACTTTTCTTTTAGCCATAATGTAAGCATGAAACTATGAAAATGAACAGTACAAATAAGGTTTTTATGGCTTTCTCTAACAACGTTGAAAGCCAGGAAAGGCAATATCAGAATTCAGTCATTCGTTTTCCTTCCTATGAACCTGATTTCAATTTCTCGTCCAGAATAAATATTTGACACATTTCTTCATTAGTGTGGAGCTGGAGAAAGTGCAATAACCTTGGCTCAGGTGGGCTAATACTGCTCTAGCCTGGCAGTTCTGGCTTATGGAGTGCAGTGTGAGGTTTATTACTCCTACCAGCCTGTATGGCAAAAACTAAATAAAGAAGAAGATGAGGTTTCTGAATGAGGGTGTCAGGGTTGGATCAGCCGAGAGCAGACACCACAGGTCTAAGCTGAGATATGATGGCAGAGATGTGATGGCAGAGATGTACCAGCAGAGATGTGCCAAAGACCAAACTGTGCATCTGCTGGCAATTCTCACTCCCAGGAGTGCAACCAATTTTCCGAAGGGGAAAAACAGAGGGCACTCAAAATAGAGTGAAGCCCATACAGATGGCCAAAATACACATGAAAAGATGCTTAACATCACTCATTATTAGAGAAATGCAAATCAAAACCACTAAGAGGTACCACCTTATACCAGCCAGAATGGCCATCATCAAAAAGTCTACAAACAATAAACGCTGGAAAAGGTGTGGAGAAAAGGGAGCCCTCATACACTCACTGTTCAGAATGTAAATTGGTGCAACCACTGTGGAAAATAGTATGGAGAGTCCTCAGAAAACTAAAAATAGAATTACCATTTGATCCAGCAATCCCACTCCTGGGCATCTATCCAGAGAAAACCACGACTCAAAAAGATATATGTTACTCCAATGTTCATTGAAGCACTCTATACAATAGCCAAGACATGGAAACAACCTAAATGTCCATCAACAGAAGAGTGGATAAAGAAGATGTGGTACATACAGACAATGGAATATTACTCAGTCATTAAAATGAAAGAAATAAGGCATTGCAGCAGCATAGATGGAACTAGAAATGATCATGCTAAGTGAAGTCAGTCAGACACTGAGACACCAACACCAAATGCTATCATTTACATGTGGAATATTAAAAAAAGGACTCAATGAACTTCTTTGCAGAACAGATATTGACTCACATACTTTGAAAAACTTACGGTTTCCAAAGGAGACAGGTTAGGGGATGGGAGGATGTGCTGGGGGTTTGGGATGGAAATGCTATAAAATTGGTTGTGATGTCTGTTGTACAACTTTAATGTAACTGAGTAATTAAAAAATGCTATTAAAAAATAGAGTGAGCCTTCAACAAATGAAAAGCAGTCAAGTTCTTCACAGTCTTCAGGAATCAAAACATTAGGAGGCCACTTGCAATCTAGATTAAGAAGCAGTGACACATATGCACATTCCAGACAGACATATAAGATAATTTTGAGAGGGTACAGTCAAGACCAACCTTAAGCAAAATTTTGCGATTTCTCTTGGCATCCCCTACTTTTGTTATTCCACTATCTTATCTTGCTTCTAAATCTCATGGCTTCTCACCCTTTACAAATGCCTCCCTAACCCACTCATTCAGTGAGACACTGAATTCTTGCTAAAAAGGGGATACTTCAGTAGAATGTATATGGTGAGTTTGAGAGTTTGGAACTCAGGTTTAGATGTAAACATTGTCCTCCTGACTGCTCTCTAGTCCAGTGATGTACAAACCTGCAAGCAGACCTAGAGTTGCTTGGGAAGCCTTTCAAAATACCAATCCATTCTTTTCCCTTACTATCTTCCTCCAAGGAAGCAGGGAAGTGAGGGGGAGGGGGTACTATGATGATGTGGTGGTGGGAGGCAGCCTGATGGCTGAGGAATAAAGTGGGGAAGACGCAAAGGAGGAGGGATCAAGATGGTGGGGTAGGAGGGCTTGGAGCTCACCTCCTCCACAAACACATCAAAAATACATCTACATGTGGAACAAGTCTCACAGAAAACCACCTGGAAACTGCTGCAAGAAAGATTTCCATGTAAACAGGTAGGACAGAAGAGGAACCTAGAAAAGGTCTTCACGGGCAGATCCTCACCCTGCGGAACTACTGAATTGAGCCACAGACTGGTTGTCCTAGTCCTGGGGTCCTGCACAGAGGGAAAAGAAAAATCCCCCTTGGCTGCTGGGATAACCACTTGGACAGATAGAAGGGCTGGAGAAGCCTAGACTCTACTTATGAGGAGTGCACACAGGCTGGCTTACTATAGTCAGGGTGCAGGGAGCCTTGAACTGGTGGCTGCCACCATGCTGCATTCTCCAATTGGAACATGGTAAACACCGTGGCCCTGTCCACTTGATGCTATAGCCTGGTGTGAGATCAGGGCCAACCAGGCCATGGGAAAAGACTTGGTTTAGCTATGCAGAGACAGGCTGGGGGGCCTGGAGTGTGATCCAGGAAGGATGGCAGTGGCTGTTGTCAGCATGGGCTCAGGAGCATGCTGCAGCCAAATGAGAGCTCTGGCCCTGCCCACTCCACTCTGCAGCTTAGCGCTGGATCTGGGGTACACAGGTCCTGGGAGAAGACTGCCACAGAGCCAGCCCATATCTCTGGCAGCAGTGCTGCCACCTCAATTCCTGCAGCCTCAATGCCCCAACCTCTAGCCCCAGGCTAGCAAATGCTCCAGCCCAGTTTACCCCATGTCACAGCCTTGCACTAGATCTGAGATGACCATGACAGGGGAAGGCTTGGCTGTATATGAACACAGCAGTGGATACCTACACAGGCAGTGCATTAATCCTCTGTGAGCACATGGGTTCCACTTATTTCAGCAATCATCCTACTAAGGGACAGGGCATGCACTCAAAGGGAAAAGAGCCTGATTAAGTTTAACCCTCAGGGCTTCCAACAACTAGGGAATAGGGAACAGATCCCATCCCTGACAGGCTGATAGCAGCCATGGGTGGAGAGGAAGTTCTACCTGATACCCACATTAAGCACAACACCTAACAAGGTAATAACAGCCAGTACCCCTAAAGAAAGGCATGGCTGGCATCCATATCAAAACCAGACCTTTCACCAAAGACAATGAACATACATAGTCCACAAAGGGGTGCTCTCACACAGAAATACTCTTCAAGGAGTTCCCGTCATGGCTCAGTGGAAATGAATCTGACAAGCATCCATGAGAAAGCAGGTTTGATTACAGGCCTTGCCCAGTGGATTAAGTATCTGGTACTGCCATGAGCTGTAGTGTAGTTCATAGACTTGGCTTGGATCTGGCATTGCTGTGGCTGTGGTGTAGGCTAGTGGCTACAGCTCCAATTGGACCCCTAGCCTGGGAAATTCCATATGCCACAGGAAGCTGTGCTAAAAAGAAAAAAAAAATACCTCTTCAAGAACACAATGGATACTGTTTCTCCTAAATTCATAAAAGGCAGATAAAGTTAAGTAAAATAAAGAGCAGAGGAACTAGTCCCAATTAAAAGAGCAAGAGAAAGCCCCTGAAAGAATAAATAATGTAACAGAGATCACCAGTCTACCAGACCTCAAGTTCACAAAGGTAGTAACGAAAATGCTAACTGAACTAAAAAAGATTATCAACATAAATGTATATTATCAAGAATATAACAAGGAACTGGAAATTATAAAGATGAACAAATCAAAAGTAGATAATTCAATTACTGATATAAAAAGTAATCTAAGAGTTCCCATTGTGGCTCAGAGGGTTAAGGACCTGACATTGTCTCTGTGAGGATGCAGATTTCATCCCTGGCCTCATTCAGTGGGTTAAGGATCTGGCATTGCCACAAGTTGCAAAGTACATCTTTGGATCTGGAATTGCTGTGTCTGTGGCATAGGTCTGCAGGTGCAGATCTGATTCGACCCCAGCCCAGGAACTTCCATATGCTACAGGGAGAGCTGAAAAAAAAAAAAGCCATCTAGAAGCAATGAATAGCTGACTAAATGACACAGAAGAACAAATAAGTGGTGTGGAAGATAAAATAATGGAATACACACAATCAGAACAGCAGACAGAGGAGTTCCCGTTGTGGCGCAGTGGTTAACGAATCCGACTAGGAACCATGAGGTTGCGGGTTCGATCCCTGCCCTTGCTCAGTGGGTTAACGATCCGGCGTTGCCGTGAGCTGTGGTGTAGGTTGCAGACGTGGCTCAGATCCTGCGTTGCTGTGGCTCTGGCATAGACTGGTGGCTACAGCTCCGATTAGACCCCTAGCCTGGGAACCTCCATATGCTGTGGGAGCGGCCCAAGAAATGCCAAAAAGACAAAAAAAAAAAAAGAGCAGCAGACAGAAAGACAAATAAAAAAACAACCTACTAGATCTAAAGGATAACATAAAATGGGCCAATTTATGCATAATAAGAGTTCCAGAAGGAAAAGTGAAAGAGAAGGGAATAGAAAATGTATTTGAAGAATTATGGCTGGAGATGGGATTAAGATGGCAGAGCAGGAGGACTGGAGCTCACCTTCTCTCATGAAAACAACAAAACTACAATCAACTGCTGAACAATATTCAACAAAATAGACGGGAAACTATTAAAAAAGATATCCTACTCCAAAAGACAAAGAGGAGGTCACATTGAGATCGTAGGAGGGATGATTACATGATATAAGCAATGCCATCACTGCTGGGTGAGCAGCTCACAGACTGGAAAGTAATTTACACAGACTGGAAAGTAACTATATCACAGAGGATCACTCATGGGAGTGAGAGTTCTGAGACCCACATCAGGTTCCCAAGCCTAAGGATCTGGCATTGGGAGGAGGAGCCCCCAGAGCATTTGGCATTGAGGGCCAGGGGGACTTGTATGCAGGAGCTTCACAGGATTGGGGGAAACAGAAACTCCACTCTTGAAAGATGCACGCAAGATTTCATGTGCACTGAATCCTGGGGCAAAGCAAAGATTCCACAGGAATCTGAGTCAGACCTGCCTGTGGTTCTTGGAGGATCTCCTGGGAAAACAGGGAGTGGCTGTGGCTTGCTGAGGGGGAAGGACATTGGAGGCAAAGGTCTCTGGAATAATCATCAGTGTGAGTTCCTCTAGAGGGGGCCATTTTGGAAAAAATATGGCCCCACCCTTCAGGGCTGAGAAGCTCCAGGCCAAACAACAAACCACCTGTAGGAACACAGCTCCACCCATCAATAAACAGGCTGCCAAAAGACCCCTCGAGGCACACAACTGCCTTTAATCATGCCAAGAGACAGAGCCCCATCCATCAAAGGAATAAGAATCAGCTCCACCTGCCAGTGGGCAGGCACCAGTCCCTCCAATCAGGAAGCCTGAAGCAACTTCAGCTACTAGAGGGGCAGACATCAGAAGCAAGAGAGGCTACACTATTGTCTGAAAAAAAAGACCACACCAAAAATCTATACAAAAATGAAAAAGCAGAGAATTATAACTCAGATAAAAGAACAAGAAAAAACCCCAGGAAAACATCTAAGGGATCTGGATATTACCAACCTCCATGAAAAAAGACTTTATATTGATTAAAGTAAAGATGATTCAAGATCTTGGAAATAAACTGGAGATAAAAATTGATAACTTACAAGAAACAATGAACAAAGAAATAGAAAATTTAAAGGTTAAGCAAGCAGAGATGCAAAATACAATAACTGAAATAAAAAAATCACTAGAAGGAACCAAGAGCAGAATACAGGAGGCAGAATGAATAAGCAAGGTGGAAAACAGATTGATGGAAATCACTGACATGGAATAGAAAAGAGAAAAAAGATTGAAAACAAATGAAGACAGTCTAATAGAACTCTTGGACAACTTTAAATGCACCAACATCATATTATAGGCATGCCAAAAGGAAAGAAGAGAAAGGGCCAGAGAAAATATTTGAAGATATACTAGCTGAAGACTTCCCTAACATGGGAAAGGAATCACTCACTCAAATCCAGGAAACACAATGAGTACCATATAAAATAAACCCAAGGAGGAACACCCCAAGACACATATTAATCGAACTGACCAAAATTAAAGACAAAGAGAAAATATTGACAGCAGTAGGGAAAAGAAACAAATATCATACAAGGGAACCCCAAGAAGGTTATCAGCTGATTTTTTTCAGCAGAAACCCTGTGGGGCAGAAGGGAGTTGCACAATATACTTAAAGTGATAAAAGGGAAAAAACCTCCAGCAAAGATTACTCTACCCAGCAAGGCTCTAATTCAGATTTAAAGGAGAATTCAAAAGTTTTGCAGACAAGCAAAAGCTAAGGGAATTCAGCTCCATGAAGCCAGCTTTACAATAAATACTAAAGGAACTTCTCTAGGTGGAAAGGAAAGGGCCACAACCTAAAATAAAAATATTACAAATGACAAGGCTTATTGGTAAAGGCATACATATAGTAAAGATAGGAAATCATCCACACACAAATATGCTACCAAAACCAGAAATCATGAGAAGAGGAGGGCACAAATTCAGGATTTTGGAGATGCATTTGTAATTAAGAGACCAACAACTTAAAACAATTTTGTATATATGTAGACTTGTATATATATAAGCAATCCAAAAAAACACTAAAGATAGTCATCAGATCACAAGAGAAGAGACCAAAAGAATGGAGGGGGGGAGGCCAAAAAAAAAAAAACAAATCCAAACAATTAATAAAATGTCAATAAGAACATACATATCAATAATTACCTTAAATGTAAATGGAACAAATGCCCAAACCAAAAGACATAGAGTGGCTGAATGGATATAAAAACAAGACCCATATATATATATGCTGTTTTCAATAGACCCACTTCAGTTCTAGGGACATATACAAATTGAAAGTTAGAGGATGGAAGAAAATATTCCACACAAATGGAAATCAAAAGAAAGCTGGAGTAGCAGTACTCACATCAGATAAAATAGACCTTAAAATAAAGGATATTATAAGAGAAAAAGAAGGACATTACATAATGATCAAAGGATCAATTCAAGAAGAAGATACAATAATTCTAAATATATATGCACCCAACATAGGATCACCTCAATATATAAGGCAACTGCTAATAACCTTAAAAGGACAAATGGACAATAACACAATAATAGCAGGGGATTTTCAACACCACACTTAGAGCAGTGGACAGATCATCCAGACAGAAAATCAATAAGGAAACACAGGCCCTGAATGAAGCACTAGACCAGATGGACTTAACAGATACTTATAGCACATTCCATCTAAAAGCAACAGAATTCTTCTCAAGTGCACATGGAACATTCTCTAAGATTGTTCACATCCTGGGCCACAAATCAAGCTTTGGTAACTTTAAGAAAATTGAAGTCATATTAAGCATCTTTTCTGACCATGACACTATATGACTGGAAATCAACAAGAAGAAAAAAACTGCAAAAAACACAAACACATGGAGACTACACAACATGCTACTACACAACCAATGGATCCCTGAAGAAATCAAAGAGGAAATTAAAAAATACCTAGAAGCAAATAACAACAAAGAAAGGGATGCAGCAAAAGCAGTTCTAAGAGGGAAGTTTATAGCAATACAAACCTACCTCAGGAAACAAGAAAAAGCTCAAATAAACAACTAACTCTACACCTAAAGCAACTAGAGAGAGAAAAAAGACAAAACCCAAAGTTAGCAGAAGGAAAGAAATCATAAAGATCAGAGCAGAAAAAAATGAAATAGAAATGAAGAAAACCATAGAAAAGATCAATGAAACTAAAAGCTTGTTCTTTGGAAAAATAAACAAAATTGATAAGCCCTTAGCCAGTCTCATCAAGAAAAAAAAGAGAGAGGACTCAAATCAATAAAATTAGAAATGAAAAAGATGAAGTTACAATGGACATCACAGAAATATGAAGTATCATAAGAGACTGCCATAAGCAACTATATGCCAATAAAATGGACAACCTACAAGAAATGGACAAATTCTTAGAAAAGTATGATCTTCTGAGACTAAACCAGACAAAATTGAAAACACAAACAGACCAATAACATGTGCTGAAATTGAAACTGTGATTAAAAAACTTCCAACAAACAGAAGTCCAGGACCAAATGGCTTCGCAGGTGAATTCTATCAAAAATTTAGAGAAGAGTTAACACCTATTCTTCTGAAACTCTTCCAAAAAGTTGTGGAAGAAAACACTCCCAAACTCATTCTATGAGGCCACCATCACACTGATACCAAAACCAGACAAAGATACCACACGAAAAAGAAAATTACAGGCCAATATCACTGATGTACATAGATGCAAAAATCCTCAACAAAATACTAGCAAAGCCAATCCAGCAATACATTAAAAGTGTCATACACCATGATCAAGTGGGATTTATAGCAGGGATGTGAGGATTTTTCAATATCTGCAAATCAGTCAGTGTGATATACTACATTAACAAAATGAAAAATAAAAACCATATGATTCTCTCAATAGATGTAGAAAAAGCTTTTGACAAAATCCAACACCCATTTCTGATAAAAACCCTCTAGAAAGTGGGCATAGAGGGGACCTATCTCAACATAATAAAGGCCATATGACAAATCCACAGCTAATATCATTCTCAATGGTGAAAAGCTGAAAGAATTCCCACTAAGATTAGGAACAAGCAAGGATTTTCACTCTCACCACTATTATTCAACATAGTTTTGGAAGTCCTAGCCTTGGCAATCAGAGAAGAAAAAGAAATAAAAGGATCCATATTGGAAAGGAAGAAGTAAAACTATCACTGTTTGCAGATGACATGATACTATACCTAGAAAATCCTAAAGATGCTGCCAGAAAACTGTTAGAGCTCATCAATGAATCTGTCAAAGTCGCAGGATACAAAATTAATACACAGAAATTGACTGCATTTCTATATATTAACAATGAAAGATCAGGAAGAACAAAACAGAACAGAAACAGATTCACAGATATTGGAAAACTTACAGTTACCAAAGGAGACAGGCTGGTGGGAGGAGGGATGGTCTGAAGGTTTGGGATAGAAATGTTGTAAAATTAGGTTGTGATGATGGTTGTACAACTATAAATATAATAAAATTCCTTGAATTAAAAAAATACCCCCACCTAGAAGGAAACAGATATGTAGTTATAGGAACCATGAAGGGTCCCAAACAAGATGAACTCAAATAGACTCACGCCAAGACATATTATAATTAAAATAGTGAAAATTAGAGTATTCTAAAGGCAACAAAAGAAAAAGACTCATTTACAAGGGAACCTCCATAAGGCTTTTACTGATTTCTGTGCAGAAAATTTGTAGGTCAGAAGGGAGTGGCATGGTATATTCACAGACCTGAAAGGGAAAACCCTGCATCCTAGGATACTCCACCCATCAAGATTATCATTTAGAATAGAAGGAGAGAGAAAGAATTTCTCACACAAGCAAAAACTAAAAAAATTCAGTATTACCAAACCTAACCTTAAAGAAATGTTGAAGGGTCTTCTCTAAATAGAAAGTTCTAGAAATATATGGCCTTCCACAACTGAGTCAAGAAGAAACAGACAGATTGAACAGACTGATTACTAGACGAAAATTAAATATATAATAACAACAATAATAAATTCCCAGCAAACAAAAGTTTAAAACCAGAAAGCTTCACTGGGAAATTCTACCAAACATACACAGAAGAACTTAATCTATCCTTCTCAAACAATTCCAAAAAAAACTTCAGAGGAGGGAATACTCTCAAGTTCATTCTATGAGGTCAACATCACCCTGATACCAAAACCAGACGAAGACACTGTCCAAAAAGGAGGCCAATATCTTTGATGCATACAAAAATCCTCAATGAAAAATTAGCAAACTGAATCCAATATGTATACAAAGGATCACACACTATGATCAAGTTGTATTTATTTCAGGGTCACAAGGATGGTTCAACATAATTCAAATCAATCAATGTGATAACCAGATTAATAGAAACAAAGACAAAACCACAATATCATCCCAATAGATGCAGTGAAAGCATTTGACATAATTCAACATCCATTCATGGATTTCCCTTGTGGCACAGTGTTTAGCATTGTCACTGCAGCAGCTTGGGTCACTGATGAAGCACAGGTTTGATCCCTGACCTGGGAACTTCCACATGCTGCAGGTGTGGACAAAAAAAATAAAAAAAATTAAAAAAATAAAACATTCATTCATGATAAAACCTCTCATTAAAGTAGAGTTTAATCTCAACAAAATGAAAACTGTTTATGACAAACCCACAGGCAACATAAGTCTCAACAGTGAAAACTGAAAGCCTCCTGTTGAAATATGGAAGAAGACAAGAATGCTTGCTCTTCTATTCAATGTACTATTAGAAGTCCTAGCCACAGAAATCAGGCAGAAAAAAAGAAAGAAAGAAAGAAAAGAAATAAAAGGTATCCAGATTGAAAGGGAAGAGGCAAAACTGTCACTATTTGCAAATGGCATGACACTCTATATTGAGACTCCTACTGTCTCCATGCAAAAACTATTAGAACTAAAAAAAAAATGAACTCAGCAAGGTAGCAGGATACAAGATTAATGTACAGTAATCTGTTGGGTTTCTATACATTAATAATGAAATATCAGAAAAAGAAAGTATAAAACAATTCCACTTAAAATTGCCCTTTAAAAATACCTAGGAATAAACTTAACTAAGGAGGTAAAAGACCCACATGCTAAAAAGTACAAAAAATGAATTAAGGTAACTGAAGATGATTCAAATAAATGGAAAGAAATCCCATGCTCCTGGATTGGAAGAATTAATACTATTAAAATGGCCATACTACCCAAAGCGATCTACAGATTAAATGCAACCCCTCTCAAAATACCTATGACATTTTTCACAGAACTAGAAAAAATAACCCTAAAATTTATATGGAACTGCAAAAAAACCAGAATTGCTAAAATAATCCTGAGAAAAAAGAACAAAGCCAGAGGCATAACCTCCCAGACTTCAGATAATACTACAAATGTACATTAATCGAAACAATATGGTTTTCGCACAAAAACAGACAGATGGATCAATGGAACAGAACAGAGAGCCCAGAAATAAACCCACACACCTATGGTCAATTAATCTAGACAAAGGCAGAAAGAATATACAATGGAGAAAAGACTATCTCCTCAGCAAGTGGTGTTTGGAAAGCTGGACAGCTAAATCAATGAAATTAGAACATTCCCTCACACAATATACAAAAATAAAATCAAAACTGCTTAACGACCTAAATGTAAGGCATGATACCATAAAATTCTTGGAGGAGAACATAGGCACAACATTCCATGACATAAATCATAGCAGTATTTTCTTAGATTAGTCTCCCGAGGCAAGAGAAATTAAAGCAAAAATAAACAAATAGAGCCTAGTCAAACTTAAAAACTTTTGCACGGCAAAGGAAACCATCAACAAAATGAAAAAAAAAAAAAACAGAATGGTGAAATATTTGCAAATGACGTGACCAACAAGGGGCTAATATCTGAGATATAAACAGTATACACAACTCAATATCAAAAAAAAATGGACAGAAGACCTAAACAGACTTTTTTCCAAAGAAGACATAGCAGGTATATGAAAAGATGCTCAATGTTGCTAATTATTAGAAAAATGCAAATGAAAACCACAATGAGGTATCATCTCACTCTGGTCAGAGTGGCTATCATCAAAAAGTCTACAAATAAGAGAAAAGGGAACTCTCCTACACTGTTGGTAGGAATGTAAACTGGCACAGCTACTATGGAGAACTCTATGGAGGGTCCTTAGAAAACTAAAAACAGAACTATCATATGACCCAGAATTCTACTCCTGGGTATATATTTGAAAAAAACAAAAACTCTAATTCAAAAGGATACATGCGCCCCAATGTTCGTGGCAGCACTATTTACAACAGCCTAGACATGGAAGCAACCCAAGTGTCCATCAATAGATGACTGGCTTAAGAAAATGTGGCATGTATATACAAAGGAATATTACTCATTCAAAAAACAGAATGAAATATTGCCATTTGCAGCAATGGGGATGGACCTAGAGTGATATAAGTCAGACAGAAAAAGATAAACACCGTATGACATGACTTATATGTGGAATCTAAAAAATAATACAAATGAATCTATATATAAAATGGAACCAGCCTCTCAGACATAGGAAACTTATGGTTATCAAAGGAGAAAGAGAGGGACAAATTAGGAGTATGGGATTAACAGATACAAACTACTATACATAAACTAGATAAGCAACAGAGATTTATTATACAGCTCAGGGAACTACCTTCAATACCTTATAATAACCTATAATGGAATATAATCTGTAAAAAAACCCCACAAATCATTAGGCTGAACACCTGAAACTAATACAATATTGTGAGTCAACTATACTTCAATTTTTTGGAAGGGAAGATTCAGGGATGACATGTATAGTGGGCAGCTGGAAGGTTGGGGATTGGTTACCTTAAGCAAACAGGTTAATGACTGAGCAAGTGGTCAAGAATACTGAAGATAATCAGATCCACATTTCTTACCAGATGAGACAAGATTTTCAAACATAGAAACTGGGAAAACTAGGAAGATCCTGAGGTAATGGAATGAGGTTAGAACTATTGGTGTAAACTCATGAAGTTTTAAATACATACATATAGATACAGAAAACTTATAGATATATGTAACAATGAGCACACCACATTCCAGATGCTGGCTTTTAAATATCTTCTGCACTAAGGAGCCAGAGCTCCTTAGAGGAATAAGTGATTGAAAGGCTTGGACAAGAAAAGAACATGATGAGTCTGAATTAACTTGTTGTGGGAGAAAGTACAGAAATGCCCAAAGAATGATAGGGACTACAAGTCAGCTTGAAGGACTTCCCACTGATTGGGACAATGACAGCATCAAAATAAATAATGAAGATATTTAATTGAAACAATGAATAAAATAAAAATCCATAAGTTCACCTGATATAAATAAATGAATGTATAAATAAACACATGAAGAAGTTCTTCCACATAGTAGAATTCCAACTATAAAATGTGAAGGTTTGATAAACAGTAATTGGTGTAATATTGGACTATCTCCCCACAAAATACTAATCAAATACAAAGAAAAAACAGTGACTTTCATGGCGGAGAACCTGGCAGATACAGATTTGGCCAAGATGATCAAGGTTAACATCCTCAGAAGTGGTACAGATCGCTATCATGTAGCCTCCTAACGTGGTACAGCATCTTTTCTCCAAGTTTCCTGCCAAGAATGCAAAGCTTGAGTCCGAGGAAACATCTGACTGATCCAAGTGGAGGGTCATCCTAGTGAATGGAAAGTCTATGCTCTTTAAGACTGTCAAGAACATGGAACCAAGGAAGGAAGGAGGAAATGTCCCAAACTGAAGGAGAACAACGGGACAATGGGTGCTCCTGGAGAGGAACAAGGGAAAAGAGATGTTGGGATAATTGGAGAAAACTGAATGGGGTCAGTGGAGTGGAGGCTGGTACTGTGTTGATACTGGTTTTCCATATTGGAAAGAAAAGTGTTCTCGTTTTGTGAAAGTAGATACGGAATATTTAGGAGTCACAGGTGTTTATATATATAAATACACATGTACACACACACATATGCACATGGATATATATATATATATATAAATTATTTATAAATATACACAAATATATACATAGATATGTATATATGCTAGAGTTACTAAAATTAGCCTAAATACATAGAGCCCTCAGGGAAATAATCAAGAAATGGAACAGTGGGTTCTAATGCTTTTCCCATCTTGTCATCATTTGGACCAAATACACACAAGGCCTCATGGACCCATTCTACCTTCTCAGAGTCCCTGAAATACCCCTCTTTGGTTGTCATGCTAGAATGAGAATCTATGACCCTACATTTATCATTCATTTATGCCAATATCTCAATGATCACTCAAAGCCACAAGTTGCATTCAATTGCACATAAAGTATTCAGTGTGCACTTATCACGTGCCAGGTCCTGTTCAGGTACTTTGACACATCGGTGAACAAAAGTAAGAACCCCCTCCCCATCCTCTTTGTTAGGTGGTGATGTATGTGACACAAAGATGATGGTCGTCTGGTTGGGGCCAGTTCACTCAGTTGTCCCCATGTTACTTACTATAGTGTTGAAACCAACTGTGTTCTTTCTGACTGAAACGGAAACTGCTCACACGGTGCCCACAGGTAAAGCCTTTGCACAACACCAGGAAACCTCAAAGAGTTTTTTCATAACATAACCAAGTTTCCTTGGTGACCTACATGGGCAGCATTTCTTCTTCACACTGGGGGAATGGACGTGACCTTCAAAACAGTCCAGTGCTTCTCAGCACCAGCTCTTCCCTGAGCAGAGCCTCATGCCCTGGTGCTTCTGCAGCAAACACGTTTTTGTGGGCTGAAAATCAGAACACTATGTCTTCCTTGCTGAAACTTCCAAATACGGGTATGGAAAAGAAGAGCACAAACCTTTACCAATGCTTGGTCACTTCAGTCTTGATCTGAGGGTGGCTCTGACAGGTTCTGCCGTCGGGGTTTAATGTGCTACCAATTTAGGAGAGTAGCACATCTATGCCTCGGGCACAGACAGAGATGGGCAGTGCCAAAGTGCTTCTTCTTCTCTGGGTCAGCTTTTGTAGGAGCTTGGCCTTGTCCTTGAGTCTGGTCTCCCCCGTCTACCTTGGCCTTGACCCCAGCCCGACCCTGGCTGAGCCAGCCTCTCTCTGCCTAAGAAATGCTCCTTAGAGAGGATGGGGTGGGGGAGGGGGTGTTGGGTGAAAGACTCAGATAGAGGTTTCTTTACCACAGTGTAGACATTGTGGTTTTGTTGGAATCACATCCAGGTTTATGTGCATTTGGTTTTATGAAAAACCCAGGGCTATTCACCCAAGAGTGAAATGAGTTGACTCAGCTCAGCCACAAGTGGTATTTTGGCTAGAGATAAGCTCCTATAGGGAAGAGGGAAACCTCCCTTCTCTAACTTTAAAGACTCTCGAGGGTTTGGTGTGGTAAAGGAGGAAGAACCCTGGACACCTGGGTCCTGCTGTAGCTCTGCCACCAATGAGCCGTGTGACCGAAGGCAGGACAGTTTGCCTCTCTGCGCTTCAGCTTTCTCATCTCTAAAGTGGATGGGGGAGTTCCTGTAATGGCTCAGTGGTTAAAGAATCTGATTGGGAACCACAAGGTTGCGGGTTTGATCCCTGGCCTAGCTTAGTGGGTTAAGGATCCGGCATTGCTGTGAGCTGCAGTGTAGGTCACAGATGCGGCTCATATCCTGCATTGCTGTGGCTGTGGTGTAGCCCAGCAGCTACAGCTCTGATTAGACCCCTAGCCTGGGAATCTCCATATGCCCCAGGTGTGGCCTTAGAAAAGACAAAAAGAGCAAAAAAAAAAAAGTGGGTGGGGTGGAAGTGATGACCTCTTAAAGCCCTTCCAGCTCACACACTATGATTCTAGGCAGGACTATCTACATAGTTTGCAGGACCCAGTGCAAAATGAAAATGCAGAGCCTCTTGCTAGAAAAATTATTAAGAATTTCAACACAGCAAGAGCAGAACATGAAGCCAAAAGCAGGGCCCTTCTACTCACAGAGCCCTGCGTGCCTGACCAGATAGCACGCCCAGGAAGCTGGGCTTGACTCTATGGGTGTCTCCTCGCTACCCTTTTCTGATCACATTTGTTGAAGCCTTTGCTTAATAGAGTGTGAAGATTATGGGCTTTGCAGTTAGAAAGACTTAGTCTTTACTGCAAGCTAACTATATATCAATTAAAAAAAAAAAAAAAGAGGTGTTTCTGTTGTGGCTCAGCAGAAACGAATCTATCTAGTATGCATGAGAATGCAGGTTCAATCCCCGGCCCCGCCCAGTGGTTAAGGATCTGGTGTTGCCATGAGCTGTGTGGTGTAGGTCCCAGATGTGGCTCAGATCCCAAGTTGCCGTGGCTGTGGAGTAGGCCAGCAGCTGTAGCTCTGATTCAACCCCTAGCCTGGGAACCTCCCTATGCCAAGAGTGAGGCCCTAAAAAGACCAAGAAAGAAAGAAAGATTTGATCTTTAATTTTGGCCCTCTGTGTATGTGTGACCTCTGTGTATGTGTTTCCTCACTTGCTCTTTTCCTCAGTTTCCTCATGTGTAAAAGGGACAGATCACTCCCACCAAGCAGAAAGGCTGTGAGCACCTCGGCTTGCTGGGATTCAGTAAACAGCATCGCCAGTGTCAAAAGGTAACGTTATTCATGTTAAACTGAATTCCATCTGAAAGAGAGTTTCATGAAACTGTTGCTTTTTAAGGCAAGGTTATGTACTGCTAGAGAGACTGTCAGATTCAAAACAGACTTTCTTTTTCGCCAAAAAAAAAAGTCAAGAGTGTTTTTTTTGTTGTTTTTTTGTTTTGTTTTTAACAGCATCTGTGGTGCTCTGCTCCCTGGACCACACACTCTACGATTTAGGAAGTCATTCCATTCCCAACTGGAAATTATCTCTTGGGCCTGTTACTTTTTTTTACTCAGCTCCCTATCCTCCCACTCATTTCCCCTGCTATTCAGGACTGCATATGGCTTTTGAGAAAACCATTGGAGTTTCACATTTGTTTCATGACTATTCTTGTTCTCATTTGCTTTTACTTCACATGTCTCCACACATGCAGTCCCCCTGCCCCATCTCTCTCCTGAGATCCCTCTTTGCTCTATTAATATACCGTAAGCAGCAGTCAGCTTCCCTCAGGGGAAGAAGTAGCACTCATTCACATATTCGTCCCTTCACTCATTCACTTACTCATTGTTTTTTGAGCATTTACTGTGTGTGTTGGCCATGTTGCCAGACTCAGGGTATACAGAGATGAACTATGATCTTGGAGAAGCTTAAGAACCATGGGCGGGACAGATAAGTGAAACTTGAAATACAACAAGGTAATACCTTTATGAGGATTGCAGGGATGAGGGTGGTGGGGGGAAGTTGACTCCCAGGAGTTCAGCTTCCACCTGGGGAAGCCAGAGAAGGAAAGATTTGATTTGGGTCTTAAAGGGTAAGGAAGAGTTTTCCAGGAAAAGATATGTCCATCTGAAAGGAATCCTGGGACCTCACTGCTGCTCAGTCACCCTTTCACTCAACTCTTGTCATCTCCCTGACATAGTGGTCTCGGGATGGTCCTCAGGTAACTCGGCTTCACAACCTGGGCCTCCTGGGCACAAGGTCTCCACTCCTGGGAGTGGAGGGTAAGGGCAGTGGGGGTGGGGCCCTTCCTCCCTCCTCTTTGGCTTCATCATGATTCCTTGCTGTCCCTCTCTTTCCTTCTCTCTCAGAGGAAGTGGTCCTTTCTCCTTCCAAAGCCAGCCCTTCCTCTGAGACTCCCATCCTATCCCACCTCCTCTAAGACTTGGTTTGATACATTTCTCTCACAGCTTCAACATCTCCTACTTTCTAGCCCCCTTCCCCCTGTCTACAAACAGGTTCCAATTTCACACAATGGAAAAACAAACACAACCTTCCTGAACCCTGCTCTGCCCTCAAGCTACTGAGGTACCCACAGCCTCCCTCTGACACGCTTGTTGAGGAAACTGGTTTCTTCTATCTCAGCCATTACATTCTCACTGCTCCTTCCCTCATTCTCTCCTTACCTTCTAGCGGTCTAGCTTTCAGACCCTCTGTGCCATGGAATCTCATCAGACCTCCAGATCAATGACCGTCCTGGCCCATCTTCAGCCCTCGTTCCCATCCACTTTTGTGGTGGTGAAACCCTTGAAACGTCATCCCACAGCGCTGTGCTCCACCTTCTTCTGCTCGCTCACCTCCCCCACCAGCCCCTCTTCTCTTCTCTTGACCTCACCCCCTCAGACACACCATATTGCCCCTTGGCCTCAGCTGTCTGACTCCCAAGCTCTCCCTTGGGGTCCCCCCTCTTCTCTAAGCCTCATCTTTCCAACTGTGTTTGTTATATTTTTATTGGGGTGACTCAGTGACACTCAACGGTTGCACTCATGACCTTGCCCTTGAAACTTTATATTTTGGTGAGTGATGCTGTCATCATCCTAGCACTCAGAATCAGGATCTGAATATTATTTATTCCTCTTCCTCTCTCTCTTGTTTCATTTCCAGTTAGGTACCAAACCCTGTCATTGTTCTTGACGTCTTTGTTATTATCGAAGCAATGAATTTACCTTACCCTTGGAACACTGAGTTTGTCTGATAACGCACCTCCATTCTCTCCTGGCCTAGGTGAAATGATCTTTCTAAAGCTTCCCTTTGATGGGTCACAGTCCCCTTGCTTTCTGCATATACTTATATTTATCTCTGCATAGCGTTTTTTAAACAACCTCTGATTTTTCTATTCAATTCAACAAATGTTTGATCAGTGCCTCATGTATACAAATCCGTTGGGGAGGAGCTGCAAAAAGGGGAAGATAGAGATTTTGCCTTCAAAGTGTAGACTCCAACTTTAAGAGAAAACCACTGAGAATAAGAGAATGAGAAGAGCTAGAAAGGAAGAGAAAAAAAGCAATGATGGCTTCAGAAGGAAGAAATCATAGTGTGTGTGCATGTCTACAGCTGTGAGAAGTAGAGATGGTGTTTGTGGAGAATTTTAATAGGGAGAAATGAGAATAGAACCTTCCAGGTGAAGAAAACAATTTCATCCATGGTCTAAAGATAGGAAATTACCATGCGTGTTTGAGAAATGTTGAGTAATCCAGATTTGCTGAAGCGCAGTCTAGTAGATAAACTTGATAAGTATGAAAATTCATTTATTTCCTTAGGAAATACAGAAAAAAACAGTATAACTCAGGACTTTGGCTTATGTTTCAACAAAAACATCTACCTGAGTGCTATATATATTTCTTGCCACACACACACACACACACACACACACACACACACACACACACAGACCCAGCCGGTAGTGTGGATATGCGAATTTTGCTCTTGAGAAACTCAATCTCCTGAGAGGAAGGGATAATTGCACCTTTGTGTGGTAAACACCATTAGCAGCAGCAGTAAAGATGTGTGTGGTGCCTTTGGCAGCCAGAAGAGGGAAAGGAAATTCAGTGGGCATGGATTATAAGGGAAACTATACAGATAGGTAGCATTTGATTTAGGCTTCCAAGAGTAAGTAGTTAGTCAATGGAAAGGGGGAAGTAGGTAAATGGAACAGGAAGAGAGGGTTTTTTTTGGGGGGGTGTAAAAATGTGTTCACAGAAATGTGGTTTCAGTGGGGGTTGGAGGAGTTATCCCCTGGTGGTTCTTAATGGGGTGATTTTGTTCCCTAGGGGACATTTGACAATGTCTCCAGATAGTTTTTGGCTATCATGAGGGTGATAGCAAGGTGGGAGTTGGGGAAGGCTCCTGGCATCTAGTCGGTAGAAGCCAGAGATATTGCTAAATATCCTACAATGCACAGGACAGTCCCTTATGACAAGAATTGTCTATTCAAAATGCCAATAGTGCTGAGGTTCAGAAACCCCAGGGTAGAGTATGACAGTCCTAGAAAGAAGTGGCAGGAAATGGGGTTGGAAAGATAGACTGGTGTTAATTTGTGAAAGATCTTAAATGCCATGTAATATAATGGAGGTTTCTAGGAAGGTAAGAGTTTTATTTTTATTCATTTATTTGGTCTCCTTCTATTTATGTATAGTATAGTTCAATAAAAAGCAATAATGCTTACAAGTGACAAAAGAACATTTTCTTTACAAAATTCTGTCAATACATTTTGAGGTTATCTGAACAAAGATTTTCAATGAAAAGAGTTCTCCTTTTCCGACTACCACCTAAATTCCTCTGCCCCCTGCCACTCCTCCACCCCCACCCCCACCCAAGGTGCCCAGGGTTATCCACAGAGCCTTTTGGCTGAGCTAAGCCATCATGTATGAGGGCTAAGCTCTGGGTAAAGGTGGACCAGGTCCCTCTGAGACCACAGCCAGGAACTGAACACTTGTTTAGCTTACAGCCAGGTATGGGTTCTCAGGAAAGACTGGCTCTGGCCCAGGACTAATAAATGATGTTTGTGAACAGAAGTCTGGGGATCACTTTTTCTAAACCATATTCATGTTGGAAAAAGTGAGTTCATGTTATCATTACTTAATTCAGTACTTTCCCCGACTCTTGCAATATGAATTCCTGCCCCACTCCCAAAATTGGCTGTGATAGCCGCTTCATGATCAGGAGGTTGATAATAGGCTGGAAATCACTTAGGAAACACAGGACCTCCTATGTCTAGTTTCAACCTTCTGAACAAAGCTATCTGCCCAGAAATCAAAGTCTGTTTACAATTAAAATCTGCCTAGAATTAAAGTCTAGAGGATGGAGAAGGTTACAGGGAAGACCCTTCATTCAGATCAAAGGAGACCGATTACCAAAGACCCTATACTAGGTTTTCAAAACTTTGAGTTCAGGGAACATTTCCAAATATTGGAATTTTCAATGGCACACCTAAAGGAATTAAATGGGGTCTACTGTCATGGTCACGCTACACTGGCATTCATACACTGAAGTTAAAAAATACAACCTGTGTGACCCTAGGAAGGTCAAAATTTAAAGGTCAGACAATTCTTCCCTCCTTCTGCTCAGCAAGTATATGCTGTAGATTAGGGCTGCCAAAGATACAGGACACATTTACTTTTGAATTTTAGATAATGGATTGTTTTTTTAGTACAAGTTTGTACTATGCTAAATTCATTTATCTGAAATTCAAATTTAACAGAGCATGCTCTATTTTTACTTGCTAAATCTGGCCACAAGAGAGTAGGAGAAGGGAATCTTCCTTTATTCAGCCAGCATCTGTGCCCATGGGCTTCTCTGAGGCGAGCAACTTGCCTCTCTGGATGCGGCTATTATTAAAGATGCATACAACACAGCCTCTTGAGCCAGGCCAACTACATCAGCTAGTGTTCAAGTGAATAAATCATGATCTGCCTTAATGTTGGAGGGGGAAAGGATTGTCTGAAACAGATTCACTGAGAGTTATCGGTCTCTGATGTGGTAACTTTCTTAAGTATTTTCTTTATTTGACAAAAATTGAGTATTTGAACTGTTCTAGGCACTTAGGACAGAATGAGGGACGAAATAGCTTCTTGTTAGAAGAAGGAACTAAACATCCCTGTTCTCATGATGCCTATAGGCTCCTGGAGGGAGATTTTCAATGTGAATTTTAATATCTTTTTATCCTGGAGTCGACCTGAGTTAGATGTTACTCTACCTGCTGGCTCTATCACACTTGAATACCTTGACGCTATTTGAATACACCTGCTTTCTGCCTTGATCATGTTTTCTTATATATTCCTGATGCAAAATTCTTGCTATGCCAGTATCTCCCATAGTAGGTCGTATGAGACTAGACAGCAATAAACACTGGTGTAAAAGACAGAAAGCTTTTAGGAACATGAGTCTCCTGAGAACTTTCTGTGTCTTGGCAAGTGTGCATGTACACATGTGTATTTTTGTGAGGGTATCTGGGTACACAGATGATGTGTCTCTTGGAAATGTTGGGTGAAAAGAGGCTATCTCCTTTCTGAGTGACTCCTAATTTTTAAAAACATTTTCTTGACCAGTTTAGTTGCAAAAGCAAACACTTGAAAGATTCCAGCAACAACTTCTTGGGCAGAAAAGATGGTCCCTGCTTAGAGCTTGGTTCAGCAGCAGACATTGAAATGTGGCTTGGATCCAACCCTTGGCCTAGTATTAGGGTGTTATATTCCACTAGAGGCCCTGGTACCTTTTCAGAAATGCACCAAATCAGGCACAGACTTGCTGGCAGCCACAGCAGAGGGATTTTACTGATCCATGCCCAGCTCTCAGGAGGTAACTGGCAAGAGAGAAGAAAGCAAAACAAGAAACTAAATCCTTATACACCTTATAAATTTGCCTTGGAAATTCTGCCTCAAGGCTGTCAAAGAATAGGAATAATGATTTCATTTTCTCCAAGGCCAGTTCTTGGGCATTGAGCCTTTAATGCAGAAAAAAAGCACATCCAATTATCTGATTATCAACTTTTTCTCTAAGTCTTGACAATGCTAGGGTCAGGTGACTCTGTTCCTTGTCAATAAACTAAGTTATGCCACTTCTGGCCAAAGGAGGTCTTCAGGTCACATGACTTGCTTCCAAGTCAGGGGCAAAGCCTTGAAATCATGCGCATCTACTTTGCCTATAAGAAGACGTTTCTTTGATATTTTAAATCTCCTCTGCCAGGGATAAGTCCATTTGTCTCCATTCTGTCTGAGGTTGTGAAGCTGAGATTCCACTGGCGAGTTGGTATGTAGATTAGGTTGTTCTGCTTGGCTTCTAACTGAAGCTAGAAGCCAGCAAAGAGTAATCTGGGTACAGCCTCTTGCTGCCCTCTGGTGGAGAGGTGGGTATTGCACAAGCCATAACTGAGGACTGATTTTCTGAGCTGTTTCAGTGTCCATACAAAGGTCCATGGGGAGTAATTCCACTTAAAGCTATTAAGTTATATGCTACTGTAAAGCTAAATGTTATAATAAAAATATGTATTGAATAGAGTTTGGAAGGTTGCTCTATAGGAGTCTGATTTCCCAGTAATGGGGGCTTTTATTCTATCCCTTTTTAAATTTTTTTGTTTTTTATTAAATTTTATTTTTTAAATTGTATTTGATTTACAATGTTCTTTCAATGTTTCATCAATGTTTCTATTGTATAACAAGTATCACGAGCATGCATACATGTACATTTTTTAATACTATCTTCCATCATGTTCTAAGCCAAGAGATTGGACATAAGTTGCCTGTGCTGTACAGTAGGACCCCATTGCTTACCCATTCCAAATGCAACAGTGTGCACTACTAACCCTAAACTCCCCATTCATCCCACTCTCGCCCCACAACCCAGCAACTGCAAGTCTGCTTTACATGTCTGCGATCTGCTTCTGTTTAGCAGATAGGATCATTTTGTGCTATATTTTAGATTCCATATATTAAGTGCTATCATATGATATTTGTCTTTCTCTTTCTGACTTACCTCATCTAGTATGAGAATCTCTAGTTGCATCCATATTGCTGCAAATTATTTTGTCTTTTTTATGGCTGAATAATATTCTATTGCATATATGTACCACATTTTAATCCATTCATCTCTTGAGGGACATTTAGGTTGTTGCCATGTCTTGGCTATCATGAATAGTGCTGCGAAGAACATAGGGATATGTGTATCTTTTTGAATGAATGTTTTGTCTGGATCAATGCCCAGGAGTGGGATTGCTGAATAATACGGTAGTTCTATATTTAGTTTTCTGAGGTACCCCACCCATACTGTTTGCCATACTGGTTGTACCAATTTACATTCCCACCAACACTGAATACCATACACAAAAATAAACTCAAAAATGGATTAAAGACCTAAACATAGGGCCAGATACTATGAAACTCCTAGAGGAAAACATAGGCAGAACACTCTTTGACATAAATCACAGAAACATCTGTTTAATCCACCTCTTAGAATAAGGTCGATAAAAACAAAAATAAACCAATGAGACCTAATTAAACTCAAAAGTTTTTGTAAAGCAAAGGAAACCATTAAAACAACAACAACAACAACAAAAAGACAACCCACACAACGGGAGAAAATCTTTGCAAACAATGGAACAGACAAAAACTTAATCTCCAAAATATACAAACAACTCACACAACTCAACAACAATAACAACAAAAAAACAAACAACCTAATCGAAAAATGGGCAGAAGACTCAAATAGACATTTCTTCAATGAAGGCATATGGTTAGCCAAGAGGCACATGAAAAAATGCTCAACATCACTAGTTATTAGAGAACAAGAATGAGGTGCTACCTCACACAGAATGACCATCATTAACAAGTCAACAAATAACAAATTCTGGAGAGGGTGTGGAGAAAAGGGAACCCTCTATACCTCTTTTATTTCTGTTTTCTGGGAACTCATTTGTTAATGTCTTCTCAGCTCTTTTCTTCATCATTTCATGTATCTCTAGATAATTATAAGATTCTTGCAAGGGGTCATCTTCACACATTTCCAAAAAGTGAAAATCAGCATTTGACCCATGAAAATTAAAATTTTTATATACTCTAGATCTTAAACTGGGATTTATATCTATACATTCAGATCAAAATTCAAACGAAAATTCAATTCAGGAATTCAAATGAAATATGTGAGTCTTATATCTTCTGAAAGCTCCTGAATGCAAATGAGAGGCTGTCCCCTTAGGACTTTTACATGTAAATTACATTTTGAAAGAAAATATGTTTTATTACAGCCCTAAAAATGGGAAACTATATTAAAAGTCTAGTCAGGTAGAAGATGCTTTTTAGAATCAAGGAAACATTTTGGACACTAGCGTATGGGTTATTAACCCATTATGCATATGTATGACTGGCCTTTCAAATGTGGTCCAGCGACTTACAGAGCTGTTGTATTTCTTCAATTAAGAAATTTTTAATGCTATGCTAGTACTTGGTTCTTATTGAAAGGCCTTTTTATTCATTAGTTAATTCATTCAGTACTTATTCAACAGGTATTTACTGAGCACCCATGTGCCAGCAGGAGGGAGGACATACATCCCTTGCTTGAAGGTGCTTAGAGGACCCAGCACAGGTGTCTCAGGAACAAGGCAAACTGTTGTCAGTCACTCTCGTAGGGAGGTAGAGAAAAAGGGAGATGGGAGACAGAAGAGATCAGTTCCAGCTTTGGGGGCAGGTGAAACGAGAGGCATCTGAACTGGGAATTAAAGGATGAATAGGATTCAGACATAAAATTATTCTACATGGCAGAAATGAAGGAATTTATTTGGAAATTTATTCTAAAGGAAGAGGACATTTCCATGTGGCACAGTGGGTTAAGGATCTGGCACTGCTGCAGCTGTGGCACAGATCGCAACTGCAGCATGGGTTTGATCCCTGATCCAGGAACTTCCAAATGCCGTGAGTGTGGCCAAAAAAAAAATTGTGCATGAATATTTTAAAGGAAGAATTTTTCTTAGGAAAATAAGTGCCATGGAAATGATTTTCATTCATTCATTCAAGTGACTTTTGAAATCTAAGACTTACTAACAGCTCAATGACTGTCTTGTTCAACCTCTGTCCTCTACATATAAGAAGATTTCTGCCTTCCTCCTCAAAATGCTCTTGTCTCTTGACTATAAACAGTAAAACAAGGGAGGACAAGTAACCATTTTATTCCTCTTTTCAGTCCCTATCTCTTCCTTAACTTACTATTCACTTGATAAATGTCATGCACTGGTTCTACGCCAGATGCTCTGCTAGGTACAAGCACACATGACCTTTTTTCGGAAAAAGCTTTCCCTGGTGGAGACAACTAATTAAGTGATTCACTTCAGTTAAGGTGAAGGGAGGATCACCTTATCCACTCTAACTGGAGGAATGGAAGGCAGTATGGGCGGAGGGACAAGTAAATTCATAGGTTTGGTATTAGGAAGTTGAATTCTTGTCTGAGGATTTCTTTTTTCTTTTTTTTCCTAATTACAGAAAATTCAGAGAGTAGAATTAATAAAGGGTTGGACATTTGCTGGGCAAATATGATGGCAGTATAAGGGAGAGTGGGGATGGATGACATTGGCAAGCAAGGGACTGGGAGATTCTAAGCTGTATACAAATCAGGGTGAAGTGGAAGATACTGAT
Source organism: Phacochoerus africanus (assembly GCF_016906955.1). NCBI lineage: Eukaryota > Metazoa > Chordata > Mammalia > Artiodactyla > Suidae > Phacochoerus > Phacochoerus africanus. Next base: position 227,450,892 of record NC_062544.1, read on the forward strand.
GGGAAGAGTAAGAGGTTACAGAAAGGTGATCCAGTGAGGTTTAAGATCAGATTTATAAGAAGTAACTTGAGTAAGAAAGTTGAAAAGATAGGACACTATCATCAGAAAGAAAAAAATGTCTGAATTTATGACATCAGAGATGGAATAATTGCGGATGGTGACAAGATTTGGGACATGACGAGAGCACATGGCTGAAGTGAAGTGGCTGTGACCGTAACTGGAGATAAGGACTGGTAAGAAGCTGGGATGACAGAGGATTGGGATGGAGTGGAACTAAAGCATTCAAGATCAGTACATCAATGACAGGGAAGTGAATGGGAAAAACAGCTCTTCTCCATCCTAGGAGTCCCTAGCATTTCCCCCGTCATCCTAACCTGACATCCCACCACCACATCTCCCTCAGAATCCCAGATCTCCTATGATCATGCGATATGGGAACCCCTGCCCAGGCCTAGAACCTTGCTTTCCCCTCTACCTTCTGTTCCCCCCATGCCAGCTTCCACTCCAGCTTCCACTTTCTCCCTGGTGGAGAAACCGATTCTGGGATGTGGCAGTGTGTGAACCCCCCATTCTGGCTGCCAGGGCTTGTTGGGTGTGAGGGTGACGCAAGTTGAGAGATGTGCTCCTGCTACCTTAATCTTGATGGTAAAAAGTGCTTTTCTGCAACAATCCTGGAATCCATAGTTGTCCTCTGTAGAATCAATGGCTGGGACATGATGAATGCCTGGAGGAAAGTGGCTTTGGTGGCTGGCTCTGGATCTTAATGATCATCCTTTACTTCATTTTATGAGAGAAAAAATTCAGTTTCAAACAATGCATTTAGAAATGGCCTTTCTAAGTTAGGAACTGTCTGTATTAAAATTGTAAGCCAGCCCCTAAATACTTGAGAAAATAGAGTGGCAAAAATAATGCTACCTATCAATGGACACTTTTTCTTTACATTTCCATGAGCTTCTAGGGATTGAGACTGATTGTCAGCAATGATGCCCAAAGAGTGCTTTGAGTTTATACTTTAGAAATTTTAACATTTAAAAATATTATTTCTCATCTTATGGAGGTAATTTGTGTTCACTGACAATGAAAAGAATAGGAAATAAAACTTCTGTACTCTCACCAACCAGAAAAACAAAACTCATTAATATCTTAGCATCATTTTCATTCCAGATATACACCTCTGCCCCTTCCCCAACTTGAAGTCACACTGTATATAAAGTTTTATAATCTCTTTCATTCATTTAATAAACTGTGAGCATTTCCCTGTGCTATTACCTATCTTTACCAAATCACTGTGGCAAGCAAGGTCTTCTAGTTGTTCATCAAAATCTATTTCCTTCTCCTTGGGCATGCAGCTAGGCTACATTTCTAGGCCTTGCAGTTAGGTATAGCCGAAAGAATATGAATGAACGTGGTGTGCTATTCGTGAGCCAACACCTTTAAGAGGCAGTTATGTCTCTTTTATGTCCTTTCTTCTTGCAGCTAGATGAAGACAATGACAAGGCCCTAGGGCGATTCAAAGTCAAGCAGTGGAAGGGAACTAAATTTTTGAACAATCATGTATTGAACACAACATGGGTGAGAACAAACATGTACAGTGTTTGAACCATTACATATTCTGGGGTCTTCTTGTTATAGCAATTTTGTCTATTTTTCTTGTGTGGATATACTCTAATTTTTTAAAAGAAATGTTTCTTATTAGACTATAGTAAGTTGCTGAAAATGGCCCCAAGAACTGGATCAGGTCTCCCTGTGTCCACATCTCTTTGCAAAACATGTTTACTGCTTTTTCTAACAAGAGCTGGTGTCTGTTTCCCCATTCCTTGGATCTATGCTGCCCCCTTATGACTTGTTTTGATCAATAAAATGTGATGCAAATGGCATTTCGGGATTTCTGAGCTCAGATTCTAAGATGCCTTGTAGCACCTGCTTTTGCTCAGGGGAAAACCAGATGCATGTAAAGAAGTCTAGGACATCCTACTGGAGACGGAGTCTGTGTTTGCGGGGAGGGAGGGTTGGGGGACGAGTCTGAGAGGATGCGATGCCACAAGGAGAGAGAAACCACATGGAGGAGAACTGAGACCTCAGATGCATGTGTCAGCCCAGCTAATGCCCTGGAAAAAGAGAGACCCAGCCATCCCAGCTCACCCTCAGCCATTTGAGTCATCCCAAAGGGAGTGCCAGGCTTGTAAGGGAGGCCATTGTGGGTCTTCTAGAACCAGTAGAGCCCCCCTAGCCAACATCATGTGGAGGAAAGACAAGCTAGTCCTTCAGAGCCCTGCCCAAACTCCTGATCCACAGAAATGTAAGCAATGAAATGATTAAGTCACTAATATGTTGACTGCCAACCAGCAATAGATAACTGATAAGGGATATTTACATGTTCCTAAAGTTTTGTTACTATAAATAGTAGTGATAAGCATCTTTGTACCAGCTTCCTTGTTCATCAAAGGATTCTATATTATTGAAATTGTTTAAGTTTGGAAAATGAATAAGAAGTCCTGTCTTTCCATTTTGGTGCTCAAACCAGGTTTGGGGCCCCTGTTACACTATAAAAACAAATAGTATAAAATGAAATAATATTTTAATAACTTTAATAGGCTGCCATCTATTCAATTTTTACATATACCATAATCAATTAGTTACTACTAAAAATTCCTGCTACTCACAACAATTTGGTTACATTTTGTTTCTATTGCTCGTTATAATAAATGCCCTAACCTTGTCTCTTACAGTTAATAATCATTGTCACTTGGCCTTTGTCATTCTGGGATCCCATCATTTTCACTGAAATCAGGGAGCTGATTTCAATGGCAGTATCTTTTACCACCACAACCTATGAAGACACCCATCACTGAACTTTGTGAGGACAGTGGTAGCCTCTCATTCATGTCTTTCTCAATGCCTCAGTGGAGGGAGTTACCTCTCAAAGGACAAAGTTCAGAAAGGGGGGTCTGAAGGTCACAGATTATATACCTACTCTATCATTCCAATTTCCCTGAGACTTTGGATTCCTCCTTCTATATAATGCAAGGAAAAACCTAGCATTTTACCTTCACTGAGTATAGGCTATAGGTGTGTTCAAGTTTCAAGCAACTGAGAAAATTAGATAAACTTCTAACTGTAAAAATCTTTAATAACCGATATGTGACCCACATTAATACCTTTGGCCTAATACAGTGTTTTGTATTCTATTCTCTAGTCTAATAACCTTAAAATCCACTATTACTTCAGTCTCCACCAATAAAAATTAGTAACATTTTGCAATTATTTTGGAATAAACCATCTCATTCCATGTCAGACTTTGTACTTGTCCCCTTGGAGCAAACTGAGATCTGACTTGAGTTAGCTCTAGAGATGAAGAAAAGCAGCTGGAGTGGGTCTTGAGGTTATTATAGGGTCTTTATGCGAGTCCCCTCAGACACAAGAAGGCAAACTGCTCCACAATTCTTTGCTTTTCCCAAGTCTAGATGGTTCCTATTTCAAGTCTCAGAGTCCTTCTTATTAATCAATGTCCTAACTTACTCGTAAAAGATTTTTGAATCTATAAATTCAATTTAGGTTGAAATTCTGCAACCCACAAATTTAAATTTTGGGACAAGGTCAGCCCTGAAGCTTTAAGCAATAGATGAGTCTTTTAGAACCACCAGAGAAGCTCTCTGATTCTCTGTGACTCAAGCTAAGAGTTAATGATCTGAGCCTGTCATTTCTTGTAGAAGCATAACAGTCATCTGGTCCCCTTAGGGCTGTATAAGGCATTTCATCACAATCAAATACACATGATTAAGCATAATGTCACAGCATATCATGGATACTCAAATCCCGTTTCCCCTTGGTAAAGAGATCACTACTGTGTCCAAAGCTAAGCCAACTACTTCTTATTCATGAATCATTCTTAGTAAAACAGAATCATACTAAATATTTCACCAGAGAGAATATAATATAATGAATTGGCTAAAATGATTTTAAGAACTGAAAAGCACACAGGCAACACTGATATAACTCTGAGATAAATGTTGAGAAACAGTTACAACCCCTGGAGCTGGGGAGACAAGAGGGAGAGTTTAGAGTTACCAGAATTTAGACTTTTAGAGAAAGGATTTGTGGACCCAGATCTTTCGACGAGAAAAGCATCCAGCATACTAGCATCCAAGTGCTACGAGTACCTCTGAGGGGTCAATTAGCTCTGCCAATATGTAAAAATGAGTCAGGAACTAGAAGCAAAGGCCATTACATGGGATGAAAAGTTGTTGCCAGGTAACACTGTCACGAATAAGAAAACAGGAAGAAACAAGTCCCTTCGCTCCTCCTGCCTTCCAATCTCCCTCTAGTGGTCCATATGAGGAGAACTACTAGCTGGCAAAGACCATGGGGTTTGGCAGAATCCCAGCCCAGCATCACAGGGCCAAGTACAGAAGCCTGGGACTGGCCCTGAGAGGTAGCAGCTAAATGGCCCATAAAGTGTATGTCTCTGAATATACGGCGTATGCACACAAACACACACATACACAGATGCACACACATATCCTAAGAGTTTGATATATGCTATTTAGCATTAAAAATAATTTTTTCTCATTACAATGCAACACATATTTCTCTCCTTTAACTAGAAAATACAAAAAAGATCACAGAAGAAAAAAAGACCCATCCTACTGCTGAAAAGATAACCATCATTAACACCTTCATTTAGATCCGTTCCGACCTTTCTCAACGTGTGGACGACAACTTTTTTCATGGAATCACATTGTACATAGTTTTCTAAGCTGCTTTTAATGTATCATTTAAAAGTGCTCTCATTAATACAAATTCATTTATTTACAACACTGGATTCCAAACTGTTTCTAGGAAGTGTCTCTTTCCTAGGAAGAGGCCTTAATGCAAGGACCCTGCATTCTACCTTGCACCCTTAACCACTGCAATTCTGCTTTCATTTGTTTTACATATCTGATTTCCATGTTAAGATTTTTGTGAGGAAAAAGAATTCCACTGCCAAAATACTTGAAAACCACTGATTCATTGTGTGATATATCATTTTCCATTTTTATGACTGTGACAAAGGATAACTTCATATATAAATTTTTGTCCAAAGCCCTAGTAACATGGGACATAATGCTTTTTACTTATGGTCTACTTGATAATACTCCAAAATTATTTTAGTCTGTATTTCTTGGGTTACTAATGAGATGGACAGGGTTTCATCTATTTCACAGTGATTTGTGTTTGTGGCAGTCTTTCTTCACAAATTCAAACTTTTTAAAGCATGGCCCTAAAACCTTACTTTCTTTGTAAAATACAGAGCCCATGCCTCTTCCATATCCCCCAGTTCAAGCAAGCTCTGGTTTTAATTTTCCACTGTTCGCCTGGAACCCATCTCCCTGCCCTCTGCTCTGGGTAATGGTTGCAAATCCTACTCCACTGAAGCTCCTTCATCTTTCTGTTCCCCCACCTCAAACATACTCATGTATAAAGCTATCTTTAGTTTTCTCCCTGGCTCAGAAAATAAAAGCTTTCTGATCTTTAAGACAAACCCTCTACCTAAGCACTTCATTCCACCACTGCTTGTTTCCTTTAGGACCTAGTATAGTGTCTGGCAAACAGCTGATGCTCCAAAACCTTGCTGAATGAATAATGCATCTTCTTTCATCAATTCTCTTCCCTTCATCTCTTTAGTAGGTCCAGCTTCACTCACTCTTTTGGCCCCATTTCCCTTGGCCTATTCTGGTGATCAAATCATTTTCTGTCTATCATGGTCAGTTTTATGTATCAACATGGCCCACAGGCAATCTCAAACTCAGAATGTCAAAGAGTTCTCTATTCCTGCCAACTACTTAAATTTGTTCTTCTTTTGGATGTGACATCTCAAACTCAAGGCAAAAGTCTGTAAGTCATACTAGACATTTATATACCTAAATACTAGACATCTAAATAAGTCAGTGTCCATCTTCAGTGCCAGGGTTTGAATTCAGGCCTTCATTCCCTCTTGCCTCAGCTTTTAATAGATCACCTTACCTCCCTTTCTCCAGGCTTACCTCCTTCAAATCTGTTCTCCAGAGTGCTTGTCCTCTGATGCAAGGTGACCACAAATGCCCAGCCTAAGACTCAATGACTTCTCTGTCACCTGCAATAAGGGATTCCTAATATAGGCCACTATCACAAGGAGCATTTAAAAACACAGATTAGAACTCTACTCTAGACCTAATGAATAAGAATTTCCAAAGTGAAGCCTGAAATTTTTCTCTTTTAAAAGACTATCCAGGTTATTATATCAGCCAGGATTGAGAGCCACCAGCCTTCAAGGTAAATCCAAATTCTGTCCCTGACACCATTACTCCCAGCTTTATCCCTCAAAATACATCATGCTCCAGCAATACTGATGCATCCAGGATGAGTGATTCTTCAACCCACGTTGTTCACCATCTTTCTGTCAGGAATGTCTTCTTCCCTTATCTGCTAGGGAAATTCCTACTTGTTCATCAAAAGCATTATTCAAGAATACCTAGTCTCTTACTTAAGCCATTAAATATTGACAAACTAGTGAAACTGTACACACTAAGTATGTGCAGTTCTTGGCATACCAACTGTACCTCAATAAAGCTGTCAAAAATTAATTGAGGTCCTACTACATGTCAGGCTCTGAGCTGAGCATTGTTATATAGAGATCAATAAGCTACATTATTTACAGTATTTACATTAAGCCCACATACCACTGAAGAAAGAGATATACAAATATACAAATTAATATAGTACAGTGAGGTAAATTCTGTGAGAGTTTGTGGTAGGCTGAATAATGAATGCCCCCTTCTAAGATGTCCAAATCCTAATCCTCCAAATCTATGAATATGCTACTTTACATTACAAAACAAATTTTGTAGATGTGATTAAGTTAAAGATTCTGAAATGAGGAAATCATCCTGGGTTATTTTGGTGGGCTCAAAATAATCACCAGGGTCCTTTTAAGATGGAGGCAGGCAGGAGGATGAGAGAGAAAAAGAAGGTGCAAAGAGACTGGAAAATGCTCTGCTACTGACTTTGAAAATGGAAGATGGAGACATGAACCAAGGAACATGAACATGAACATGTGGCCTCTAAAAGCTGCAAAAAGCAAGAAAATGAATTTTCCACTAGCGCTTCCAACCTTGATCCAGTGAGATCAATTTTGGACTTCTAAGTTCCAGAAATGTAATATAACTGTAAGTGACTATATGGCAGCAACAGGAAGCTAATACAGAAGCCAACACAGGGCATTATGGTAGTACATAAAGGGGTCTCTACATCAAGTTGTAGAGTGGGAAAGGGATGTTCAGGAAGAATTACTGAGAGCTGAGGGAGATTGTGTTTAAGGGAAATGGTCCAGGTAGAAAAATTAATATGTATAAAGGTATAAACAGAGAGCATGGAAAGTGTTATGACAACTCTATTTGCATTAAACAGTAAAAATAATATTAACAATATTAATTCTGCTAAGAGTACTGTTTGTATGCCAGGCACCATTCCAAAACACTTTTCAGCTCTGAGCACTTTATCATTCTGTATTATCATCATCATTTTATCTATACGGATACTAAGGTTTGGAGGAGCTAGTAATTTAGCACTGCGGTGGGGGCCTTTAGTAAAGTAGCATCAGGGTGGCTGAAAATAAATGAACTATTAGATACTAAGGAGGTGGGGGTCAGCAGTGCTTGGGATATCAACTTGTTTTGGACGCTGACAGAAGATGGGGTTGATAGAGTCAGACGGCCTCCAATTTCTGTGATGTGATCGTGGTTTTGTTGCTGCTCAAGGTAGAGCTGTCCCTGACTAACTCAAAGTAAATCACTTATGTTACAAATGTAAACTCTGCCTCCTTATTTCCCTTCTTCCTTTCCCCCTAATGTCTGGGGTGGAGATAGAGGTGTATGCACCAACTAAACTGTGAGCTTCACTCTGCACATTTGTGAAATGCTTTGAAATAGTTCCAAAATTGATTGCGCCTCAGAATCCCTTGGAGAAGCATACACACAATGCAGATTCCTCGCCCTATTCAGAGATTTTGATTGAGTAATACATGGATGGGGCTCCGCCTCACCCCCTCATCTGCAAATCTCCCAAATATTCTGGTACCTGACCAGCGCCTGAATGACTTCTGGGTCGTTCAGGTACACCGCATTTGATTCCGTAAAGGACCCTCCCCCTCCCCCGCCCCGCCTCCAGGCTCCGCCCCGCCTCCAGGCCACGCCCCCTCTCCCTCTTCCTCAACCTCCCCTCCCCCGCCTGCCCCGGACGTCTCCTGCTTTGTCGCTTCACTCTGTCTCGCCCAGCTCCGCCTTTTCCAGGTCCTCCTCTGTCTCTCAAGATGGCTGCGCTGCCGCCGGGCCCGGAACTGTGGAACCGCGTGAGGATCCCCAAAGCCGGGAGTCGCAGTACAGTAATCGTGCAGAACCCTGACGCACCGCTGGGTGAGTGAGGCGCCCCATAAGGGGCGCAGGCTCTTTCGCAGGAGGCGTCTGGCCGCTGCCGGCGCACGTGCGCGAGGGGCGGGACTTCCGGACTCCGCGGAACGCTGGGTATGACAGCGGTGTGCGGCATCTGGGGTCTGGCGTTTGTGGGGGCCTCTGGCTTTGCTGTTCTCTGGACCCACCGTGCAGACCGCAGGGCTTCCATGGGGCGCCGAAAAGGCAGAGAGGGACGAACGCAGCTAGCATCAGGGAAAAGTGCTGCCTGGGAACCCTCTGTTGACGCAGGCCACCAAGAGCCGTGGTTACTCCACAGTCTTTCCCGACCTCTTCCACCGAGGGGCGGCGGGTCACTCAAGCACTCTGCACTTAAATCGCACTCTTCCTAGATCCCCCTTTCTTTTCTGTAAAATAGGGTTAGTCTTCCCTGCCCATCACTGGGTTGTTGGGAGGATCTAATGATGTCATTTAGGTGAGTATGCTCTAAAGTGAAATATCAGTGTATGGTGGCATTGCCGTTATCAAGCAGCAGGAGCTTGGTCTGGGTTTAAAACCTGGCTCTTCCTCTGCTGGAGCTAGGGTGAGGGATGGGAGTGTCCTTATTTCACATTTCTGGGTCTCAGCTCATTTCCAAATGAGGGTAAAACAGTATTTGCCTTACAGAGCTGTTTGGTTTTTTGGGGGTTTTGTTTGTTTGTTTTTTGCTTTTTAAGGCCACACCCAGCATATGTAAGTTCCCAGGCCAGGGGTGGAATCAGAGTTACAGCTACCAGCCTACACCACAGCCACAGCAATGGGGGATCCGATCCACATCTGGGACCTACACCACAGCGCATGCCAATGCCGGATCCCTGAGCCACTAAGCCAGGCCAAGAATTGAACCGCATCCTCATGTATACTAGTCGGATTCCTTTCAGCTGCGCCACAACGGGAATTCCTATAGAACTGTTTTGATGGAAAGAGTAAAGTATTTGGAACAGTGCCTGATACAGTGAATAAATACTCAAATGATAGCTGTTATTAATAATATTTAATACCTGTAACTTACCTAATCATCACATCCCCAGCCCTATCCATCCATCCTGCTCAGTTTACAATAAACCTTACCCCATCCTCTATTCAAAAATTCCTTAACATGATTCCTATTAGGCCTGGAAATTCACCAGCTCTCTCTTTATCCCAAAGGCACCCCTTTCTGGCCTCAAATAGTTGGGACGGTAAGAAACTTCTCTATGTTCTATAGAAATCTGCCTCTGTGTTACTTCCACTTAGGAGGCTAGTACTACCCTGAGAGCCACAGACAACACATTAACTCCATCTTCAAAGCTTTTCGGACCAAAAAGCTATCATCTCATTCTACTAAGTACCATGTGTTCAGTCACACATAAATTACATAATTTCCAGTTGTTAACAGTGGTTTCTCTTTTCTGAATATATTTATAAAGCAGTACCCAAATACAGTGCCTTTGACTTTTAAGAGAATTAATTTATCCGTTTAGAGACGTATACAACATGTTTCCCACCTTAGGGTACTTAAGGTGTTAAGTATACTAGTTTAACACATGTTCTCTCAGTGACTTCTTGGACTTGATATCATCTGGCACCATTTTCCTTCCTTCCTATGTGACTTCTCACATACTTGAAATCATTTTGTTCCTACAGGTGAGACTGATGACATTAATTTGTTCTTGATTTATTAAAACAAATAAGGGAAGATGCTTCTTTCAATGTACATTTTATATGCTATACTTAAAATGTAGAAATGCATATTAAGTCTAACTAAACATCTCTGCTTTAGACCTTTGCATTGCAGCTGTAATTAAAGAATGCTCTCTTGTTATACTGTCACTGAAGAGCCAAACCTTAGATGCAGAAACGGATGTGTTATGCGCATTCCTTTACAGCAATCACAACAGAATGGGCCGCCACAAGCCCCATTTGGCCCTCAAACAGGTAAGGAGGAAGTCCTGTATTTAAGACTCAACATGTTTACTTGATGAAGATGGACATCACACTGCCACTTAATATTTTGTTATTTATGGAAATCACAGTAAATTACTTGTGATTTATAGGTCTTCAGCCCACAGTTGCATGTGGGCGTTCTCTTTTTTTGTGAAAGCATTTTTTAAAAGTTTATTTAGAAAGGAATTATGTTTGATTCTTTCCCAGTCTTTTTTTCTAGTAGATAGGTAATTTGAGGAAAAATTTTCTTCATTACATGCAATCTTAAATTACTGTGCCTTCCTATGTGCTGGGCACTGTGCTTCATGCTGGGTGTATGGGCCAAAAAATACAGGCATAGTATTGAACCTTACAGGTTCATGCTCTTTAGTTTTTCACTCCCTTACTTAAGGCAAAAAAGATGACGATTTCTTCTTCTTCTTTTTTTTTTTTTTTTGTCTTTTTAGGGCTACACCCAGGGCATATGGAGGTTTCCAGGCTAGGGGTTGAATCAGAAGTGTAGCCGCTGGCCTACACCACAGCCACAGCAACGTGGGATCTGAGCCTCATCTGCAACCTACACCACAGCTCACAGCTGGATTCTTAACCCACTGATCAAGGCCAGAGATTGAACCTGTGTCCTCATGGGTGCTAGTCAGATTCATTTCCACTGAGCCATGATGGGAACTCCAAGATTTCTTCATCAAAGAAAGATTTGGGATCATGGTCTTTCCCAAAGTTTTCTTTTCTCAGGCAGCTTTTATCTCCTTCTGAGAATTTAACACCGAAACCAAACTTGTTAGATTAAACGTACATATTTCTCCTCCTGGCTTCCAAGTTGTGAATAATTATCCAGTCAGAAAAACCTGGTGTTCTGTTTCTTTTCTTCCTTTTATGTAATTCTCCCACCTGCTCACACTGATCAGTCAAAACTTTCTCTGCATCTAGTCCCTTTTAGTTCTGGCTGCCATCTCTTTTTTCAGACTTTGTCAATTTTTAGTTGTCTTGCAATCCTGACTGGTCTTTCCTCTATTTAATCATCTTAAAACACATCTTTAATTTTTCATGGTTCTCCATTGTCTACTGAATAAAAACTAAACCTCTTAGCTTAACTTACAAAATCCTCCATGATCTGGCCTTTTCAGTTTTCCTTAGCTCAGGCTTCTCTCTGGTCTTCATCTTCATAGATTTTATATTCCAGGCAATCTGAACTCTTTGTGAGTCCTTCTACTCACCCCATGTGTTCCCTCTTCTGTTCCCTTTGCTCACCTGGTCCTGTCTGTTTAGAACGCCCAATTCCTCCAACATTTTCTTCATGTCTGTGGCACTGACAGACTGCTGAAATTTAGTACTTAATAATTTACTATCTCGTTTTGATAGTTTCACTATTAGAAATTATGTTGCTCCAGAAAAATTATATCTTGAATATAATATCTTCTTTGGTTCCCTTTGTAGCATCAAGCACATCCTGGCATATAGTAAATTCTTAGTTATAACCTGAGATAATTGATTTGATAAATGTATCTACCTGGATAAATTTCAAATTTTTAAGCAGACGCAATTGCTTTGGGCTACAGATTTTTTTTCCCCCTTAAAAAAAGGTATTGTGTGGTATTCAGTATATTTCCATACTTTGAAATTTTGCATTTCTTTGTTTACCTGGTCACATTGGTGGCTTTGTCTGTATATTATATACATATGAATTTGAACCGCTCTTCCCCTTTCAGGTTGAACAGTGTTTAAAACGCCTGAAAAACATGGATTTGGAATGTTCAATTCAAGATCTCTCTGAGTTGTTTTCTTCGAAGTAAGTGGTCCAGTCTCTTTGCAGTAGGCTTTGTGATGGGCTGGGAATTCAGTGTCTTGCTGTGACTTTGCTTAGACTTTTTTCCACTTATTGTTAGAATATAAATAATTTTATCTCAGATGTACAAATTTTGTTCAAATAAAGGGTCCCTGGTGTTTGTGGTAATCTCCCTCTGTTGGCCTTTGGGAGGGAATGGTGTGACTCTGAAATCTGGGTCATGATGGATTATACTGAAATATTAAGTGTCAGTCAACTTCAGTGGGTCATTATTAAGCATAACTACCTCAAATTGAACTTAAAGTACGTCTGCACTTGAAAATTGCTATGTAAGTGGTTTACATTTAAGAAGGAAAGTAATGTACTTTTTTATTTCTGTCAAGTGAAAATCAGCCTCTAAATTCCAAAGCTTGCGTCATCCCCAGCCAACCAGTGGTAGAAATGGTGTTGATGAAGATTTTGGGAGGCTGCAAGTTGCTACTTCGCTTGTTGGACTGCTGCTGCAAGACATTTCTGTATCCTTCAGTCAATGAAATACCTTCTTCTGACTTGGGATTGTTTGGCTATATTTAGCAGTATAGCTGTTTGAAAGCTAGGGAGTTTATAGGAGTTATTACTTAAGAGAATTATTAAAAGTTTGCTTTTTGGCCTCTTTTCCTGGGAACTGCCTGATATAGCCATTGCCAGAGACTTCTGTCTCTGCCTAGTATGTGTTATCCTAAGGGCACTGACAGAAATTTGTTTTGTGTATGTGTGTGTATGGTTTTTGTTTTGCTTTTTTATGGCCGAACCTGCAGCATATGAAAGTTCCCAGGCTAGAGGTCTAATCGGAGCTATAGCTGCCAGCCTTACACCACAGCCACAGCAACGCAGGATCTGAGCCATGTCTGTGACCTATACCACAGCTCATGACAACACTGGATCCTTAACCTGCTGAGTGAGGCCAGGGATCAAACCTGTGTCCTCATGGATACTGGTCAGATTCACTACCACTGAGCCACAAAGGGAACTCTGACAGAAATTCTTAATCTTAGAAACTAAATTTATTAATGAGACCTCCAGCAGAGTGTATACGTTTCCATGACTTATATAGAACATGTTTTAAGGCTTTAATTCCTTCAAGAAAGTTCTTTCTACTTCCAGTCTGTTTCTTTCATAAATGTAACTTAAAACCTAAATTCCTTTGATTTTGTCTTCCAACTTTAACTTGATACTCCAGCTTGACTGTGAAACACCTAGGTTTGCAAGAATTCGTTATTTTAAAACTTGTGATGGTTGGGCTGGTGAGCAGGTTATGGTATGTAGTAGGTACTTGTGAAACCCTTTATTTCTTTTTCATCTCTTTAACTCAAACTAGGTTTCTTATTAATAGTTTTCATATATGCTCTCCCATATGGGATGCTGAAGATGAGGGAATTTCATTTTTTCATTTGATTAGAATTTATTTGGGATGGATTGAGAAGCTGAGTGTTGATGGTTATGTCCAAAAAGACTAGGCTTTGAATCTGAAGCCATGAGATCACCTCAACACTAAACAACTAAGCAAATGAATTCCTAGGATTAGCTGGCATTTAAAAAAAAAAAAAAGTTGCTGTAATCATTCAGCACCTGAGAAGCTGAGACATTTAAAATGAAGGGGTTCCTGTGCAGTCTGTATCATTTGATTTTGTCACTAGGTTTCTAATTTTTAATGGCAGTGGTCTTAAGTGTTCTAGATTCCTTTATTCCACCTGAAACACCACTACTTTTTGAGGCATAGTTAGTTGATGTAAGGAAAACTGGTAATACTAGTTCCAAACCAAATACTAGTCCAACTCATAATATGTATTATAAAACTTATTTATTGGACTCAAAACTTGCCCATGTTTATAAGGAGATCTATTTTCAGCCATTTTAAACAAGAGGGGTGATTAGCTCTAATTTGAATGAAACCAAAAAAAAAAAAAGAGAGAGAGAGAGAAATAATTCTCTTTAACCCTTGCTTTGATAACTTTTTTCTTTCTTTTTATGGAAGAAAAGTTCCTGTATATGGAAGTTCCCGGGCCAGCAGGTGAATTGGAGCTGAAGCTGCCAGCATACACCACAACCACAGCAATGCCAGATCTGAGCCACATCTGTTATCTGTGTTTGTCGCAGCTTATGGCAATGCCAGATCCTTAACCCACTGAGTGAAGCCAAGGAGTGAACCTCCCTCCTCACAGATACTATATCAGGCTTTTGACCCACTGAGCCACAATGGGAACTCTTGATATCTTAACCTGGATATCTCAAGTACTATTCTAATCATCTTGTTTTGCATTCTGCTTAGTCTTAGAGCTAACAGTGTTAGAATTACTAATCATATTATTTTAAAATGTTGTATCTACATTATTCTTTTCCATAATGAAAATAGCTTTGGAGTTCCCATTGTGGTGCAGTGGTTAATGAATCCGACTAGGAACCATGGGGTTGTGGGTTCGATCCCTGGTCTTGCTTAGTGGGTTGGGGATCTGGTGTTGCCATGAGCTGTGGTGTAGGTCGCGGACATGCTCGAATCCTGAGTTGCTGTGGCTCTGGCGTAGGCCAGCAGCTACAGCTCCGATTAGACCCCTAGCCTGGGAACCTCCATGTGCCGTGGGAGCAGCCCTAGAAAAGGCAAAAAGACAAAAAAGACAAAAAAAAAAGAAAATAGCTTTAATTTTTGCTCATTATAGTAATAATACATGCTTAAGAAACATTTTTAAAAAATAGACAAAAGGGTGAAGAACCTGAAATTTGCCTAACGTCTCACTTAAGATTGTAGATAAAACCACACTTAGGATTTTGACGCACAATCTTTGAGGTATGTCTGCATATAGCACTTTATTTGGTTTTATGTACATCTTTTACTTGGATTTTTCTGTTTGGGCTGGACTAATCTGGCTCTTTGCAAGTACGAGATATATCATTTTTTTAATCCATAGAGGCAGATTGATAGGCATTATTTTCATCTGTGAATCTGTTACAGTTATTATATAATCTGCAAATTATAATTACTGGCTAATTCATTTGCTCCTATTTCTTTCTCTAGGGTTCTCTATAAAGATGTTTTAAAAAGGCTGATTTCTTTATATGAGCCATTGTTTGGATTACTTCAGGAGGTCTCCAAGATTCAACCATTGCCTTACTTCAAAGGTTTTACCTTTCCTTCTGATATTGCCGAATTTTTAGGACAGCCCTATTTTGAAGTCTTTAAGAAAAAAATGCCTACAGTTTTTGCAGCTAAAGGAGTAACCAAATTGCTCAATAAACTGTTTTTAACAAAAGAGCAATCACAGAGGTCCAGTGAAGAAACTTTACTTAAAATTTCCAAAAAAGCTAAACAAATGAAGATTGATATACAGAATAATGTGGATCTTGGACAGCCAGTAAAGAATAAGAAAATCTTAAAAGGTAATTTGCTTTGATATCGCACACACTCTAAAAAGCAAACGAATAAACAAAAAGCTATTGACATTATGATGTAGTCATGCATTGTGTAGGAAAAAATTCGGCATCTCTCTTTGTAAGTCATATTCATTATTTTTAGAGAGGTACAGTGGTACCTGTGTTTTCTAAGTTTGAGCATTTAAAGTTATTTGCTTCTGTTGTTTCTTCATAGTTCTTTGCTTGCTTAATTCCCTTTGTTTTTTTTTTGTAGTAATTTGACAAGGAATGTTGTCATGCACTTAAGAATTTGTTGATTTGAAAATAGTATCTGTACTATTTGAAAATAGCATGCCTAAGTTTTTGCGTCTGCTCCTTCCACAGAAAAGTCATCAGAATTTGATGTGAGGGCTTTCTACAAACAGCTGAAACACAAAGCTATGCAGGTTTGTCTGGCTCATTTTAATATAGCTTATGATTTCTGCTAATTTGTAGAGTAGACCACTTACCAAAGGCAGAGACCGAATCTTACCTCTGTTGTTATCCCCAGCCTAAGCACAGTACCATTTTAGGTCTCAATCTGTGCTTCTGAATGAATAGGGGCACTCCCAAGGGATTCAAGTGCATATAATTAATTCAGTTAATAGAATAGCTTCAGAAACATTAAGGGTTTGCTAGAATTTTAAAATGATCCTAGGATCCATCATAGGAGTGGACTGTATTTCAGCTTAAGACTAAGGGCTTTGTAGTCGGACAGAAATGGTTTGAGTCTTGGCTTTGGTTTCTCCTAGCTGTGGGACCTTACATGAGTTTCTTGACTTGTCTATACCTCTACTTTCTATTAAGGGTATGTACCCCATAGGGCTGTGCCCGGTTTAGTGCGCATAAAGTGTTCAGCACAGAGTCTGGATTGTGGTCAGCACTTAACTGGTGTTAGATGCTATAAGCTACTTTCATCATCCTCATCCTTTTCATGAGGCTTCTATTTCTTTCTACATGTCAGCATTTTGAGCATTAACACAATTCCTCTCCTTGGCCACTGTCTGTAATTCTGCTTGTTCTGGATTTAACACAGATAAGTACATCAGTGTCACCCTCTTTTCTGTGACCTATACCACAGCTCACAGCAATGCCAGATCCTTAACCCACTGAGCCAGGCCAGGGATCGAACTCACATCCTCATGGATCCTAGTTGGGTTTGTTAACCACTGAGTCACGAAGGGAACCCCGAATTTTTAACCATTTCTAATGGGTCAGAGTACTTTCTTAAAGGTTTACAAGGATTCCAGCTTGCATTTATGTTTTGTCCATTCACGAGTTCCAGAGGGAGATGACATCATTCTCATCATTATACTTATATTGCATTTACTCTTTGCCAGGAATTGTTCAAAACACTTTATATTTGTCAACTCATATAATCCTTGCAAGAGCCCTGTAAGGAAAGTGCTATTATTATTGTTTTCATATTTTAGATGAGAAAATTGAGGCACAGAAAGGATAAGAAATTTCTTCAGGCCACACAGCAAATATGCAGCAGAGCTGGGATTTGAACTCAGGCAGTTTAGTTACATAGTCTTTGTCCTTTATCAATATACCAGTCCCCAAAATAGTTTTGTCAGCTCTCTTAGGAACTGTGGCTCTCTGTGACCTTTGAAACTTCTGTAGTCCACCCACCTGTTCCTAGGTGAGCTGGTTCCAGTTACTTGACTTGGAAACCAAGTAAATTTAAGGTAAAGCTGGTGTCTCAAAATTTTCTTCTTTTAAAAAGACATTTTCAAATTTTAATAGTCTGTGAGTCAACTTTCTCAGCTGCCATGTATTTATAAGTCAGTAACAAATCAATATATTTTTCTCATCTTTCCATATTTTAGGAGACCAGTGTTGCATTTAAATGTTCTCAAGCCAAACTAAAGGCAACCAAACATTCTTCTCAGAAAGCAATAGGAACTCCTTGCATAAAAAGTTTTGTGCAAAGATTCCGAGAGGCTGACACTTTCAGACAACTTTCTGAAGAAATCCAAACGGCAATTCTGTGGTGTAGGAGCAAAAAACTCAAGGCCCAGACTGCCTTTCTGGGTAATAAACTTCTTAAAAGTAACCGGTTTAAACATTTGGAAGCTCAAGGCTATAGGTAGGTATATTACAAAATTATATTCCTTTACTTTTTCTGTTTTCATTTGGGGCAAAAGTATATATATATATATGTATTCAAGTTAGCCTTCTTTAAAACGGGATGTCCAGTAGCCTGGGGGCTAAAATTGGAATAGACTCAAATTGCAATTTTGTTTGCTGCTTATGTTGGATAGAACTATCTGTAGTGGGAGAGAAGGCTAGTCTGCCTACAGCTTCAGTGCAATGAGGGTGGGAGAGCAGAAGGTGCTTCCTACAAAAGCACACAGAAGACTCTGGGGCCAGAAAATTTCCATTTATAGGAGCTCAACTCTCCATGTAATGATTTCTTCGTTTTCCTGTGACTCTTACATTCAAAGAACTGCTTAAAGATGGTTATCTTTGACTGTGAGCCAGTACTGCTTAAAACAGTACATGAAGTTAGATACCAGTTTTATGTTTTTATTGGAAAAAACAGATGCCCATGGTAACACTTTCAGACATAAAGATTCTTATTCCCCCTTCACAGAGGCAATCACTCTGACCAGTGTTTATGTATCCTTTAAGAAATATTCTGTGCATCCACCATAATTTCTTAGCTGTACACATTTATCTGTTCAGGACTTTATAATGGTTTCAATGGATGAGTCACAGTCTAAAACTTATTAAATTTTCTTAAAAAATTTATGGAAAACTCCCTCTTCACTTTTACTCCTTTTTTCCTTGTTCATTTCCTGCCATAATACACAGCGGTGTTAATCAAGAAATGAGGTTGATGCATCCTGGCAAATTTTCTGCCTGTGATACATCTTTTCCCCAGTTCACCTCCTATTATATTATGAACAGATGAGCAATTATTGAGGGAAAGCTTTGGCATTAAAATACAGAGATATTTCACCATTCAGCCCCCTTGCTAGTTGCAACAGCTACTTTGGAAACATAATGGGGACACATTTGCCTACAGTCCAAATCAGGGGGATGTTGTATTCTGAAAACAGGTTTGGATGGAAGCTCTAATTTCCTTATTTTTCCTTATGATTCTGGAGTTGTACACAGGCGTAGGACTTACAAATTGTCTTTTTTCAGTTGGGAGTTGATAAAAAGAAAACAAGTTTTGAGAATGTTTTCCTGTATCTTAACAACCTCCATTTTTTTCCCTCTCTTTATCCTTTAAAGTTTGCCAAAGAAACTAGAGTGCATAAAAACCTCTATTTGCAACTGCCTTCTTCATGGCTCAGGCATCAAAACTTCAAAGCATCGTCTGAGACAAAGAAGATCACAGAATAAATTTTCACTGAGACAAAGGAAACCACAGAGAAAGTTACAGTCAATTCTTTCAAAGGAAATCCAGCAGTCCCCTAAAGGGACCCAGAGTGCTACAGACATCATTAAAGGAAGACTCTCATACCCTGCAGTTCATAGAACTGATCTCTACCCTAACAAGCAGCAACTCCCGAGTATAGGAGTTTCAAATCCTTTCATACAAACCAAGGAGGAACAAACTCATGAAAATCTTAGAGGAAGCAATAAAAATGAAACTGATTCTTCTTGGACAATGATGCAAATAAATAAACATAATACATTAGGAACCATTAAGACAGATGACATTGATGATATTTTTGCTTTAATGGGCGTTTAGATGCTTTTATATGACTCTTAAGTGATTAACCAGCTGATCCAGTGTTCTGCTGTTGTAAGTAGAATAGCTGAGGTCTGGAAAGATCTGGAAAGTACCACTTGGACTCAGAGGAGCTGCTTTAGTACAACATTGTACAGTTCATTTCAGTTCAATAAACATTTATCATAGCTTTGTGTTATTTAATATTTGACTATTAAATAGTCAAATTTTGACTTAAACAAGATGTGAAGAATTAGGTTTACAAAACCTACTCTGTGCCTTCAGTAAATGGGGAGTGGGGGTTGGGAATAGCAAGGACCCATCATTTTAAAATTTCCTTTTTCTTCTTTATCTGGCCATTTCCTTGTCTGCTTTCTATAGGTTTTCCCACTTACCTATTGTATCAGTGGTTCTCAAATTGTATGCTGTTTTGAGAATCACTTGGGTTGTTTAAAAATGCAGATTGAGTCCTTTCCAAAGAGACTGATAAACATGGCTAGGGTACAGGGACAGAAGTCTGCATTTTTAATAAGGGGCCCAGGTGATTTTGATACAAAGTACCCCAAAATGCACAGTTAGATAAGCTCTGGTTTAGCTTTCTTCTGCCCTGAATCCTTGCTAAATATCCTGATTTAATTGAGTTCTTAATCTCTAGTCACTTTTTATTGTTTATATTTCTCCTGCTTTCCTACCAAGTGGTAGAACTACTTAGTGCCTTAAAACATGGAAAATAACCAAGGAAATTTCATTCATGAGTCTAGAAACCGTCATTAACTTTTAAGATTTAAGGTCCAGTCTTGCTTCTGCTTTTATTTGCACACGACTCCACTAAGCCAGCAAGTTTCCCTGGCTTAGGTTCCTTCATCTGAAGTAGCATTACTGTCCAATAATCATAAACTTTTACAGCGGGAATAGACTAGAGATTATCCCTCATGGAAAAAACAGTAGCTCAGTGAATTGTCTAAGGAGGTAAAACTGTATTGGACTATAAGCCTAGCATATTTTTCTGCTTCATCAATTGTTCCTTTGAGAATATTTCTTCATTTTCTCACCTCCTGCTCCTTAAAATTCTGGGAAAAAATAGTAAAGAGCTTCATATGCCATGAAGTGACAATTTATAGGTAAGGAATATAGTATTCTATGTTATTTTTTCCAAACAAATTCAAGTGTTTTGAAAGTGAAATCTTATATATACAAACCCGTAACTTAGCCAGTAAATTAGACTAGAAACTACTGTTAGCATCGTCATAGTGAACACCAATTTAATGACTTCTGGTGGCATTAGAACAGTAAGGCCATTTATAAGTGCAGTGTGAGAGAACTCCCATGTATCACTTCAGATCCTCTTTGGTCTTCGTACTTCAGCCATTACTATGGAAACCAGTTTCAAGTTGGACTGGGCAATCCACCTTGCCTCTGTTCTGAAGGCTTCTCCCTGCCTCCTGGCTTCTGAGAAGCTATATGAACTGCTTGGTATTTGGGCATGTATAGTGTAGAAGAGGTGTGGGGCCACCCTCTAACCCCCCCTTCAAAGACAATTCAGAGGCATACTTCATAAGGCTCCCTCATGTCCCTCAAATTCAAGCCCTAGTGCCTACATGGTGTCCAACTCAATGCATCTTTGATTGTCTTTTCTCCCACATGTTTCATTTCTCCATCACTCCTGTTCCCTGAGATCACATCCTCAATAAACTACTACACACAAGCTTTTGTCTCGGGTCCTGCTTTTGGGGAATCAGAACCAAGGCTAAGAAAAGCAGTAAAGTAACACTGGCGGGTAGAAAGATGACTTTTAAGATAATTTTGTTGCTACTATGTATTTTATTTTGCAAATGCATATATAAAAAAGATTTTTTTTAAGCTTAAAACACTGCTGGTTAGAAGAGACTAGCACTATCAACTATAAAACTGAAAATATATTCAGAATTGAATTTTCTAAAAAAGCCACAAAGTTGTTTAACAGCCTTAATTTTTTATCCGATGGTATTGTTTTTTGCAAATCAGTTTTCTCACCTAAAGCTATTTTTCTTTTTTTCTGGCCTTTCATTAGATAAAATGTTATTTCCTCCATGACAGGATGTTTTCTGTGATAAATCTACCTGTGAATTTCGCTAGATATTTGGGTTGGTTTCACTTTACAAATATGCAGAATATGCAAATGTCCTTTTCACATTTTAATCTTCATAGCCTCTGAAGTAAGAGATAACAAAAGAAGTTCAGAGAATTCAATTTGTCCAACGTCCAACATACAATAAATATTACAACTGGAACTTGAACCTTCATCTTCTGATTCCAAACCCTGTGGTCACCTTAAATTAACTGATCCCAGCCTCAAATGACTGGTGCTTCCACTGAAATTTTATCCCAAGAATAGTTTCTTTTACATTCAAATAAGGACGCTGAAAAAAGATAAATTATAGCCATACATATATGAGAATTTATCTTCAAACTACCAGTGCTCAATAGAAAAGTAGCCCCTTTTTTTTAACCTAGTCCATTGTAATATTTTAAAAAATATAAGTAATAGATATTTTCTTTAAAAGACAAAAACCCAATAAATAATATAGCAAACCGTTGTCTACACAGTAGGAAACAAACAGGTTTTCATTTTATGGACTTCTTCTATATGTTCTTGTTTGTCAGTTTGTTAAAACAGAAAAATCTTCTTGTATCTATTCTAATGGACGGTATAATTCAATCATTTTTAAACCTTTCCCCCACCAGGCACAAATTCATTCTTGCTTTGGGAAGATGCAGGTTTTAAAGCTGAAGTGATCCTTCTGTAAGTTACAGAAACACAACATTTAAAACAATGTTGAAATTCTAGATATTTAACTTCAGTTGAAATAGAGAATTTTGAATCTTCAGCTAAACTGGAAGCCACTAGTCTTAAGATTTCCTGTTATATCTGCTATAAAGCATCTCAATAGATGGATTCCAGAAAAGGTAACAGCACTGTGAAAAGAAAAGAAAAATCATTTTCTTCCTTACTTCAGAGGTGGGAACAGGTCTGAATTCATCTAACTTAAAATCTGTTCGCAAATTGTTGTGAGTTCCATGTGTGAAAGAGAATGTCTTAGTTTGTTCTACCTTTCCTCTCTTTCCCTCAGCCTCTTACAGTATTCTATATCTGGTGATCCACATTATCTCATCTATTTCCTTCATGATTCTAAAAATTTCACCATATCTATTTACTTTTTATCTTCCAGATAAAAATTTTTTTATTGTGGTATATAACTGACATATAACATTATATTTGTTTTAGTAGCACAATATGATCGATACTTGTATATATCGTGAAATGATCACCACAATAAGTCTGGTTACATTTGCCACCACATGTAGTTAAAAACTTTTTTTTCTTGTGATGAAGACTTTTAAACTCTACTCTCTTAGCAGCTTTCAAATATATAATATAGTATTACTAACTATAGTCACCATGTTGTCCAGTGAGTCCCTATGACTTACTTTATAACTGGAAGTTTGTACCTTTTGACCTCCTTAACCCATTTCTCTCACCCCAAAGCTCTACCTCTGGCAATCACCAATCTCTTCTCTTTATCTATTTGTTTTGTTGTTGTTTTTTAAATTCCACATATAAATGAGATCACACAATATCTGTCTTTCTCAGACTTACGTCACCTAGCATAATGTTCTCAAGGTCCATTAATGTCGCAAATGGCAAGATTTCCTTCATTTTAATGGCTTAGTAGTATTCCATTTGTGTATACACAGTGACCCTTCAAAAACATAGGTTTGAAATGGGTGGATGGCATCTTTTCAATGGTAAATACTACAGGATTATACTGGTATGTCAGGCCAACTATAAGTTATAATTGGATTTTCGACTGGGCCAAGGGTCAGAGCCCCCTCAAGTTGTTCAAGGATCTATTGTATAATAATACATCTTTATCCACTCATCCATTGAGGGATACTTATCTTTCTTTGCTTTTGGACTTCACCAAGACTGATGTCAAGTGACTTCACCAATTTCCTTCTAGGAATTTTATGATTTCATGTCTTAGATTCAAGTTTTATTTCATTTTGAGTTAAATGTTGTATATGATATAAGACAGTAGCCTCATTAAATTCTTTTGCTTGTGGCTGTCCAATTTTCCCAGCACCATTTATTGAAGAGACTGTCCTTTCCCCATTGTATATTCTTGGATCCTCTGTAAATTAATTGCTCATATAGCCATGTGTTTATTTCTGGGCTCTCTATTCTGTTCCACTGACCTCTGTAGGTTTTTTCTTTTATGCCAACACCATACTGTTTTCTCTATTATAACTTTGTAACATAGTTGGAAATCAGGAAGTGTGATGCCTCCAGCTTTGTTCTTTCTCAAGACTGCTTTGGCTATTCAGGGTCTTATGTGGTTCCACACAGATTTTAGGATTGTCCTATTTCTGTGAAAAATGCCACTGGAATGTCTTCTATTTTGCTTTTTATTTCCCAAACTAAAATTCTGATCTCTCTAATTTGTTCTTTTTGTGACAAAGATCCAATCATCTTGATGACTTAGACCTTTTTTCATGATTTTTAAAATGATCATCGCCATTATTGTATCTATTATTGATCTGTCACACTGTATCCACCCATATCCATTCATTCATTTTTTTGGCATGGAAATGAACACATGGTTTCCGGGGATACATAGACTTTTATGGAGACACTATGACTTTTATGGGTACAGGTACAGTGCATACCTACATATGAAACATGTAAGATATTTTCTGCTGTAGTCCTAAATACCCTTGATAAAAGTACAGCATCTTTGACTTTTTGACCAAAGCTGCCTATTTGAGAGCAGCCCATAATGATTCCCAGTTATAACTGAAGTTACCCACATATGGTTTAAAGGAGAGATACAAGTTTTGAAAGTCCACACACTAACTATGGCACCATGAACACATCTGAGACATTTCTGTCAACTGATGATTTTCTTTGTCCTCAGAGTTAGTTCTCATTTGCTTAAAATGTTACTACATAGAAAACTAGAGAAACAATTATATAGTATCTACTTATACATCTCTTCCATACCATTTATAAAAACAGACTGATCCTAGCATCAATTTTACTTCTCTACTCAACTAGGGAAGAGTTCAGACATGAAGGTTAGCACTTAACTTTTGCCAGCATGTTTAAAGGCCAAACCCTGCTGGACTACGTATCTACCCACGCTTCTACTTTTCTCCTACCAACACCATATAGGAAGAGGAGAGACTAAAACCTGACTTATTTTGTAATAATTATTCTGTGAGGAGGACAAACTCTTTTGGAGGGATGCACTGGGACTTGGTCAAGCAAATAAAAAGCAAGGTGTATAAATAGCTCTGCTTTCTGAACTAGGTTTTGAGAGCTACAGAGTACCATCTGACAACTTCCTGTATGTGGTCACTGTAGTATGGTGAACGTTAAGTTCCTGAAAGCCAGCAGCCTGCTATGTCTCAGTTCTTAAGACTTTGAATGCTGTGTGGCTTGTGCAGTGCCTTAGTCACTTAGGGAGTATGGTGGCATAGTGATTCCAAGGTCATGCAGCAGAAAAGGCTGGCATATCTAAAGAAGGGAATGCCTCTAAAAAGTACTGAGAATCTGATAGCTTTGACTGTTGGCCTGACCCTGCCATTCATTGCCTGACTGACCTCTGGGAAAGAAAGAAACTAAAATTTATTTTGTGGCTAATGTGTGTACATCAGTCACAATATATTTTATTTAATCCTTCTAACCTATCACATTTTTACTCAGAAAATGAAATAAGTTGCTTTAAAATCTATTAACAAGAAGTAGAGAAACCATGCAAAACCATAGCTGTCTGACCTTGAAGTCCATACTCTTTCTATTTCAGCAAATATCTTTCATTTCTCCTACTTGTAATCATACCTGTGAAACAGGGATGTTTGCCTTGTGGCTCAATTAAGTGTTTTGAATAATGAAGTGATATAACCTCTCCCAAGTCTGTTTTCAGATAGCTCTGGCTGTTCTTTCTCTCTTTTGTGTGTGTGTGTGTCTTTTTTTTAGGGCCACACTCGCGGCATATGGAGGTTCCTAGGCTAGGAGTTGAACTGGAGCTGCAGTTGCTGGCCATGGTCATAGCCACAGCAACACCAGATCTGAGCCACGTCTGCCACATACACCATAGCTCACAGCAACACCGGATCCTTAACCCACTGAGTGAGGCCAGGGATTAAACCTGTGTCCTCATGGATACTAGTCAGATTCATTTCCACTGAGCCACAATGGAAACTCCTCTAGTTGTTTTTAAATGTCAAACCATAATCTAGCTTGACTGGTTTGGTAGCACACAGCTTATAGCAGTGTGGGACTACTGTTTGATTATTCTCTTGTTTTGCTAACACTATAATTCTATTAATGTGCTCAATAAAACCTTGTCAGTTTTTCTCCAGCCCCACTCTACTATTAAACTTAGCTTATAGTCAACTAAAACATTTTTTTTCCCAATAAATTCTGCTGTTAGGCAGAATTTGCCCTATCTTTATTTTGCCTTTTTAGCTGAAGTCTCACTTCCTTCTTATTAAACATTTGAAAAAAAAAAGTTATTTTTCTATGACAATGCTCAGGGCTCTAAGAAGAATTAGGATTTCATTCCTGCTCCTAGGAGTTTCCAATATATGTATGGGACACAGACAATGAAAAGAATGAATACTTGAACATAAGTCAAGGGAGAAAAGCATTTCATAGGAATGATTAACGACTGATTTTGACAGGCATGCTCATTAATTATAAATAATTTAACTGTGATTCGGATTAGTAGGGCCTAGAATGACTCCTTAGAGGACAGTTTCATATACAACTAAGAGTTACTTGTTTTCATTATTTTCTAATAGAAACTACCATAGTGCCTTCCACAACGAAGAGTAAGAAAATCACAAGGAAGTGGCACTGTATTTCTGCTATGGTATAGGTTACCTACTGTACCCAAAGTATACCCTGAAAGTACAAACACATATTCCATTGCTAAACCACATCTAATACCTCAAAACTTGCTGGCTCAGGAAATAACCATTCTGTCTGCTACCAAAGCTTAGTTCTAACTTATGTGAAGCCTTTCCTCTTTACCTATGGTCCTTTAAAAGGAAAATTCTTATCCCTCACAGCCTGAATGAGCTTTCCACCATAAAGATGAATTATTCTTCTTTGGATTGAAAGGATGGTAGTATCTTTATTGTGGCTGTTGTTTAGCTGATTTTAAAAGTAAAAAGATTTCATTCCTACTGTGTTCTAGGGTTGAACAAGGCTGAAACAGAAAGATAATGAAGATACTGCAGGGAAGATTCAGCAAGAATCTGCAGAAGGAAGAAAGAATAGAGGGAAAAAAAAATAAAAATGTGGATGGGATATACCAATAAATCGTGACTAAGTGCACAGTCTTCCAAATTCCTCTAATTTTAAATGATACCTCAATTTCACAAACACCGGTTTAACACTAAGGGCTCTTAGCATATAAAGTTATAAAGGCAATTCAACTCTTACCTTACAGGAAACAACTGAGGAAAACACCCTTGTGTTTCAGTGTCAACAAATTTCTGGATCTGAAGCACTTGTTTTAAAAGACGTCCCTTGGAAGATTTATCAATTTTTGTTAATACCATCTGTAAGAATCAAGTATTTAAGGATTAAAAATAAAGTATAATTGACCCTTGAACAACATGGTTTGAACTGCAAAGGTCCACCTTTATGTGGATTTTTTAAATAGTAAATACTACAATATTACATCATCTGTGGTTGATTAAACCTGTGGATGTGAAACTGCCAGTATGGAGGAACCGCCAACATGGAGGAACCCCAAACAGTGAAGACTGACTCTAAGTTATACTTGGATTTGTGACTGCAAGGAGGGTTGGTGCCCCAACCCCCACATTGTTCAAAGGTCAACTGTTATTTCTTAATATACAGTTTTATACATTTTAGTTACAAATATTCAATAACACTAGGTGACTCACGCAAGTTTCTCTCTCCCTTTCTTTTTTTTTTTCTTCTTGGGGCCCCACTTTTGGCATATGGAAGTTCCTGGGCTAGGGGTCAAATCAGGGCTGCAGATGCCAGCCTACATCTTAGGCACAGCAACGTCTGATTCGAGCTGCATCTGTAACCTACACCAAAGCTTGCAGCAACATGGGATCCCTTTAACCCACTGAGCAAGGCCAGGGATCAAACCCGCATCCTCATGGACACTATGTCGGGTTCTTAACCTGCTGAGCCACAATGGGAACTCCTCATGCAAGTTTCTTAATCTCTCTGTACTCGTTTCCTCATCCATAAAATAAAAGCAATACTTCTTAAGGACTTAGTACAACAATTAAAAGAGTTAATACATGCAAATATAAAGCACATACTATGTGTTTGCTGTTTCCGGAGCTTTAACTACACAGGGCCATAATATCTTGGATTCAAGACCAATGAAAAGGAACTTGGAGCCAATTGCCATAGGCCAAATGTTTCATATGATCGCTATATATGAGTACATTAAGTTGATCCATATAAAACTGCCAACTCTTTTTGACCTACAAAATGGTTCTGGAGAAATTAGAAATCAGGCTATTTGTAGGCTGTATCCACTACCTATATACACTATAGTTATATTATAAGTTACATATATTTATATTCCAAGTAAGCTAGAATTTTTAAAGTAAATAACCACTTTGAATAACTTACTCAAAGACAATAACATATTAGAGGATGGTCAAGGCATGGGTGATTATAAAATCAATTGAAAAGTAAAACCTTGATGTATCTATCACAGGTTTTCCTAGGAAATTTCTATACAATTAAATTTCAATCAACTATACCTCAATATAAAAACATTAATGGCAAAAGGAGTGAGAAGCAGAAAGTGGAAGTCTTTCTTCATAAAGGCAAATATGCTGATATTTAAAAGGAGACATGGAGTTCTCTGGTGGCTCAGTGGGTTAAGGATCTGGTGTTGTCACTGCTGTGTCCTTTTTTTTTTTCCTGTCTTTTTTAGGTCCACACTTGTGGCACATGGAGGTTCCCAAGGTAGGTGTAGAATTGGGAGCTGTAGCTGCTGGCCACAGCCACAGCAACAGCAACACCAGATCTGAGCTGTGTCTTTGACCTACACCACAGCTCACAGCAATGCTGGATCCTTAACCCACTGAGGCCAGAAATTGAACTTGCATCCTCATGGATGCAAGTCAGATTCGTGTTCGCTAAGCCATGATGGGAACTCCATTTTTTTGGGGTGAGGGGTGATTTTGAACCTTGGCCTGGGAACTTCTGCATGCTATAGGCAAGGCCAAAAAAATAAAAAATAAAAAAAAAAAAGGAAACAAAAATCCTCTATAACAACCTCTTTGCCAAAGACAAAAAGTAGTATTTCCTTTAAGTTAAAACTGAGGAAAATACATGATTTCACAAAGCATTATCTATGATACCAAATTAGGAATACTTAATAAAACCAGTTCAGCAATATTTTGGTATTTTTTTTAACATGTAGACTATGTTTAACAATTCTTTGGCTCCTTGTGACCATAAGTTATCTCTAATGTTTCACAGGGCTTTTGCAAATCCCCAGAAGTCCATAACCTCAAGATAACAAAAAAATTTCTGATTGGTAACATGGTTAGATTTGCATTAAACTCCACTGTTACATTTTAGTGGTTTTCTTTTGAAACCAAATTATGGTCAGTGGGTTCTTTGCCTTACAGAGGAACTTTAAGACTACCATTTTATCTGGAAAACTGACAAAGCAAAATAAATGTGGATACCAACCTACTAATTTGTTTTTTATTCTAGGGCGATTATAAAATCAATTGAAAGATATTCTCATAAGAAACTTTATTTCTTTAAGAATATAAACATCCTATTTATTATGTGTGTTGGAACATGCTACATTCTTGAGATGTCCTTAAATTCCAAATCAGTTTGGGAAAATTTCCTTTTGCAGTTTTATTTACATTCTGATAAGTACTATCTGTCAAGCTGCTGTTAAAGAGCTATTAACATGTTTTAGCAAACATTTCTAATGCTATTAAAAAATTCCAAATATAATGAGATCCTGCTGTATAGCACAGGGAACTAAATCTAGTCACTTGTGATGGAACATGATGGAGGGTATTGTGAGAAAAAGAATGTGTGTGTGTGTGTATGTATGTATACACATATATATGTATGTATCACTTGGTCACTTTGATGTACAGCAGAAATTGACAGAACATTGTAAATCAACTATAATTAAAAAAAAATCCCAGGAGTTCCCGTCCCAGCTCAGGGGAAACAAATCCAACTAGGAACCATGAGGTTGCAGGTTTGATCCCTGGCCTCACGCAATGGGTTAAGGATCTGGTGTTGTTGTGAGCTGTGGTGTAGGTCGTAGACGTGTCTCAGATCCTGTGTTGCTGTGGCTGTGGTACAAGCTGGCAGTTGTAGCTCCAATTCGAGCTCGAGCCTAGGAACCTCCATATAGTGCAGGTGTGGCCCTAAAAAGCAAAAAACAAAACAAAACAAAAAAACACCCCAAAACAAAGAAAGCACTTAGTTTTCTAAACTAAATGAACAGTCTAGAAAAACTCTAACTATAATTTTGAAAACTTAAGCCTAGTAAAAGGAAAAGAGAATAAAAGTACCACAGAGCCTGTTTTAACTTTAATGGATGATAACTAAAAGGATTATTCAAAAGGTAATACATTATCTTTCTTTTTTTTTTTCCCTTTTTAGGGTTGCACTCTTGGCATATGCAAGTTCACAGGCTAGGGGTCAAATTGGAGCTGCTGCTGCCAGCGGTGTACACCACAGCCACAGCCATGTGAGATCCGAGCTCCATCTGTGACCTACACAGAAGCTACACCAGATCCTTAACCCATTGAGTGGGGCCAGGGATCCAAGATGCATCCTCATGGATACTAGTCGGGTTCGTTACTGCTGAGCCACATAGGGAACTCTGGTGTTCCTTTATCTCTTGAGGAGTCAAGACCTACTCATTCATTAAAAAGATGCATGCGAGCACGCATACACATGCACACACAGGGAACTGGTATTTCTAATTGCGACCATGATTCAAAAGAAATACTTACCACATAAGGTAATGCAAATTCTTCACACATCTCTATGGCAATATTGTCTGTTTTTTGAATTCCAACAACACTATCCACTAACAAAAACGTTCTCATCAAACTACAAGAAAGCAGAAATGAAGATTAACAGAATATAAAATACACTCTCATTTCTCCCCCCAACCCTCACTACACTAAGAAACTTCCTTTGAATAATTATCAATTCAAAATTAAAGATTTTTTGTACAAAAGGAATTCTTAATTTACTAGGAAGTCCATCTTACAGTCTAATAGGTCTCAATACTGTGTATGTTCAATAACTAAATCGCTGAATATAAACTTATTTCAATAACATGTATTGAACATAAGACATTCTGCCTAGAACTGGATGCAAAGATGAATAAGCCTCCTCCTTTAAGAGCCTGAACTCTAGTGGGAGAAAGAAAAAGGAACCAAATTAACTGTAAGTTACCATAAAAACGCCTAAGTTTTCAAATGTTACTTTAAGACTAACAGCTAATGGAAACCAGACACATTTGTTTTGTATTTTCCTGTGTAAATATTTTGTATTAGTTTCTATGTAAAGCTACAACAAGCAAATACTAGTAAACACTTTTACACTTTAAAAGTTTAACATTAATTGTTCTATATATTGTGCAATGCTTCAAACACAGAACTGCTACTTGACTACCTATGGAGGCAAAAAAGGTCACATTTACAGAGACTGTAATGTCAGAAGTATTTTAAGAATGATCAGAATTTATTTATTTATTTATTTATTTATTTGGCTTTTTAGGACCACACCTGCATCATATGGAGGTTCACAGGCTAGGGGTTGAATCGGAGCTACAGCTGATGGCCTATGCCACAGCCATAGCAATTCAGGTTCTGAGCTGCATTTGCAACCTACACCACAGCTCATGGCAATGCTAGATCCCTGGCCCACTGAATGAGGCCAGGGGTTGAATCCACAACCTCATGATTACTAGTCAGATTTGTTTCCACTGAGCTACAGTGGGAACTTCAAGAATGATCAGAATTTAATGAAGTTTATTTAAATCTGGTAAATACGGGAGTTCCCGTCGTGGCGCAGTGGTTAACGAATCCGACTAGGAACCATGAGGTTGCGGGTTCGGTCCCTGCCCTTGCTCAGTGGGTTAACGATCTGGCGTTGCCGTGAGCTGTGGTGTAGGTCGCAGATTCGGCTCGATCCCACGTTGCTGTGGCTCTGGCGTAGGCCGGTGGCTACAGCTCCGATTCAACCCCTAGCCTGGGAACCTCCCATATGCCCCGGGAGCGGCCCAAGAAATGGCAAAAAGACAAAATAAATAAATAAATAAATAAATAAATAAATAAATAAATCTGGTAAATACCATATTAACCAACAATTTTCATTTTCAAAAATAGCCAGCTAAGAATTTAGTATAAAAAAATTAACAGGAGTTCCCGTCATGGCTCAGCAGTCAGCGAACCTGACTGGCATCCATGAGGATGTGGGTTAGATCCCTGGCCTTGCTCAGTGGGTTAAGGATCCGTTGCCGTGAGCTGAGGTGTAGGTCACAGACATAGCTCGGATCTGGCATTGCTGTGGCTGTGGTGTAGGCCGGTGGCTACAGCTCCAATTGGAACCCTAGCCTGGGAACCTCCATATGCCTTGGGTGCGGCCCTAAAAATATATATATAAAAAAAATAATAAACTGTGATGAGGTACCGTTATAGTCTCAATTTAGGGAAACACTTGAATTTAAGTTTAAGCTAATTTATAGGAGAAAACTAAGCAAGCAGCATATATTTTGCTCTCAAATACTGTACTGCAGAACATTATGAAAATAAAGTTGAAAATAAAATTTATTTGATAAAACTGAAGTGTTCATATGTTGAATGTCCTCTTCATGAAAATATGTTTGGGGGTTAAATATAACTATAAGGAAAAGCTTTTCTTACTTCCTCCGTTCTTTTAGATAGTCTTCTACCATGTCGACAAAATCTTCAGGTGCTCTATAGCCATAACCTGGCATATCCACCAGTGTAAAATATCTTCCAACTTTGAAAAAATTCATCTTCTTGGTGTGCCCCTGATAAAGTAAATGGAAAAAGAAAAGCTTTCTTAAGAGATGTGTTTTATATACTTCATGACTCAAAATATTTTCTATTTAATCAATAATTTAAAAATTAAATTAAAATTTTATTAAAAGCAGGAGTTCCCGTCGTGGCGCAGTGGTTAACGAATCCGACTAGGAACCATGAGGTTGCGGGTTCGGTCCCTGCCCTTGCTCTTTGGATTAACGATCCGGCGTTGCCGTGAGCTGTGGTGTAGGTTGCAGACGCGGCTCGGATCCCACGTTGCTGTGGCTCTGGCGTAGGCCGGTGGCTACAGCTCAGATTCGACCCCTAACCTGGGAACCTCCATATGCCGCGGGAGTGGCCCAAGAAATAGCAACAACAACAACAACAACAACAACAAAAGACAAAAAAAAATTTTATTAAAAGCATAAAATTATTCTGTGTATCATCCTACCTACACTGATGAGGATACAGGAAAAGAAGATAGAAGGGAAGCGACTGGAGATAAGCTTAGATGACACCACTTCCTCCAATTCATTTTTTAAAGAGAATCTATATGACTTAATGACTTTACATTCCCTATTATAAATATGTAGACAAAATATTTTTGAGTTTTTCTTATTTCATTAGTAACCTCTCAGTGAAAATTCTATTCTAAATAACATAACTGTTGGAGTTCCTGTCGTGGCTCAGTAGTACTGAATCTGACCAGGACACGGGTTTGATCCCCGGCCTCACTCAGTGGATCAAGGATCCAGCATTGCCATAAGCTATGGTGTAGGTCAAAGATGCAGCTCGAATCTAGTGTTGCTGTGGCTGTGGCATAGGCCAGCAGCTGCAGCTCTGACTGGACTCCTAGCCTGGGAACTTCCATCTGCCGCGGTATAACCCTAACAACAACAACAACAAATAGTATGACTGTATTAGTTAACATTCTCTGTGAAAATATATCTCCATTTTAAAGAGAAATAAATTATGGCACAGATAGGTTAAATTAAATGGTTACTGTTGGTCATATAAATTTTCATAAAACCTAGATGCAAAGCCTGATAGTTTATTATGCCTAGACTTTTGCTTCCCCAAAATCAAGATGTTTTGCATGGTTCTTTTCTGTTTTTATTTTCTTTTTGTTTCTTTTTTTTTCTGGCCTCACCCAAGGCATGGGGAAGTTTACAGGTCAGGGATCAAATCTGTGCCAGTGGCAGCAATGTGAGCCACAGCAGTGACAACACCAGTTCCTTAATGCTCTGAGTCACAAGGGAACTCATGCATGTTTTATTAGATGAGTTTAGTGCTTTCATTAAGCCATCTTTTAAAGCATATACAACTGCAAAATATTTATGCAATAAAACTGACGCAAAGATGATAAAAAGTGGTTTATTCCTGTGGTTTTGTGTCCATGGACATTTATTAATCAGAAAGGGAAAGATTAAGACAAATACTTTTAGAAGTCAATTTTTCAGAACTTAGAACAAATATTTTCAGAGGAAAGATTTTAAAAATGATGTTTAGGTTCCCAGTCAGCTTATGAGTCTACCTATAGGAAAATAATATTAGAATTACAGATCAGGGATGTCAAGAATACATTTCTTGAAGTTCCTGTCGTGGCACAGCGGAAATGAATCCAACTAGGAACCATGAGGTTGAGGGTTTGATCCCTGGCCTCGCTCAGTGGGTTAAGCATCTGGTGTTGCTGTGAGCTGCAGTGTAGCTCACAGATGCAGCTCGGATCCTGCGTTGTTATGGCTCTGGTGTAGGCTGGCAGCTGTAGCTCTGATTCAGCCCCTAGCCTGGGAACCTCTGTATGCCATGGGTGCGGCCCTAAAAAGCAAAAAATAAATAAATAAATAAAATACATTTCTTTCATTGTCCTCTCAGAGCAGAAAGGGAACAACTCTACCCAGAAGTCAGAGTTTAGCTTGGTTATTGGTGAGGCAGGGCAGGAGGGAGTAAGCAAAGGAGGGTTAACAAATGACTACGATCATCAGGGATGTTACCAGGGAATCATAAGATAAGTGGGGAACAAGATAAGTCCAGTGAAGTCTCAGGGAAGGGTTCCAACCCAAGGAAATGGGGGCAGCAAACACTGTTGGTGGGAGTGTTTTGCTAAGGACAGATAATAAGGTGAGGGGAACTGGGGTGAGTGTTGAGGAGACAATATCTTAAATATTAGAGTATGCACTGTAGAGAAGGAAGTAGAGGAAATAAAGAAATGAAAGAAAGCTACTACAGCAGATTGGCTGGGATAATAGGCACATAATTCAGCCCTGGGTAAATTGGGAAGTGCTTGATTGGTGAATATATATGAGTCAACAAGGTATAAAAGATTATACCTGACAAAGGAGACGAAAGACTTATATGCTGAGAACTATAACACATTAATCAAGGAAATTAAAGAGGATGCAAAGAAATGGAAAGATATTTCAGGCTCCTGGGTTGGAAAAATTAATATTGTAAACATGGCCATACTACCCAAAGCAATCTACAGATTCAATGCAATCCTTATCAAATTACCCATGACATTTTTCACAGAACTAGAACAAACAATCCAAAAATTTATATGGAACCACAAAAGACCCAGAATTGCCAAAGCAATTCTGAGGAACAAAAACCAAGCAGGAGGCATCACTCTCCCAGACATCAGGCAATATTACAAAGCCACAGTCATCAAGACAGTGGTGTGGTACTGGTACCAAAACGGACAAACAGACCAATGGAACAGAATAGAGAGCCCAGAAATAAACCCAGATACCTTTGGTTAATTAATCTTTGACAAAGGAGGCAAGAATATAAAATGGGAAACAGACAGTCTTTTCAGGAAGTATTGCTGGGAAACCTGGACAGCCACATGTAAATCAATGAAACTGGAAGACACCCTCACACCACGCACAAAAACAAACTCAAAATGGCTTAAAAACTTAAATGTAAGACAAGACACCACCAAACTTCTGGAAGAGAACATAGACAAAACATTCTCTGACATCAATCTTACAAATGTTTTCTCAGGTCAGTCTCCCAAAGCATCAGAAATAAAAGCAAAAATAAACCAATGGGACCTAATCAAACTTACGAGCCTTTGCATAGCAAAGGAAACCAAAAAGAAACCAAAAAGACAAGTTACAGAATGTGAGAAAATAGTTTCAAGTGATGCAATGGACAAGGGCTTAATCTCTGGGATATACAAGCAACTTATACAACTCAACAGCAAAAAAGCCAAAAACCCAATGGAAAAATGGGCAAAAGACCTTAAGAGACATTTCTCCAAAGAAGATATGCAGATGGTCAACAAGCACATGAAAAAATGCTCAACATCTGATTATTAGAGAAATGCAAATCAAAACTATTATGAGGTACTACCTCACACCAGTCAGAATGGCCATCATTAATAAGTCCACAAATAACAAATGCTGTAAGGGGTGTGGAGAAAAGGGAACCCTCCTGCACTCTTGGTGGGAATGTAAATTGGTACAACCACTGTGGAAAACAGTATGGAGGTACCTTAGAAGACTATCCATAGAACTACCATATGACCCAGCAATCCCACTCTTGGACATATACCTGGACAAAACTTTCCTTGAAAAAGACACATGCACCTGCATGTTCACTGCAGTTCTATTCACAATAGCCAAGACATGGAAACAACCCAAATGTCCACTGACAGATGACTGGATTAAGAAGTGGTGTGTGTTGTGTGTGTGTACACAACGGAATACTACTCAGCCATAAAAAAGAACGAAATAATGCCATTTGCAGCAACATGGATGCAACTAGAGACTCTCATCCTGAGTGAGTTAAGTCAGAAAGAGAAAGACAAATACCATATGATGTCACTTATATCCGGAATCTAATATAGGGCACAAATGAACCTTTCCACAGAAAAGAAAATCACAGACATGGAGAACAGACTTATGGTTGCCAAGAGGGGAGGGAGTAGGAGGGACTGGGAATTTGGAGTTAATAGATACAAACTATAGCCTTTGGGATGGATAAGCAATGAGTCCTGCTGTATAGCACTGGGAACTATGTCTGGTCACTTGTGATGGAGCATGATAATGTGAGAAAACAGAATGTATACATGTATGTGTGATTGGGTCACCTTGTCATGCAGCAGAAAATTGACAGAACACTGTAAATCAGCTATAATGGAAAAAAATAGAAATCACTATAAAAAAAAGATTATAGGAGGAAAAAATAACTCTTTAAAGCTGTTTCCTCTAAAATCAATGAACGAGATGATCATTTTCATAGAAGCAAATATACAATAACTATAGAACAACTTTTTGGACCAAGAAAGATTTCCTCAAGATACAGGCAAGACCATTAAAACACATCTAGACGCATTCCATTTTCTTCAGAAAAATACATATATTAGTATGTATTTGAAAGATATAATGTCATATATTAGTATGTATTTGAAAGAAATAATTTTTCTAGGAATTTAGCAATTATGTTGTCTTGTACACCCTCCAACATTTATTATTCAAATTAGTCAATTCAGAGATAGTTCAGATATATTTTAAATTTTAACATACCGGTTTTTTGGAGACTCTAACCTCAACCTCTGGAGCAAATGAAAATAAAGCCTTTATTAGAGACGATTTTCCAACATTGCTTCTACCTATAAAACACACCTAATATAAAAAAAGAAGATAACTATTAGTTTATTTTATATATATTATACATATACGTTATATGTATGTTGCATTAGCAGCAAAAATCTTGCTAACCCATAAAAAATGGCTTATGGTTAGTAAAACCTCAAATTCTAACATACAGCTACTATCAAATAAAATGTGGCAAGCACTATGTTAAGCACTTAACATATATTGCTTATCT